>NC_053126.1:9559277-10159277 GCF_010015445.1 Perca fluviatilis | reverse complement strand
AGGGCAAAAAGCAAAAGTAAAGATTCTAGTTGTCCTGCAGCTTGAGATACTGTATGTTGGGCACATGGAAGAAAAATGAAAAAAAGCTCCCGTCTACCTATAAAGAATAGGATGAAGTAAGCCAAGTTCTCTGTCATTTTATTTGCAAATTATTCACAAGGGTCTCTGTATTATACAGAAGTAGAGGAACACACCAAAGTGATGATAATACATAAAAACATGATTCAGAATCAAAGGACCCTCCCTGCCTTTTAATGTTGAACCAACAAACGTATAAATAAACAGATATTTTATACATTTAAAGCTAACATCCTTTGCAGAAGTGAGCAGTTATTGAAATGATGTTCAAACTACAGCCAAGACGGCACAGTTGTTGTTGAAGATTGTGTAGAAACCTGCTGTTTATTTAAATCAGCCATCGCTGATCAACTCCTCAACTGCTAAATAATGGCCTGGACATTCATATCCAAGCTGAGTGGAAGTGGGTTTTACATCGGAAGGTTCCGACAGATGACAGAGATACGACGCAGCCGAGGCACTCTCTGTCCATTGAACACAGACTCGTCGTCTTTCAGGATCTGGTGAGTGAAGTTAAATCTGGCCTGGTCCCTGTATGGGTGTGAGGAGAACAGGATGAAATTATAATTACATTACTGCACTGTAAGATGCTGGGTATCCTACGGAGTATGATACAACTACAGCACACGTCATGATGAAATGATGTGCAGCATATACTGAACCTCAGTATGTAGAGGGAGCGCCGGGGCAGCAGCAGGTCCAGCCATTCGTTGGTGGCATCCTCCTTCACCAAGCGCATGATACTGTCTGACAGGAGACTCAACCCAGCAATAGTGCTACCACAGAACTTCAAAAAGACGGAGAGAACACACCTTGGATAACAGCCCAGGTCTTACCAATGTATACAGTGCTGAGGAATCTGATATTGTCTGTGTTGGAAACTAACATTTGTGATTGTCAGTTTTCTTTGTCTGAATGCAGAAAAAACAAGGAAAAAACCTACCTTGACACTGTCAATGTGAGGCTTGATGTAGCCAGTCTTGTCCAGATCTAGAATGTGCACAGGCCCGAGGAGAGGACTACCCTCAGGAAACGCTACTGATCGGACACGATTCAAGACCTCTTCACACTTTGCCCCCCACCTCGCACGCTCAGTCTCTCTGTACCCGTGAATAGCCTGAATTTGGGGAAAGTGAATAATAATAATAATATATACTTTTATTAATCCTGCAAGGGGAAATTACAACGTTTTCACTCTGTTGTTATGACACACATTACACACAGGCCTGACTTACACACACATGCTCAGTACCTATACATGCACTAATGGAGAGCCGTCAGAGTGAGGGAGCTGCCCATGGAAAGGCGCCCCGAGCAGTTGGGGGTTCGGTGCCTTGCTCAAGAGCACCTTGGCAGTGCCCAGGAGGTGAACTGGCACCTCTCCAGCTACCAGTCCACCACCATACTTTGGTCCGTATGGGGACCTGAATCAGCGACCTTCCGGTTCCCAGCCCAACTCTCTACAGAATGAGCTACTGCAACCCACAACTCACATGTGTCACTGTCATCTCAAATACATTTGTGCTCTAACTTTGCAGTAAATGAATTGAGAAATCATTGAAATGATGCTCAGAAATAATTCCACAGCCTGTGGTTGTACAGAGTAAGTCTAATGCATTGCTTATTTTTTTGATTTTGTGACATGACGTGTTTATTATTTCTGCCTATATGAGCCAGAACTCTCGAAACGGGATTTTTGTTAAGGGATTTGTGTAACCAAAAAATATAAGGGGACAATACAAAGATTTTCTTGCATCCACAGGTGAAATTTGGCCAGAAAATGCCTTCCTATATGATATATAGTAAAGACTAGGGCTGTTCTCGATTGAAGAAATTCTTAGTCGACTAACACTCATTCAATTGTATCGACTAATCAATTAGTTGATTTAATCGACAGATCTGTAAATCTGAGTTTTCTCGGCAAAGAGTCATGCAAAAGCACCACTTTAATTCTTATGTTTACCAGAGATGTGCTCGTACGTTTCTTGGAAATAAGTCATTCAGCATGAAAAAGGCATAAAACATGACTAATCGACTACAGAAATCTAAGTTGACTAAGACCAAAACGACCGATTAGTTGACTAATCGACTAAGAAGGAGCAGCCCTATAAGACATGTGTAAGAGAAGGCCCATCTGTGATAGCGATCCGGGCTGCAAAGTGGAAGTGGTCCTTTAACTCGTATAAGTAGCATATATTGGCCGGGGTACTAACTGGGCTTAATGAATCGTAAAATCTGTAAACGCAGGTGTGCGTTGCAACGTCACATGCACATTGTATGTTCACGTGCGAGAGAGACCCGTTTCGACTATCAACCCTGTAACCTACTTCTTAACATAACTTACATCGTCCCAGTGGTCGAATTCATAGCGTTTCTTCTTCAGGCCTGGCTCCAGCTCTCCCAGAAAAGCCCCCTCTTCCTCCTCAGTGATGAAGCCCGTCCTCACCTCCACCTGGGAGCCGAGTCTCTGCACAAGCTCCCGGCTTGACCCGACGATGAGAGCCTCATCTCGGACAGGTAACGTCAACAGGCCGCTGCTGGCACAGGAGCTCCGACATCGCTGGTGACCGGTGTAGACGGCTGGTTTACGGATTCGTTTTAATGCTGCCAACAACGGTTTCATCCTCCTGCCTGTAATATTATTAGTCAACCTCACCAAGCTGTCCTGTTTACCTTTAGCTGTGTTTTGCGCTTGTTGACAGAAGTCAAGCGGCAATGTGAGACGCCATGTTGAAAACGCAATGCATTGTGGGGGGTGTAGTCTTCCAGCAGTGAAACACATCTGGGATTTCTCTGCCCAAGGTGTGAGTAGAAAATGAACACGTTCGAAATGAAAGCGTTTGCTAATCTAACTATAATTTGAAAATAGAAAATATTTTAAATAAATACCTCAAATAGATTTTCACCTAAGTTGAAATACAGTCTCACACATTTTTCTGATATAACCTTTTTTATATTGAGAATGTATAATTATTATATAGAATATATTTCTGACATGACTTGCATGGTTTGGTTTTTGAACGAAGTCCCTTGTGTACACATGTTAACTTTGATAAGAAATAGAAATAGATCATTATTATAAACATGCAGACTTACTAATTGTCTCATGTTGGTAATGTCATATGATAATGATCCTGTGAAGGGTAGAGAAGCAAACAACAACGGACAGTGGTGACACATTTTAATTACCATCAATAACTCATCATATTATTGCCCAACAGCTTGCATCAGTTTATGCGGTTTGTATGTTATCTGTATGGACACGCTTTCAGGCCTTTATGAAGTGATCAGCCTTAAAAGAAGTGTACTAAGTGCAACCCTTCTTGCTCTCTATAGCTTTAGGATGTGAACACAACAAGAAGAAAAAGAGGGACTGAAGATGTTGTAGTTCTTCGCTGTGAGCACCGTAGGGCAGTGGAGACTCATGATTGTAAATACACTCAGGTCAGTTGTCTTGTCCACTTCACCTGTGCCAACCTCTAGTAAAAACTTTCAAAGAGAAACATTAAGAGAGGAAGTTGTGTTTCTAATTTGTCTACTGCCAAGTGTGTAAATACAGAAGGACAAAACAAAGGTTTTGCTTTTTTTCAGGTCTTGTTGATTACAAGCACTTAGATTTTTCTCAGATTGATAATGTTTATAACTCTTATTTCTTAAGTTAATAATAACCTAATAGTTCAGTATGTATCATACTTGAGTGACAGCCTCCGTCATAAAAACACAAATAAATGATAGGTGAATTAAATAAATAAGGGAATGTGTATATTTGGGTTAAACAGATCTAGGAACAGAATATGCAGAAATTATTAAAGAAACAAAAAAATAGGAACCAGTAAATACAGAATCAAATTAAAATAATAATTAATTTTTTTAAATATACATTACTTTCTGTGTCCCCTATGTCACTTTTTGGGCCATGAAATATTTCAAGGGTTGAAAAAGAAAGGGAGCTTTGAGAGCAGTTCAAGTGGGGACCAGAAAAAAAAACACTGGCCCATTTACCAATATGGACAGGTTACACTCTCTCTCTGTCTCTCTCTCTCTCTCTCTCTCTCTCTCTCTCTCTGTCTGTCTTTCTCTCTCCTGCTTCCTCTTTTACTTTGTTTACAGGCAAACCCTTTGTTAGTGAAATACTGTAACCGTATAGAAGGAAAGTGAGACATAATTGCCCTCACATGAAATGTGTGGAGCTTACAACTGATGTTTAAATTCTGTATCAGGTAGATAAGATCTAAGAAGGGTAACTGTCAGGGAACCCCGAGATGGAGGAAGAGATGGAGGAAGATTTTGCTTGTGCAGAACCAGCTAGCTGCATTACCCTACTTATGAGTAGGTTCATTTTTCTAGATGTTTAAAAATGCCTTATGCTTTGTTCTGCAGGCTGCTGAAAACTTCTTATTTGAGTGTATTTTTGTGTGTTGCACTTTTAATGCATGTGAGCATGAGCCTGCACATGTAATATGCACATCCAAACACATCCACTGCCTATATAAAAGGTTTATTAGTGCGCCTACTGTGAGCCTTCTGTTGGTCTCGGTCAGTGAGCATCCACAATAAAACTAACTCACACCACCCCTCCTCCAAGACACACACACACACACACACACACACACACACACACACACACACACACACACACACACACACACACACACACACACACACATACACACATATATAACTGATGTGATGCCCATTTCATTGTTGGATGCCATGTTGCTGCCCCTAGCATTACATTCATCCAGCCATGATGAGTGTTTTGGGTTCATATTCTCATTCCCAGTTGGTGCACTCATTTAAAGCTTCTATGATTCACTGCGTTATCATCGTTCAGCTTGTCTTGGAGGCATCATTATGCCTTCTGTTGAATCATGCAATTAAAGTGAAAATCACCAGAAAAATACTTGGCAGTGGTCAGTTTGGAATGTACAAACCCATCTGCAGTAAATGCGCATAAGCACCAAGAACTCAGAATGTCATAATCTAAAGATTTGTATGCATCATAAAATCATGAAAAATAAATGAAGTGGGACAGAGTGGTTGTTATGCTAGCACTTTTTTAGAAGAGGTACATAAACTTAAAGGGGAACTCCACTCCACCAATTTTACACATCAAAGTCTGTTTACGGGTCTTAAGGCTCTGACACTCCAATCCGACGGCTGGCTGTCGGCAGAAAAGGCAGTCGGACTGATCAGTCGGCTCCCGTCTCTCAAAAAAGTGCCTCGGAACACACCGAAGCGACGCCGACTTGAGCGTACGTTCTGCGCGCGGCTCTAATCTGTATTGTCGCCCAAAAAAAGAAAACCGGAAATGACGGAACATCTCTCTAGACCTAGTAAACACAGAGCACGCTGTCGTCAGTCATGTTTTCATCAGAGAGTGTTGATAGTAGTCAAGAAGGATCGTTGTTGTCATTACTCGCTGAACAGAAGAAAATACGATGGCTAGTAATAATAAGATAGTGGCGTTGTCAGCTCTCGGGCTTCTTGCACCGATTCAACAAGTCAAATCGGCCAAAATGGATGCCGACGGCTCCTCCGACTGACGACGGCACGGAACACACTGAACAGACTCGAGTCACCGACCTCGCCAGACTGTCCGATGGCCGATAATCGGGTTGGTGTGTCAGAGCCTTTAGGGAGTGCTATTGCATATGTGAAAAAAATAGTATAAAGCCTTTTGTGGCTCCGGAGCTGCGTGAAATCTGGTAAATGGCCTCAAGTGATTCACTATTAACTATCCATCATGAGTCGTACAATGTTATAGGAAAGGAATGCTAAGTCAGTAGAGTTCTCTTCTTAAGTTAAGTTCACACAGTGAGGTGGACCCTAGGACACACACAGAGGGAGAAAGCAGTGTGAGGGGGGTAATACAAAATCCTTTTCTCCCATGTTGTCTAGCTGTGAGTCTGCATACCTGTCTCTGGGCGTCTGTCCTGTCAACCAGTGTGTCCCATAGTCCAACATGCTCTGCATCCTCCTCGCCTGGCGCCCTCCATGGTCATGAACTGTCTGGGCTTCCAGCTCTTCACAATGTGTATGGGATATATGTGCATGTGCTCTATTTATTTACAATATGATCCTATTATCTATCTATCTATTAC
This sequence comes from Perca fluviatilis, assembly GCF_010015445.1. Taxonomy (NCBI): domain Eukaryota; kingdom Metazoa; phylum Chordata; class Actinopteri; order Perciformes; family Percidae; genus Perca; species Perca fluviatilis. Next base: position 10,153,095 of record NC_053126.1, on the reverse strand, counting down.
TTTAAAATTTCTATACATTTTGATGTAGTGCCAGAAACCATTCTGTTACACAGTTAGACTAAGCTTCAGTTTAGTTAAACTAAACTAAATGCAGCATCTGACCTAATTTTCTATGGAATCTGGAATCTTCACCTACCTTACTTTTTACTGGTTGTATAAAGATGTATTTTATGGCAACTGCAAAACAGTATTTTTGACACATACTGTAATATATCATAAACTGATGTATGGCGGTAAACCACAATTTGCTGTGTATGATGTGGACCAGTCTTGCAGAGGTTTACATTTAAGTCTGCATTGGGTCTGTGGAGGACCGGGTTCAGCAGGGGCGGAGTGCTCTACATGCATCCAGCCATTGAATTATTCAGCCTTATGAATCATTGAGTCACGACACTCCTTTTTAGGCCCTCGCCTCAGAGCTCCAGCCTCACAGCTACACCCATTTAAACATCTGACATAGAAAGAAAGGAAAAAAAAATAACACAACGGAAAACAGTCATCAGAAGTGTAATTACTTTCTCCGTCTAGTTGTGCTGAATCATTACCTTTATTTTCGAAGACGCAGTTGTTATTGCTACTGCTTCCTTGCAGAGTTCAGCATCCAACGTAAATGTAAAACAATCCCTGAAGCTAATCACGTTTGCTAAATATGCTATTAGTCGACATACTGTAAATTCCATTGACAAGCATGCGCATTTTCATATTTTATTTTATTGTAAAGAGGATTTGTGTACCCATATCTTAAAGACAATGTGTGGTTTCAGTCCTGGTCAAAGGCATGCTGCAATTTACACTCACTCACAAAGACACTGCTGTAGAGCCTATCATGTTGTATTATTTTTCTCAGCCAAATATGCTATGAATACACAGAGATGATCATGTATCTCTATCTCTTCTATAGAGACAGTGTATGTGTTCTTGTGAGGTAACAATGTTTTATGCATGGGTGGCCTGGGAGCTGTTGCTCTTCAGTGCTTCTTGTGCTGGCTGTGTGGAATAACAGGTTTGGACAGAAGGCTGCTGCTCCTCAAAGGCTCCAGCTCTGAAGGGCAATAGATAATTTCACAGATCATCACACCCAAGTGTAAACACATACATTTGTGAACACACAGATACACAGGATAGAAAAGAAAGAACAACCTATAAAATTGGAAGACACTTTTTTTTTTAAAGCCAAAATGATATACATTTCATATGTGCTCACTGCATCTGAATCATCAATCATTGTTAGTAGTTTTTTAGCTTATGGTGATGTTTTTTAGACAGCTGAGATTGTGTAAGAAAACTGCAGTCTTAGCATTTGTAACACACCCATCATGTGCAGCATAATTTAAACTGGAACCAGCCAAAAGGTAGCGAAAGAAGAAGACATCGTATTATGATATAAACATACAATACCTTGTACATTTCTTTGCAGACCACATTAACAGCATGAAAAAAATTAAAGAAAAGGAAGGAAATAAATAAGACATTTATTTCCTTCCTTTTCTTTAAGTTTTTTCATGCTGTTAATGTTGTTTTTTTTAGGTTTGTGATACCAGCTACTGTGCTGGTGTGGTCATTATATTATTTTGTAAATGGTGTTTTACTATCCATGGATTGATAGTTGTAGGATAAAGTTGGTGCTGTGTGAGCTTTTGGAGGCGCTCTCCGTGGTGCTGACACGTCCCTTTTAAGTTTTTTCATGCTGTTAATGTTGTTTTTTTTAGGTTTGTGATACCAGCTACTGTGCTGGTGTGGTCATTATATTATTTTGTAAATGGTGTTTTACTATCCATGGATTGATAGTTGTAGGATAAAGTTGGTGCTGTTTGAGCTTTTGGAGGCGCTCTCCGTGGTGCTGACACGTCCCTGGCATGAGGACATTGGTGCTGATTTTGTGGTGCTGTCCATGGTCCTCACTTTATGGCAGTGAGGTTAGCAGTATATCACTTGTTTCAGTGACTATCTATCTATCTATCTATCTATCTATCTATAGCTCTCTCTCTCTCTCTCTCTCTCTCTCTCTCTCTCTCTTTCTCTCTCTGGTTATCTGGAATTAATTGATCAAGAATTAAGATTTGTGTTCTTGCATGCCCTTGTGGTGGGGTCAGTCTCGCTCTCGCGGCCGGAAGCCTTGCTTAAGTGGACACAATGCAAAACGATCCCTTTCTGACATATCGGATAGACGTTTAAGGTCGTGCTGTTATCGATTAACGTTCACATGTGCAGTGTTCTGCTTCAGTCTCTTGGAGAGGTGAATTACTTCTCCCGGTCAACCTTAAATCTATGTAGGCTATATATGTATTTCCCATTCACAGATGCAGCTATTTCTAGAGTCAATCAATTAGCCACATGATAGATTAAAAGAATGTTTTCCCTGTGATTTCCTCTCCTCTCCGGGGCTTAACGTAACGTGGCACCAGTTCTTGGCTCACCTTGTAGGCCTAGTTGTGAGTGACTTATAGCATGCATTGAACATGAGACCTCTCTTTGTCATCACTCTACATGACCCAGAAAATTCAATAGAACCATCATGTACAATCAAAGATGAAAATACAGTCGGTATTCAGACGGAAACTGCAACCTTGGAGATTTCAGTTTGAAACTAAAGATGTTTCAAAATGATTTTTTTTTAACATAGATAATGTATAGAAATGTTATCACAAAAAAAAATACTGCAGTTCGTATTATCTCTTGGCTTTATCTATCCACGTTGTCTCTGTTTCCTGTGTGTTATGTAATTGAAAATATGTGTTGTGCCTTGACTTTAGCGCAAATCATGCGGCGCACCTTGAACAGGCACCTGTGTTTTGGTGGAGCTATGAGAGAAGCCTCGAGGAGAGGAGAAGAGGAGAGGGAGCCAGGGAAGATGATCCTCGACTCGGTTTCGGGGAGGGAGGGAGGGTGGGAGGGAGGAGAGAGCGCTCTTCGTCCATTAATTTCCAAATGTCTGTTGCTAAGAATAGCCTCCACCTTCCCTAACAAACACTCGCAGACTCGGGCGCGCACACTTTGCCGCGCACTTTCGCCCGTGTGCGCGCAGTCATTGTCAGCTTGGGTTGCAGCTGTATCTTTGCACAAGCTGCATGCCGCCAACACCCCGCCTCTCCGCCACACATACGCGCGCATCTGGCTATAATAAGCATACTTATTAGGTCTTTATGAAATACACACTTACACAGAGATGGAAGGAAATGAGAAACACAGACACACAGTTGCCGATGTCACCTCATCCTCTATGCGCCAACAGGCTCCTTTACGCATTATTTGAAATTGATTTGGAGTTGGGTTGCTTGTGAGGTCCAGTTCAGCTGGGCAGGGCTATAGCCCGAAGCACCTTAAAATAAACAGGCGATAGTCGATGCCTCCGTCCGTAACATAGCCTACGTCTGGAAGTTGGACGAGCTGCGTGCGTCATGTGCTGCAGCTGCAGAACCGATCAGGCTCGCATTGTTCACACAAACTGAAAGACAACGATTTCGCGCGCGGTGCAAGTTATTTAATTTACAGGCTTAATTTTCTGGCCTGAATTCCAAAGAAAGAGCAGGTCCCCTCCCTTTCATTTTTGTCTCCATCCACTCATCACCGATCCATCTATCCATCCGTCCTTCTGTCCCCCTCCCCACCCCTCCTCCTCCCCTTGGGGCCGCTGGACGAAGAGAGAGGAGGCCGTGAGGAACGCTCTACCCTACTCCAATCAGAGAGAGAGAAAGGACGCTCTGCCAGGACATTTGGGCTTATCAGTGCGGACGAAGGTAGACTTTTCGGGGCGGGGATGGTGAGGGACTTTTTCGACACTGCTGCACCTCGAACATCCAAACCAAGATCATGAGAGGGTGTAAGACGGCGGAGAAGCGGCCGTCATACCCTTGTTTTTGACGACGCCGTCCGTGTGTCCCTTTCTCAGCTTCTGGATGGCCGCGCAGGTGACGGAGAGGAGATGATGGTTGCAACGAGGGAGGATATTATTGAATTCGTTTGAGACAATTATTTCATCTTCAGCGCTTGACAACAATGACACCGACATTTCAAAGGAAAACGGTATTTTTCTTTCTCCTTTCTACTCGAGATTGTGCACTCTGAAATAAGACGCATTAATAACAAATGTCAGAATTGTCCTGGTCTCCAGGCTTATTAGGTCGCACTGGTAAAACAACTGTAAGGTGGCGGGAGCCCCATTATTCCCACACACTATGCCAAACATTGCGGATGTTTCGAAATTAAATAAATAATAGTAGCTTTTTCCCTTGTCAATGCCTTTTAAGTCTTCGGAACCGCGACCGTTTCCAAAATGAACGTCACTGACGGCCATAGCTACGGGCTGTTAACCATTTTCCCAGATTTATTTTCGACAATCTGATTTATTGAGGCCTGTGTGATTTAGAGTCGTTTAGATTGTCATTACATGCTGTCATGAGAGTAAAGAAATAAATCGTCCACAAAGGTGCAGGAGGCTGTGGTGCGCTCTGATGCAGGCATGAACCATGGAGAACATGAAACATTCATGTTAACTCGCTACATTCTCCCCATGATTTCATGTTGGGGGCGAAACCTGCTTCATACGGACATAAGAACCGACTAAGACTGAGACACCCCACAGCACTACCCTACAGTGCAACCAGTCAGCCAACCGACCACACATTTAATTTCCTCACACCCACAATTGGCCGTTGGCAGAGACGCAGAAGGAGACAGCAGCCTACATGGGCGTCCTCGTCTGCTAAAACCAGCATAGAACCGCTCGCCGGGTGCAGGTGTTCAGCGTAAGCTTACAAGACAACCCGTTGTGCATATGAGACGTTCTGATCCAGATGGGATGTAATGTTGTGTGGCTACACAGCTGAGCATTGGTCTTCTTCTCCGCTGCTTCGTGAAGATTGGCTTTCGGTGGTCAGAGAATGGCGCGGTTCGGAGATGAGGTACAGTCCAGGTATGGCGGAGGGCCCGGCAGTGGGGGCCCGGGCGGCCGCGGTGGTAGCAGGCAAGGAGGACCCCACGGACACGTTCACGGCCACGGGCATGGCCACGGGCATGGCCACGGTCCACCCGGAGGGCCCGGGACCCAGAGAATGTACAAGCAGTCTATGGCGCAGAGAGCCCGGACTATGGCCCTCTATAACCCCATTCCCGTGCGCCAGAACTGTTTCACTGTCAACCGCTCGCTGTTCATTTTCAGTGAGGATAACTTCGTCAGAAAATACGCCAAAAAGATCACCGAATGGCCATATCCTTTACCTGGCATAGTACAGTGAGTAAAAGCTGCTACTGTAGGCCTTGCCCGACGATCAGGTAGGCCTAATGTGCAGCCATATGATTGGATGGTTTAAATGTTTTCTCATTCCATGAGTTAAGGCCTTTAAGTTATGTCATAATAACAAAGGTGTAACAAGCACATACATCAGTGCAGGCCCATATAGGCTACATGAGGTCACAGAGGAAATGCTCGACATGTAATTTATAGTTAATTAAGAGAAGGGGGGCATGAACCAGCAGCCCCTTTCATGAAGCTGTTGATCACCATCAATCACTGTTAGTAATTTCATGTCACAGTCGTGAGGGACCTGCTTGATATACGTTTCGTGTGTGTGTGGTAGTGGTTTGGGAGGGGGTGTCAAGGGGGCGCTGCTGGTTGCTGATGTCAGCATGGGCAGTATAGGCTTAGCGCGGCTAGAGAAACAGGAGAGAGAGGAGGGGGGGGGAGAGAGAAAGGTGGGAGAGACCTAGAGAGAGATGAAAATAAGCAGCTACAATTTGTGTGTGTGTGTGTGTATCCTTGCAGTGATGCACACACAAGCTCCCATATCAGCATGATGCAGGTGTGTGTGTGTAGAGAGAGCAGGTAAGTGTGAGTATAGTAGGCTATTAACTTGTGCTTTGACACAGTATTTAAATCTTTTCCCCATTTTGAGCTGACTCTTAATCACACAAGCTGCAGGTGTCACTGAATGAATGTGGCACAATTTCAAACTGTGTGTGTGTGTGTGTGTGTGTGTGTGTGTGTGTGTGTGTGTGTGTGTGTGTGTGTGCACCACTGAGTGTGACAGTGTTAAAATTCCAGCAATTCCCTGCATTTTCATCTTTCATGATAACCAGCACGTATTGCACCATTCAGGGGAGAAATAGCAAGTGATTTCAGTATTTTCATTTGCAGGACTTGTGTATGTCTGTGTGATTGCATACGAATGTGGAAGCAAGTTTTCTGTGTGAGTGTTAATGACAAGAGGGGAAATTGGAGTAATGATTGTATTGATCCATGCTGATGCTTGAGCCGTGACATAACTACACACACTAATTGGGCTGCTCTAGTGAAATGCAGGAGCTACTTATAGTGCCTCTGAATCATGTCTATTCACCATCTAAATGACAAACGTGTGTTAGTGAGAGAGGGCGAGTGTGTGCAGACAATCTGATGTTGTATAATCATATATTTCCTTTCCAAAATACTATTTAATAACTCTGACATTCAAAGATTTCCTTGCAGTCTTGAAGTAGTGCATTCATTTTGAATGAAACTAGTCATTTGTACAAATGGTTTTCAAATGGTGGATTTCTTACTTTAAAACGTAACGCTATGTAATTAAGCTGTGTTCCCTGCTTCTCAGCAACAGTAATAGTGTTTTCAATTTATTAAAAATGCCAGCCACAGAGTTCACATACTGTACTGATAGAAAAGAAGAAGAAATGTAACTGTAACTGACGGCTGAGAGAAAAACAATTGTTACACTGATTTCAACCTTGACTGTGCTAATAACAAAACAGGCAAGAAAAAAGGGGCCAATGGCAGAGGGTCTTATGGTGATTTGATCCAGGGTATCCAACATCTAAGGCAGTAGGGATGCACAATAATTATAGTTTTTTTTCTTGTACTGGCCTTTGAAATAAATACTCTTTAAAGTGTCTAAAGCTGGACCTTGTTAGGTTAAAGTTCAGACGACTTTCCTGTGAGTGGCAAGTTGTGATAGACCTCTTTTTAAAGAGGACATTTTTTGACATGTCACAATAGGAGAAGCAAATGTATAAATCATAAAATGAATGATGGCTGAATTCCACTTAGCTGTTTCATTTTCAGGGTCCTGATAATGTGCATGGCTGGCTCACTGGCCCACTGTCATAGCTTACTGCGACACATGAATGAAACGGAGCGAACGTTTATGTTATTAGTAACACCTGTGCCTTTCCTAGGACAAGTAGTCTGCTATGATTATCATCATCTGATCTCATTACGTATTTTTTTCCCCTCATAATTATATGTGGCAGCATGGGAAATGTCCATAACCTTGTGATGATGGCTCTGGTGAAGGCAGGAAGCCGAAAGAATAGAGCTGAACTACCGTAAATGGAAATTTAGTATCTACATTCTTTGTGTGGAGAATAATTGTGAACATAAACAGAAGCAGTGTCTTGTATAGCACAGTGCTGTGAAATGAATGGGTTAAGATGTGGTTGTTCTTGGTACAGTTCTTAGGTCAATCTAATATTTAAATAACTTTAGGTGTAGAACTGTGAATAGGTAATTTCAAGATTTCACGAGTGCTTGCTCAGATATTGCTATGTAAACTTGTAGCCGTACACAACAGATGAGATTGCTTATTTTGTTTTATAATATTTAACATCTCTGCTCTGTGACATTAGTGAGGTTGGTTTCTTGGAACTTTATGATTGGTCCGTGATGGTCTAGAAATCAGCTGTTGAGGAAGGTTTACTATCATCTATTTTTTTCTGAATTTGCAATAATGTTTTTATTTGTGTTATTTGTGGTATTTCAAGTACAGTACACAGTCCCAACACAAATGGGTTTGTTTTTTAATTTTTTTTAAAATTTTTTTTTATAACCAAAAAAAATCCCTCCCCAATCCTCTCTTTTTTTTTTTTTTTTTTTTTTTTTTTTTTTTTTTTTTTTTTTTTTTTTTTTTTTTTTTTTTTTTTTTTTTTTTTTTTTTTTTTTTTTTTTTTTTTTTTTTTTTTTTTTTTTTTTTTTTTTTTTTTTTTTTTTTTTTTTTTTTGCCCCAACCAGGGAATACATTCACGTTATACTGTCCATCCGCCGTATAACTTGGTCTATTGTGGGCAATCCTGAGTAAGTCTGAGAAACCGATGATGTTATGGTGTGGCTTAATGTGGAAAAACTAACCAAGCGAAGACTAGAAGAAACAAAATGGATTTTATAATGAAATGCTGAGATTTTCATAACCTCCTTCTAATCGATATTTCAAAGACAAAACCCACAGCATCTTTGGAAAAAAATTCCAGTAAATGTCTCATTAATTATTAGGTATTAAATCACCAATTTTTTGGTGAAGGGTTTGGTTATATCGGACTGATTCATGATTCATTGTTTTTTGAATGGATTAGGTCTTACTGAGTTACCAAATGTGCTTAAAGGGTAACTACCTTTTTTTTTTTTTTTTTTTTTCTTTCAACCTGACCCCTATTTTCCTGTTTAAGTGACTGATGGGAACAACAATCTTTGACATTGGTGCAGTATTAAGCCAGATCGCTGCAGTCGGCAGAGGCGAAACAACCTACAATGTAAGTTAATAGGGCAATTGTCCAGCTTGTATTTACCTTCACAAAAGTGCTCTTTTTGCCACTGACAGGCTCATATTGATATTCTAAGTGTCTGACAACATTATGGAAAGGATCCCTTCAGAGATAGACCTTTAAAACATCTTTGAGACCTTTCTGTTTAACCAGAAACAGCTCTGAAGTTGCTAGCGCAAAACCCACCAGACAGATTTAGCGTGTATAGAGCCAACACATGTAAATCGGTAAACTATGTGTTTATTTCAACCGAAACTAGAGTTATGATGGTTGGAAAAGTGGAAAGATGACCCAAAATGGGGTTTCATAAGTTTATTTAGTTTCTGTCGACTTTGAATGAAGTGCATTTTACGATGCTAAAATTATTGTTTATTTACATGGAATCTATGGGTTTAGCGAATGCAATTTCGCGGATGGTTTTATGTTTAAAAAAATGGATCTTACTCTTTAACAGAAAGGTCGACCTCCTTAGAAATCCTTTACATAATGTTGCCAGGCACTTTAGTGGAGGTAAATACAAGCTGGACAATTGCCCTATTACATTGTAGCCTGTTTCGCCTCTGCAGATTGCAGCGATCTTGCTTAATACTGGACCAATTTCAAAGATTTTTGTTCCCATCTGTCACTTACTGGGGATTTCCACCGAATGCAGAACGTCTGCAGACCGGCTCCGCTGCGTGTCGGCTCGGTGCCCCGCTGTCCGTCAATACCCACCAGGTCCGGATTTGTTGCGTAACGGCTGCGACCATGACTGACAGCTGAAGTCACAAGGACCCACCAGATCTCGCGAATTCAGGTAGAATAGAACCACAAAACCAACAAGTTTGTTTCCATCCGGAGGACTAGAGGGGAAACAACTCTGTGCTGTGTTTTCAAGGTGTAGTGCAGGGAAATATGATCCGCCGTCGGCATGGTGTATTTTATTTTGAAAATGAACCGGAAGTTTTATTTTGCTTCTGTGCTCGACTTCCTGTCCCGCACTATCTGCTCTGTGCTGAATTGCTGCGGAGCTCTCCGGCGTCCGGCAAAAATAGAAGCTCTGCGTATCTCCTCCGGAGGGCTGTGGATCGGCTGCTGGAGTCGGAACGCAGCCGTTATGCAGCCAGTGGAAATACACACATTGACTTTAATGGAAACCTAATGACTCCACCGCCGGAGCGGATCCACAGACGTTCCGTAACCGGTGGAAATTGGGGGCTAGGCACAAAAACATAGGAAAATATTTTGAAAAGGTTGAAAAAAAACGGTAGTTACCCTTTAAGCTTGAGACAGTTGAGGTAGTCCTCAATCTGCAGAAGGTGGTGTGGTGACAATTACCATCAATCATAGACATCTCCAGACCCCACTGCATCACTGTGGACATAGTGTTAAGTGTCTTATTAGTTGATGTGCTTTCAAACAACAGTTTTGTTTTTTTTCTAGAACTTTCAGATCCAAATCCAATGCATAATCAGACAAAGTCCGCATATTTATGCGGGGGCCGCATTTTTTCCAATACGCCGCACTTTTGGCGCATAAATTGCTGATTTCTGCGCAAAATATGCGGTGCTTGCATGATTTAATAATCCCTGCATTTTCGTTGCAAAAAAGTCACATATATCTTAGCAGAAAGTTGAAAAATGTTGCGTTTACTTCACACAAGAGCAGCCATTTTCCCCTGTTGCCATGGGAACGTTATGAAGTGACCTAATTACGCGACGTAAACCTCATCGAAAAGCAGGGTGTTGGGGGAACCACTTTTTTTTCTCGTTTTCATCAAACCACAGTTTTTGCAAGTTCCCGCAATTTCATCGCATAAAATTGCATAAATATCCCGCATATTCCATCGCTTTTTTTAAGACATGTGCCGCATAATCAAGGATTTTTGCCCGCAACAATCACAAAAAAACTCCGCATTTTTCTGGAAGGACTGTCACATTGTGCTCATATTGTGCTCTGGATATATGTAGTGTGTCATGTAGTAACTCTCCCATTTCACTGCATTAAAACCCATTCCTAACATACAGTACAACATTGCCAGCGAATAATCCTCAGAGTGGCTCCCAGCAATTTCATTAAGGATATCCTTACTGACTGCATTTGAACCTCCATCCTTTTTTAATGCTGGGCTCAAAGAGAGGCTTTCTGTCCAAATCTTACCACAACCGGTCCACACTAGCAATCTCCCCACCACAGATACTATATCGCCATATATTTTATAAAAGATGTGTATGCTGGCATATTGGAACAAAATAATATTAGGCTCATACCAGCAAACACTGAACATTGATGGACCCAAAACAATATGAGTGGCAAAATAAAACGTATTTAAAGGTGCTCTAAGCAATGTCACGCATTTCTTAGGCTACAACATTTGTTGTCACATACAACAAACATCTCCTCACTATCTGCTAGCTCCCTGTCCCCTGAACACACTGTAAAAAAAGGCGGTCTCTGTAGACAGCCCAGGCTCCACAAATGGCAACAAAAACAAACTGCGCCAACCTGAACAACAAGAAGTGACATCACTCAACATCGCTTAGAGCATCTTTAAACAGCCCTAACTTTAAGAGGGTGTGGTAATACAGTTTCTGCCATTAGTCACTTCCCTGACCGTATGGTCAGCATCAGTGTAAATCTTATTGCATAACACAATGAAGGGCTCAGCAATATTGGTGGTATAGTTCATTAAAGTATAGAGGAAGACTGTGATTCATTCATTAGAACCTGCAGCCAACAGAAGTGTAACCAGATTCATGTTGAGTCAACTGACTTATTTTTCACTGATTGAAACAGCTTTTTGATACACCAGAGTCTCAGTGGATTCACTATTCAGCAGAATTATGACCTGCGGCTTTATTTAGTTGTGAACTGACTCTGGACCCATGGGAGTACCATATAAATAACTATTCTCTCATATCCACATTTAGATACAGTGGGCAGATATTTGGTTGTTTAATTAGAATTAGCATTACAGAGTTCAGGCCGGTTACTGTGCCATTTCGTCATTTGCAACAATAGGCAAATGTTAAATACAATTAATACCATCATTTATCTTCCACACTGAGTTTGATTAACATACTGAACTACACACACAGAGCATAGTGGTCAGATACAATCCAATCTCAAAATGTAATTTTTGTAAGAATTAGTGCATACATTATAGCCTATGGTAGGCTACTTCAATATGATTTAATTACAGAAATAATACCATGCAATACACCTTATTACATACATTTTCTTTCCATGTTGTGAAACGTCTTTCAGAGGCAGAACACATTTATTTTCTGAAGTGACTTTTTTTTTTTTAAACATAAAGATTAACTATTCAGGGTTATAATCATGTGAGCCATTGTAGTGGGTAATCCCATGACCCTTGTGTTATTATCAGTCAATTGTTATTATTTGATATTCATTGTTTGAATACTGTCTTATGGCTATTTGGTAGTTTACGGTAACTTCTTACCCGGTTTTTCTGCCCCCGTCCTTCACGTAAGTGTTTGCGTGAGTTGCCCGACCCTCACCTGCTATCTACCTGTACGTTGCTGTAGCCTACAATTACCCCATGCCACATCTGCCTTGAACCATATTCTTTCCGAATTCCATGTCGTAAGAAATGTAGGACTCTACTGTGTCCAACACTGCTGGAAATTGGAAAAAAGTGCAACAGATCATAAACTATGCCGGTGGCACCACAAACCTTGTGAGAATTTTACCAAGGCGACGTTTTGTCAATAATTTTCGGCAAGAGCAGTCAACGAGCAGTGAACGTTAGCATCTAGGGTTACTTCAATGTAACATAGGCTAACTTCTTCTCCCAGTCAATAGCAGTTTTATTTGCAAGGACATCTGCCCACCACTATTGACGGTGGCAAACTTCAAAACCCAGTAAGTTAACATTTGACTAAAACAATCCTGCTCCTGGAAGACTAGCTAAGATGTTATCCTTACACTACTAAAACAAAATAAAAAAACGTATGAATCTTTTTAAAATATGGCTACTACCAATAAAACTTAAATTAATGTACAAGAAAAATATCCAGGCCTATTAAATCTGAACTGAGTCAAAATCACAGCCAAATAGATTGATATTGAATAACCGTGTAACATTGGTTTATCAGATGTTGGACCATAAATACATATCAAATCATCTCAGAAGAAGACATAACCTACATGCCCCAGAATTATTACACAGGCCATACTGTATTCAAGTGTATAACATAAAAATTGTGATTGTGCTGTTGTCCTTGTGTGCTCAGAAATGATCTATCAGGTTACATGCTGGGGGAAAGTTGAAACTAAATAGGTCATCCTAATGGACCTTAGAAATGAAATTCCCCATTGGCTGTCCAACTTTCCTTTGACCCTAAATGCCCATTTGACCTTATTGTTCATATCAGGAGTTAATGTAAACCATGCATCCCTGCAAATGGATGTTTTCTTTCTGTGTAGCTATGTATTAAGTGTCAATTAAGTTCATAATGTGCACATCTGCAGGACACTCATTTTATCACCCGCAAGCATTACACACAAACACACACATTCACCCCCACACACATACACTACACACACACACACACACCATATGGTGTTGACTGCGTCATCAGCGTACACTTGTTTTCCTGTGCTGTTGTAAATGGAGAGGAAGTCAATATATGTTCTAGCTATCTATAGTAACGAGCTTAATATGAAATATTATCCAAGTAATGTGTTTTAGAAATGAACCACCCTTTCATAATCATAAGACGTTAAGTTAGAAAAGATGCTTTGAATATTCTGTTGACTATATAAACAATGTTAATTCAGCCAATATATATGAGCATGCCGTTAGTTTTTGCTTACAGTAGATGTGCTCGTGTTGTGTGTGCTTGTGATTAAATAGTAGTGCCTTAATCGTCTAGATCCATATCTGATCCTATACGATATGACCCAGAATTGTTGACCGATCAAATCACCACTCAAGACTAGGTTTAATCTCTCGCCTCGGTGTTTCACTGAGTAGTCAACCTCCCTCGTCTGTGTCTTAAATACCTTTTATTGTTTGCCACAACTTGCCATTGTGTTAACTACACACATGCTGTCATCAAACCAAAGGATGGTAACTCTACACTACCACCACTACTACTAGTGCTACTAATGAATATGAAGATTTCTTTGTATTTTAGTTCAAGTAAATTGTACAGTTGCTGACAAATTCAAGTCGGTGTAATGCTTGTTGTGTGTGTCTGCTGATTGTGTCAACAGTTCCCAATGGGAGCACACTAACATTAGCTCATATATACATTCTATGGCCAGTTTTTTCCCCACATATTTAGTGTACCTGACTAGGCCACCACTGATAAAAATCCGGTATCTTACTTCCTTTGCAATAATGTGATTCGGGTCCAGCGACACAAATAGCCAGGATATATATAAGTGATTAAGAGAGAAAGACTGGGAGAAAGTAAGTGAGACACGCCCAGGAATAGAGAGACAGAGAGAGAGAGAGAGGGACCTGGGTGTTTTTGGGTGGATGTGGAGAGTCAGTGATCTACATTCACTGCAGAATCTAAATTATTTATTGGCCTTTCTCCAGCTTGCAACTGTCAGTTGATGACTACACAGACTTAACATCAGCTGTGTGTGTGTGTGTGTGTGTGTGTGTGTGTGTGTAAAGAATTTGTGTATGTTTAAATGCATACATGCTTAATAATTCTGTTACAGTCTGGGTCAGTCATTCTTATGCTGCCTTTTTTCTCTCTCCTTCCATTTGCAAAACCTACACAAAACGCACACATGTATGCACTTTTACAGGTCACATTCTGCTCATAAGGGTTCTCTCTCTCTTGTCAAGTCTGGTCACATCACATCTATGAGTCTTTATCTTTCACATCAGGCCATCCTAAAAATATCAGGAGCTGCTTTAAAAGAGCACTTTTCAGTAGCAGTACACCTTCTTTCAACCCTCTTTGCTCTACGTTCTCCAGTTGCCATAAAGAGACCTTATAGTTAGGAAAGTTTACAGCATTATCATGGAGTGTGGGTGTCAGTATGTGTCTCTGTGTGCGTTTCTATTCCTATGTTGCCACACTTTAAAAAAAAAAGTTTGTAAAAATGTTTTTTTTGTCTTGGCATTAAGTGAAGGGTAGTTCTCTGTGGGATGAAATGAACTTTTCTAAAGCGGAGAAGGAAAGGAAGCAAAAGAGTGAGAGAGGTGAGGTAAAAGCTGTTCCTGCTCTGCTTCTCATATGAAGCTGGAGTAGAGAGACAGAATAGTGACTATGGAGTGACAGAAATAAAGAAAGGAGGGGGTAAGTCAGTGAGACAGAGACATTATAGAGACTAATGAGAAACAGTGGAGAGAGAGAGAGAGAGAGAGAGAAAGAGAGTAAGAGAATCAAACTGCCTGTCTGCATATAAATCATTTAACGCAAAGTGGTGGAGATTCAAACACTCAGGGTTGGCCAGCTACACTGCATCCAGAGCACACACAAACTTGTTTTTGTCACTTAGAGAGACATTGCATTGACTTATTCCTGAGAGACTCACCCAACCATAACAGCTACAAGTCTAACCTCAATCATAACCCTAATCTTAACCGAAAACCAAAGTCTTAACCATATGATTTAATGGTTTACAATGTGGAGGGACTGATTGTTTTCGTCTCCAAATAAGAGGCCAGTTCCTATGATGTGAGGGAACAGATTTCCGTCAACAACTACACACACTGAGTGGTTAAAGTGAGTTTCTGCTAATGCCCCTCCCGCCCCCCCACAACACATACATTTTTCTCCTCTGCTCTCTTTCCTCCATCTCCCTCTTTTTTTCACTCTCTCTGACTGATAGGAAGTGAAGGTTTGTCGTCTCCTCTCACGTTTCACTACCTGTACTTTTTGTCTTCGCTCAAAGTCGATCCATCATTCTTTCTTTTTCTCTCTCCTCCCTGCCACTGCTGCTCAACTCGCTCTCCTCCACTGCATCTTGCCCTCCCTCTAATTGGCTGCTTCTGCCTTTTGCGATGCTAATTTAAAGCATTTGTTTGAAGTTTTTGGGGATACTTTGCAGAACATCCTGACAGCTGCAAGTGTGGTTTAGTTTAGTTTGCTTGTAATTGTTGGCAACAATAAGTGCTTCTGTCTGCATATGTGTTATAATTTGTGTGTGTGTGTGTGTGTGTGTGTGTGTGTGTGTGTGTGTGTGTGTGTGTGTGTGTGTGTGTGTGTGTGTGTGTGTGTGTGTGTGTGTGTGTGTGTGTCTGTGTGTGTTTGCATGCGTGTGTGTTTGCATGCGTGTGTGTGTCTGGTAATAAATGTGTGAATTGATCTGTATCCGTGAGTCCCTACGGGCAGACTCGGCGCTAGGGTTTGCATGCGCACACACACACATGCACAAGTACACACTTACGGAACTAAAAACTAAAATTGAGTTCATGAGAGCCTAATCTATCTAGATTGTTTTTCATACTAGGACAATGTATTTTATTTTTCTTATTATGTGTTGTATGTAGGCTATTTTTCATCTGTAGCGTTGTCTTCTGGGAAAAAAACAACCTGATTAATCAGCCAATATTTTTTAGAATATAGAAAATCTGGATATTTAAAAGAATAACTTTCTTTAAATAAAATAACCTTAAAATACCTACTTTCCATTTAAACAGCAACATATTTACTATTTATCTTCACTTGATGTTGCTCATCGGCAGAGCATTGTTTAACTTTTACCTTGTCTGGGTGTGTGTCTGTGTGCTTGTGTTTTTGCGTGTGTGTGTTTCACTGAAATGTATCGGTCTGTCCTCCCACAGTGTTCTTACAAAGAGGTTGAGGAACACTGAGGTCATTTGAGGTAGTGAGAAACTTACGTTTCTTTCTGTCTTTTTCTTTCTTCCTGTCAACAAGTGAATAGACATTTTATTCACATTTGTCAAAATTGCTCAGGAAGTATTTTGACCGCTGGCAAGCAGAAAGTCTCACAATCTTACATCCACAGAGCCGTTCCATTGGCTTATCACATTTATGGCTTATAACATGTTACCAAATGAATAAATGTATAGTAAAGTGGAAATGCAACAACAACAGCAACTGAAAATGACAAGCCACACTGTTCTCAGACTGTAAATTGATCCTCGGAAATCTGATGAATGCATCGCGCTAGCTGTTTTTTGATATACTGCAGATGGGTGCCCTTGTAACATATATGGCAATTGAGAAATAGAAGCAAAATCAATATGGAAACATGCTGCTGTGTAGCAACTAGGGCATAAATCACAATAGCTGATGGTGGCTTACTTATAATACAGAAAACTCTGACAGGAATTTTGTTATGGTGCCAAGAATTAACTGTGTTAGTCTTTAATGGTCAAATGATATTTAAGAGCTTTTAGAAAAACTTATCTGGTGAAAATCTAGTGTTTATCCATTTTTACTGCATGTGTATGGACATTATATAGAAGATCATATATTTCTCTTTTTCATTTTTCTTTGTTTCTCGCTCTCTCTTCTTTCCCTCTGGATTTTTCTCCTCCTTTCTCTTAGCTGTGCATTCTGGCTCTGTTGAATAATTCAGTTAGAGAGAGAGAGAGAGAGGGGGGGGAGAGAGAGGGGGAGAGAGAGGGGTAGAGAGAGGGGGACAGAGAGAGGGAGAGAGCGAGAGAGAGAGAGAGGGAGCGAGAGAGAGGGGTGCAGTGACGTGGGGCAGAGCTATTTTTGGGATTGGGATATGTGGAGAGAGAGACAAATTGAGATAGTCTGCGATGGATTGATTTTTTTTTCTTGCCTGTGTTCTTTAGTCACGTGCTGCGGCTGTTACTAGACAAACCCTGCTTGAAACCTGCGCTCTACCTGCAGGGCGTGCTGGCACACACACACACACACACACACACACACACACACACACACACACACACACACACACACACACACACACACGTAAACGTACACTTTGGCAGTTAAAAGCAGGCAAATGCACCCAGTTAAATCGGCAAGTACCATCGGGTATACAAACAACAGTCTTACTAACACACCTGCACTGCCTTTTTGAACATACATCTCATCTAAAACAAAATGTCACATGCTACACTGATACTCTACACACAGCCTACAACACACACACACACACACACACACACACACACACACACACACAAACACACCACGGTCAGCATCTTGTACAAAGTGACAACTCGGCTATATGTGGGTGGTGAGGGAGAGGCAGTGGCAGGGGTGAAATAGAGACACAACATATGACGTATGGAATAAACGGGCAGGAGAAGTGGGCAACTGTAAAGACTATACACACTGATTGATGCTAAATCAGACTGAGAGAGGCCAAGCAGGGCTAAACTGGCCTTCGAGCACTCCCATTTGTTTGGCATCGCAGTCAAACATGGTGCCAAAGTGGGATAAATGTAGAATCATTAAATTATTTGTAGCACTGAGGCATGGGCATGGATTTGGTTTGGGTTCCATGTCAGACAGTGTTTTGATCCCAGTTCTTCTTTTGCTTTTGGTCACAGTGTTAAAAGCAACAGCAAAAAACAGGTTTTCATGAAACAGAATGATAAACTGCATATCCATATTCTGGTATGAACGTATGTGAAACTATGAAGTATAGCTATATAATTGCTGCTTCGCATGCAGACTCCATATTGAGTATTGTGGATGTTTTTTTCTCTTGGCTTAGGCATAGCAATGGAATCACTTTGTAATTTAAAGACTGAATCTTTAGCCAGGAATCTTAAAATCTAAAACAACTTACAGTATATTCATTCATATTGATTTATATGTGAAAATGCAAGGCAATATTTGAAGGGAAACCTTTAAATGTGATCCATACGACTCTATTTAAAATGTATGATGCAGGGATAAAATGAGGCGCTTCAACCATGTCTCTTATCTTTTATGGCTGCTGATTATTAAAAATAATTAGATAGGTCTCAACCACAGTGCTTTGTACCATTCATTTTTATCATATCAGTGCTTCTGAGAGAAAAGTGACAAGAAAATTAAGTAATCATTAGAGCTGTTCTGCCAGTGCTCTGCTGCATAATGTAACGAGAGAGAGAGAGAGAGAGGATGGGAAAGAAATGGAGTGAGAGATATAAAGAAACAGAAAAAAGACAGAGAAAAGCAGATGCTGCTAAGTTATGAGTTTATTTTTTCCTCTTTTTGTCCTCTTCTTAAAAACAACACAAAACATTCACATGTAGCAAAAGGTACGGAAGAGGATTAGGGCCACTGTTGAAAAATGTATTTGAGTTCTGACTTAATTCTCAGAATTCTGAGTTTAAAGTCAGAATTCTGACTTTAAATTAGGATTAGGGCCAGTGGCCCTAATCCTCATCCGTAAAAAGGACAAGCAAAGTAGATTTGTAAATTATATTGGATGTTTGTTGACAAGATTTGTAATGTGGTATACCTAAAACACCTAAAGTACCTCCTTCGTATCACACACAAACACACACAAATAGAGAATAGAGAGAAAATGCTAGTAGGCAAGGTGATTATTTCGTCCTCGGGGTTCCATTATTTTTCATATTTGCATAACCAGAATCGTGTCACTCTGAAGTTAAACTTGATCAAATATGGATTATGATAATGACATTTGCACTATTACTGAGGCTCTTATTTTTTTCTTGACAAACATTTCAAGTGAATGTATCACAGCAAACAAATAATGACGTGGTTTATCAGAAATAAACTGAGTAGATAGTGAGTGTCAGAGTGAGAAAGTCCAATACTAGCATGCTTGGTTATATTAATAGGGAGGCTGGCACCTTCCCAAAGGGTAGCAGCTGGTCTGGACTCTATTGGCAGACAAGTGAAGTGTAAGGAATTGAAGTCTAGTGTTGTTCTGTGTGTGTACAGTACATGTATGAATATGTGTCCTTGAATGGCAATATGGCACGTGCATGGATGGAGAGAGTCTAGAGAGGCGAGAGTGTTCTGCACGTATGCTCATATGGTGGTGTGGAAATGTGTGAAGTTTCAGTATATGGAAGCATGTGAGGGCGCCAATGATTTCATACAATGCCGCCATTTGTCACTGTCACACATACATACGTACATACATACATACTATATGTTACTGTAAAGATGTATAATCTCCCACCCACTATCTTCCTTTTATTCCCCCTCCCATTATATGTGTGTGTTTTCTGCCACTAACCTACTTTCGACAGAGCACACCGCTCAGAAGGAGAAAATACCGCAATACTCTCACACCCCTCTGTCATTCTCTCGCTTTATCCCTCATTCAGCACTCCTATGCTCTTCTTCTCTGCCCTTCTCTCTTCCGCGCTGTTGTTTTCCTCCCTCTTCTACATCCTCCCCCCCTTCTCTCGCTTTTATTCCTCACCACTCACTCTTTTCAATCATGTCTGTGCCCACAGGACAGTTTCTTTCTTTCTATCTCTGTTTCTCTTTCCTACTCTCCTCTCTCTTTCATTTAGCCCTCCGTATATTTCCAACCTGGACTGTGTCCAACTGTCTTGCTGTCAGCGTCCTCGCGCGTTTGCTGACGCTGCATCTCATTCGATATTGAACAGGGATGGCGTGATAGAGATAGGGATGATTGATGGGTGGACTAAGGGAGAGAAAGGTGGACTGAGGAGAGATGGGAAGGAGAGAGGCAAGAAAGTGGGGGAGACAGAGAAACGAGTGTGAAAAGAGCAGAGAGGAAGGAAAATGAGAAGAGGATATGGGGATATAAAAGCAGAGAGGTACTGTATGGGAGAAAGAGAAAGGAGGCTTAACAGGGCAGGTAGAGAGAGAAATATATCAGTGAGAAACAGGCAGGTGCTTTACTCAGGAGGAGAGAAGGTAGGAGAGAGAGTGAACATGGAGACTGTATGGAGCGGTGATGGACAAGGTGAAGAAAAGGCCAGTAGATGTGTGCGTATGTGTGCATGCGTCATTTGGCTCCAGTGGTGTACTTTGAGGGCCTCACTTCCCTTTTCTTGGCGAGACATCTTATCTAGACAGATAATAAAAACCAAGCATATGCAGAACCACGGGTAGAGCGAGAGTGAGGCAAAAGAGAGGGAGAAACTAAGGACAAAGAAATATTACAAAGATAAAGGGTGGGAGAATGGTGAGAGAGCAATGTATTCTCATCTCTCTCTTCCTCTTTTTCCCTCACCCCCAATTCTTCCCTTGCTTTTAACAATATATAGCCATTGAGGAAGGAGGAAGAGGAGATTCATTATTGAACGGTTTATGGCTGAGTGTGAGTCATTAATTCATATTCTGAAAGTGTGTGTGTGTGTGTGTGTGTGTGTGTGTGTGTGCGCGCGCGCAGGGGGCATCTTTAAAAATATTTGTGCCTCTGTGAATATTTCACACACCCATAAAGACACACACACGCTGCCAGTGTAAAGAGGGAGCAAATCACGTGGGACCTTGAAAGGTAATGCTGGGACAAAATGTGCCTAATGGTCATCATACACACACACACACACACACACACACACATTGAACAGTCATCCGTCATGAGGAGCATTTCTAATACACAATATGCACACACATTTGTCCCTTCGTCCCTGTGTTTCTATATCAGTCTCTCTCCTTCTCACTCCCTGTCTCCTTGCTCCTCTCTATATTTTCTCTCCATCTCTCTTTCCCTTTTTCAGTCAACTACACCCTTCCCTACTCAGAGCCTAGCACATACACACATGCATATACATATATACATGTACACACTGTCACAGTATACACACATTGCTGGGGGGCAGGAAGGCTAATTGAGTAGTGCCCTGGGTGTTCTAGTAATGTGTGCGTGTGAGAAAAGCGCGCTCAAACAGATGATCACAAACACATGCGCACACATTGTGGGTTTGGACCAGTTTAGAGCTGTTTTTCAGTTCCCGTTGATCATGACTGGAGAAAACAAACATACACATGCACACTAAGGTTTATACACGCGCACGTACGCATGCACACACACACACACACACACACACACACACACACACACACACACACACACACACACACACACACACACACACACACACAGGCATGTAACAGACATGTTTCACACATGCACACATATAATGTATGTCCATAAATAGCCTCTTCCTCCTTTCTGGATCTTCGCTGTTCAATTGTCCCCCTCCTCCAACTACCATGGGAATGACTGCTCCAAGCAAGTAGGGAAAAGGTGAAGAAGAGGAGAAAGACTATAATAGAGTTGAGTATAGAAGAATAGAATAGGGAAAGAGTGGACTTGTTTGAGTGGCTGGGAAATACAAATTACAAAAAAAACAAAGTCCAGTCAAAATGTATATACCTACTTTTATATGATGTAGATATCCATGATATGTACACGTAATCATAATATTAATTATGAAAGTCAAACTCCTCTTTTTTTCCCCCATATTCTCATGTTTATCTCCTTGCCTTTTTTCCTTCCTCTATCCACTCCTCCCTCTCCCTTTCTCTTGCTCACTCATTCATCTCCTTCACACGTTTTCTCTCGCATTTTTTCTCTCAGTCACTCTCTATCCACTCGCTCTCTCTTCTCTTTTAAATGTAACTATTTATCTTGTGACCTTAACGAGACAGGAGGATTGATTTAAGTAGACACAACCAGTGTGTGTGTGTGTGTGTGTGTGTGTGTGTGTGTTTGAGAGAGAGAGAGAGAGAGAGAACGACACACCTTTTTATTTATTTCTCTTTCTCTCTCTCTTTATCTCTCTCTCCCTCTCTGAACTAGCGTAGATGTACATAGAGCCAAACGGTGATGTCACAATAAATCTCACTCAGTGCCTAGGCATGCTATTACACACGTTCACTTTAATAAAGCCTCTGTCTGTTTATGTGTGTGTGTGTTTGTTTGTTTGTGGGTGGTGTGTTACCAGAACATACACTTAGCATATTTAACTGACTCATAATGATGGCTTATGGGTCTGTGTGTGTAAACAGACGGAAAAAGCAGTGAGACGCCAGATATCGTTTCATTTGAGCTATTGGCCTGCTGTCTGCTGTCTGACTTGCTTACACTCATTGTATTCAAGTTGCATACGTTTGACCTTAAATCTGACCTTTTACATGAGAGTGGTCATATTATGTTCATTGTTCGAGAATTGAGGTCATTTCATTTAGAATTTTAGAGCCATGTGTATTAGAGTACGCATCAGGCCGCATTTTTCTGTCCAAGCCCGGCCCGCGTCCGACAGAGCAGTAACCAAACCCGACCCGAGCCCGACAGGCATTAAGAAATTTATATCCGAGCCCGACCCGAGCCCGACACAGTTAAAATCAATTTTTTTTCTCATACTAATGACACATGTACGTTTGTTTGTGTGGAAAGCCCGATTTTATTAAGCAACTGTAGGAAGGCATTCGGAAATGTCAACAGATGAACGCATCAACGGTTGTCACAGCTACATAAACAAATTTCCGCACACAGGAAGACGGATGTTAGGCTAATATTTTAAATGTATTTTAATCACAAAAACGAACCTTTGCATCAAGTGAAACCGGCCCATTGGCTACCTACAAAATGATTTGTTTTAAATTTAAAATGTTCAATGCCTTATCGCGCTGATGTGACCGAGCCCGACCCGAACCCGAACATCATTTCTAAATATCTGTCCGAACCCGGCCCGGCCTGTCGGGTCCCGTCAGGTTCCATCGGGCTCGGGTCGGGTATCCATCCTCTAATGTATAAGGAAATAACACTCCATAACAATCCTCAGTGTGGAGGTTGTTTTTATTTGATATTAATGTGCGAACATTTTCAACAATTTTCTGCCATGGCACATGTTATGCAGGATTTCTACCTTTATACCTTTTGGTTTTAATGGACACATTCTTTTAAATGCAGTAATAAAGGAATAGATGATAGAAACTCCCCAAGGAGTAAATATTCTGATTAGATTTTTGTGGTACTTTGGCTGCACACATTTGCATATCAATTAGTTAGTCTTATTTTTTTTAACTAATGGAAGTCCTTGTATGGTTGACAAGTCTTTTTATGTTTTACTATGTAAGACTTAATAATTGGCTGTGCATGTAACTTTAAGTTTGGCCCATCTCATCAATCATAGTCCTGTCTCATTTGCACCCTCAAAAACGTACTGACCTACTTATTTAAGAAATATCAATTAACAATCACTTATCTCTCAGAAAATCCTAATCCATATATAAATTGTACATAGTAGTAATGAATCAATATTGCAGATCTGTGTCATCTTTTCCTAAGCACAGATAGATGCCTATTGAAATTTACTATGTGCGATTGTTGACAATAATGACTCATGTGCATGCTAAAATAAAACAAATAATGTCAATGTGAGGCACATTATGCCATGACTATGTACCAACAAAAAAAACACTTATCATGTTTTAGTTTTTTTTTTAGTTTTTTTTTTTAGTTTAGTTTATTTAGCAGGACAATGTGCAGTTACATTAAAAAGATGGCTGCACCAGATTTAGCATTATGCTACTTTCCATCTGTAGTCCTCCACAATTATAATGACATAACAGAGTTGAGTTCATGACAAAAACAATAAACATAACATGTTTATACAACAAGACAGTTAAGATAATATAAATAGACTATTTACACCGAAGGTGCAATACACAAATATACACAACAATGACATAAAAAGCGTTAGTGAGAGCAGGTCTGATGTTCTAAAAGGAAGTATTTAACTGCCCGCGAGAAGCTTTTAAAATTTGAGATATTCTTTAAATTGTTAGGAAGCCCATTCCATCAATTGTCAAGCTGTACTTTTTAAATGGTGTGTATTTATTGGGCTAGAAACTGTTTAGATTTATATCTGGAAAAGTGTTTGTTCCTTGACTGACCTTCCTTACTCCATTTGAGTGGATGATTCTAGCCACCATCATTGCCAACTGCATCGTCTTGGCTCTGGAACAACATTTGCCTGATGGGGACAAGACGCCACTCTCTGAGCGCCTGGTAAGTTGAACAGGCATGATACGGTATGTGAGCCAAATGTAAACATGATTAAGTCCAGGTGACAGTTGTGACTCCTTATTGATTTTACTTCAGTGAAGATGCATGCAGCTACTCTAATGAAAGAAGCAGTCAAACAAGGATTCTTTTTACCTTGAAAATATTGTAATGATACCGATGTTCTATGCACTACAACATACAAAAGAAAAAATACACATTCTCACAGATACCAAAGGAATATACAGTATACACCGTACACACAATATTGATGAAGAGACAAATTCAAAGGGAAATATGCTAATGTTATATTCAAATGAGAACCTGAGTATGCAGTTATGAAGTTATAAAAGACAAAGTAGATGCACTCAGATTCTCTACCTTCTCTACATGGCCACACTGAAGTTGACACATATTTATGAAAATGCTTCTTCTGAACACAAACTTATATAGCTACTGATAGGTGTCTCAATTTGTCGCTCTCTTTGTCCATCCCTCTTCACCTTCCTTTTTCCCTTCTTTACCCTTCTTTCTCCCTTCTCCATGCTTCCTTTACTTACTCTCTCTCTCTCTCTCTCTCTCTCTCTCTCCCCCCCCCTCCCTCCTCAGGATGATACAGAGCCGTACTTCATAGGGATCTTCTGTTTTGAGTCTGGAATAAAGATCCTGGCACTTGGGTTCGCCTTCCACAAAAACTCCTACCTGAGGAATGGATGGAACGTCATGGACTTTGTGGTGGTCCTCACAGGGTGAGTGGCAAGCAAATAGATACTAACCGAGCAGACACCTATTACAAACACACACATACAGTACATGCACAGTATGTAGCCTCCCTGCATGAACACTCAAAAATGCACACACAAAGGTCAAATTAAGATGTGGTTTTCACTTTTCTTAATCAACTAAAACTGCAGAAAATTAAGTTGTTTGTCATGTCTTTTAGTGTGTTTATATATGTGTGTGTGTGTGTGTGTGTGTGTGTGTGTGTGTGTGTGTGTGTGTGTGTGTGTGTGTGTGTGTGTGTGTGTGTGTGTGTGTGTGTGTGTGTGTGTGTGTGTGTGTGAGTGAGTGTCCTATCCCTGCTCCTTTGCTCTAATGAATGGCCCCATTCTGGGCAAGGCAGCAGTCAGATCACAGAGCAGAACTGCAGGCAGCCAGCAGCCTGGGTAGTGGACAAATGTCACCACAGTATACACAGACAGGGGGGGGGGGGGCACAGAGGGGAAGACACATTGGATAGAAGGTATGAAGTGAGGATTTACAAACATTCACAGGTGTTGGTAGCTAAATAGAGATGGGAGAAACATGAATGAAGACCAACAATGAAAATGTGGTTGGCTTTAGATGCAAACTGATTTATATTTCAGCGATGTAGAAGAGGGGCACTGATTTGTCTGTGCTAGATAGTTCTGTTTTCCCAACACGTGTCTATCTGTTGATCTGTCCAACCACTGTCAAATGACATTCCTTCATTGAAGGCACCTTTTTATCTCATGCAAGTATCGCAGGCTGTGTGATGGTATCCTTACAACTGCCACATGCTGCTGTATAGGTGCAGTTTTTGTTAAATGTTCAATATACATGACTGTGATTGCATACGTGATCAGTTAGTGAAAAGATGAAAATCTTCAAAAGTATATGTTATTGTTGATGTAATAATACTCTCAGTTAACTGAACCACAAAACTTCACTGATTCTGTCTATTTAAATAACTTGGCATTGAGTAAATCACTGCATTTTGACAGCAGTAATACTGTTTTCCTGTGTAATTCATTCTTTGAATAAGTCACGTAGTTAAACTGTGTTACTATAGGCTACTGTATCCAATGAAATGATTGTTTGGAAGTGCTGGCCACAGATTAATATGTTGAGGTCATTGCATGTTAGTGTGCGTGCATGTGGTGATTTGGAGAGCTTTATGGGTTACATAAACCTTGGGTATCTTTGCTGACAAAGGGAAACTGGTGATTGCCCCCCTCTCTATCCACCATCTCTCTCTCTCTCACACACACACACACACACACACACACACACACACACACACACACACACACACACACACACTCTGAGTGAGTCAGCACTCAAGGGGTTTTATGCGTCTGCGTTAAAACCACGCCGTAGGTACGTATGTAGGTACGTGTAGATACGAACCCTACGCCGTAGCCTGACCTGTGTGACCTCTCTGAATATGTAACTACACATCGCGGCGACGCAGACCACAACAACTGCGATTGGTTCCGCTTGGCCGTGGCTTGGTAGTGTTGCATTTCCTCGCACTCATTTCCGGGTTCTCCTTCTCCGTGAACAACATGAAATCAGGGAGAGGGTTAACGTTTCCTGCTAGAGCTTTCCCTCCGTGGTCAGAAAGCACGGGGGCGACACTTTGTTTCTCCCTCTACGCCTCCAGAGTCGGTACTCGCTTCGAAGTTAATCCCCGTCACTCTCTCACTCGCCCTACCACACACTCCCAAGCATACACACATGCTCTGCTATTTTCTTAAAGAGGTACGCTAGGGCGACGCATACACCAGCGCACACGTATAAGCCTCAGGCCACTTACGTAGGCTACGGCATAAGCTCTGTGTGGAGCCCCCGCAAAAGCATAAATCCTGGCAGTACGTCCCCATGCTTTAATAAGAGCAATCATGAAGCCAAGCTCATCTCAGCGTGGCACAACAGTGTGACTGTAATAGAGAAGACGAGTGAGAAGACGAGTGTCAGCGAGACAGCAGGAAGTAGCGAGATGCAGAGAGGAGGAAGGAGACGAAAGAGAGGTAGAGCAGAAGGAAGCAATGCAGTCCTTAACACTTCCAGTAAATGCCCGGTATATGCCTCACATAACCCGCCACCCCCCCCCCACCCCACCCCGCCTCCCCTCTTTGTTTCATAATAGGAAATCTTATGTTTTGACAGTGAAACCCTCTGAGCAAGCATGACACAGCAGTGTCTCAAATAAGCACAGGAATTGCCGATGTTGTATGGGAGATGTTGATCCAACGTGCAAGCAGCGCATTTTTTTTTTCTTCCAGATGAGAGTAAAGCCTATGTCTGTAATGACAGCCCATCTCTTACAAAATTGTAACTGCAAAGTACTTCCTGACTTAGTTGTTGAAACCAACAAACATGGGCATTGCTGTATACGTTGAGACTCTTAACACTCCCTTTCGGCTGCATTCCCAATATTTGTTAAAGTGGCCTGGCTAGGACATGGAGATCATCCATCATGTTTGTTAGCAAACTACCATTCCTCCGGAAAATAGCTTCATTCTGGGTCCTCCCTCTCAGCATCAATAGGTCTGTTGGTAGACTCTTCAGATGTGATGTGTCTGCTGGCCTCAGGGTGATCACTGCTCCACCTGTACTGATTGCTAATAGGTATGCAACAGGGTGACCAGACATCCCGAAAAATTCGGGACGGTCCCGAAATCCAAGCAGTTGTCCCGAATCCCGAATCCTACCCTAATTGTCCTGGAAATTAGAGCAAAGTCTCAAGAGCAGACTCTCGAATAGTTATAGCCTGATAGAACATTAAAAACTGTTCATGGTGAATGAGTCGTCCTGCAGCCAGCTCCCGTCGGCTGCTCATTGCGTCCCGGGACACGATGAACACGTAGCTAAAAAGCAAAAAAAACGTCTCTGCCGGTACCGGGAGGACTGGGTAGGGAAATACCCCTGGATTACTGCAGTTTTACGTGATGCAAACAAAGCGTTTTGTGTAGGAAGGAGTTTGGTATTTCACAACTTTGTCACCCTGGTATGCAACCAAAATAAAATGCATACCGTTATCAATAGATGATTGACAAGTGAACCAAAAATGGTTAGTCAGAATGTCTGAGGCAAGAAATATGGCTAAAACTTGATCAATTGTGGATGGACAGTCCGAGTAAGTAACAAATCACTCTGGGCACCTATGATTAGTCAGTGAAAAAGACTGAAAGTCTGAATTGGTGATTCACTATTTTGCAAGCTCAGATTTAGAGAAAGGAAAGCAAAGGGAGATGTAAAAAATGAGTCAAAATAAAGAAAAAGTAAACAATATATGTATTTTGCAATGTAAACAGCCATACAACACACCCAGTGGTCTGTGTCAACCAGCTGTGTTGTTACAATTTTGCAGTAAAGCAGGAAGCTGCAGCAAGATGTACAGACAGAGAATATGCTGCAGCACTTACAGCACAACTGTACATTCCCATGATACATTATGTACACTGACTGAAGTCAATATATTTTACACGCGCGCACGCACGCACGCACGCGCACACGCACACGCACACACGCACACGCATTCTTTGTTGTGTGCTCTCTATGAATGGGGGTTGTGTTTTTAGCAGTGCAGCTCTTTGAAGATGAAAGGCTACTTGGCCTTTCTACCTACCCCTGGACAAAACCTTTGATAACACACTGACCAATGCATCACACACACACACACACACACACACACACACACACACACACACACACACACACACACACACACACACACACACACACATTTCCACTTCAAACATTCCTTTCCATTTCCTACTGAATCCTAGTGCACTTCCTTGGGTGACACATATGAAGACAAACAAACATATGGCACTTAACATGTCTGAATAGATTAGCTATTCACTGCAAAACCTTTTTGGATGTCAGCGGATTTGTGTGCACCCTTGTTTCTGTGCCCAAGTGTGTGTGTGTGTGTGTGTGTGTGTGTGTGTGTGTGTGTGTGTGTGTGTTTGTGTTGACCTATCTCTTGTTGTAAATTGCCTGAGTGATTTGGCTCTGGGAATAAGCTAGTTGTTTTTTTTAATGCCCACTATTGATTATTAGTCCAATTACCCTTAGTTTACAGCCAGTCTTGCCTTGCATCCTCCTCTCCGTTCCTCCTTCTTGTACCCTTGTTCAGGTTCTTTTGATTAAATACGACCGGAATCTAGAGGCACTGCCTTCAGTTCTATCATTCTTGAGTTGCTACAGTTGTTTGTTTCTGTATGGACTTCTGAAATGAAGCTATGCGTGGGACATTTTCTTCTAGAAGGAATAATATGATATATATTTATTTTATATTATTATATTGAGATATACTGTGTATATATATTGATGATCTTAGGAACACCCTTGCTTGCAAAGGTAGGGTATAATATTGATATGAGAGAGCATTTATAATTATTGAGATACATTAAGTGTGAACTAGTTGAATCATGGTAATATAGGCAAGCAAGGAGACAAGGAAAGTGGAGAGTTTGGAGAAGAGATGAAGGGATTTGGTCAGTGATGTGGACAGAAATAATTAGCCACATTTAGCTGAAGTCAGCCGGAAAGCAGCCGGAGAGAGCGGGCAAAAAAGATTGTGTTTGTATAATGTGTTGGTGTCCCATGAGAGCGGGTCGGTGGGGAGATTGTGTAATAGCAATATTGCTTAATATGATTCTCTCTGCGTTCCTCTGCATACAGTGCAGGTGTGTTTACGTCTGTGTGTATTTAGTTCAAGTGTACTATAAGGTGTGCTGTAGGCAGCATCTCTGTCCCTGGCAAGGAAGAAATTGTTGTCCACTGGTTATTCCAAATGACCTACTTTCTAGTGTGCATATGTGAATAAAATTATTCTCACTCAATACGTTTGATCTCCAACCAGCGCCTCTGTAGATGTGTGTGTGTTTGTGTGTGCTTTTGTGCTATCGTTGTGCCCATTTCTGTTTGTGTGTGCACATGTGTGAGTTGTGATGCATTTACATTATAGAGAGAAGAGATGAGAAAAAAAAAAAAAAACAATCAATCATGCTCCTCCTTTGGCCCTGTTACCAAGGTGATACAGAGATTCTATCAATGAGCCAAGGTCCCTGTTGCCATGGAAACTCTTATGAATGAGAAAGGGCCCAGTAACCGTGGAGATGGTGTGAATGAGGACTGCCTCATCGGCTTGACATAGTTTGTGACGCCAGATGCTGTTTTAGAAACTAAATTCTTCATTATTACCATCATCATTGTCAACATCATCATCATCATCATCATCATCATCATCGTAGTCATCATCATCGTAGTCATCATCTTCAGTGTTTTTACTATTTGACTATAATCAGTCATGTCACAGAAACAAATTACATAATATAATGTGTATTGCAAAGAAAGTATTCAGAGATACAAAACAGACATACTAATATGTAATACACAAGTGTATATGCAAGTGTGTGTGTGTGTGTGTGTGTGTGTGTGTGTGTGTGTGTGTGTGTGTGTGTGTGTGTGTGTGTGTGTGTGTGTGTGTGTGTGTGTGTGTGTGTGTGTGTGTGCATTGGTTTATTTCTGCACACATGCATTCACACCCATACAGCTCCATTTATATTGTAAATATTATGCTTTAAGCTTAAAACTGTATGTCCCCAAGGCTGACTATCCTATCATATCACTGTTAACTCTCCACTGATTTGTGGAGTCTAAATCCGTCTGAATTTTGTTACATGTTTTATCATTATCTTTTATTTAGACTATTCCTTTCTATTCATTGTGTTTCTTTTCCCTTGTGCAAGACGTTGTGTATTTCACCTTCCCTTCCTACATCTCCTGCCCCTCTCCCTTTAGTGCCGTCCTCTATTGCATCTATGCAGTGTTCTGTATTGCCTAGTATCTTCTAGGCCAAAGCACTAAATGTTTACCTGCTTTGTGGGTGACGTTGTGTAGCTAAGCCTGTCTCTCTCACCTCCCTTTGAAGCGGAGTTCTCCACAATATTATATTAAGACTACTAGCACTATACATTAGTTAAAAATACAACAATGTGTCAAAGTAATAAAACAACCCACTAACCCTAAAAAAACCTCAACATTATATATATATATATACAGTACAGGCCAAAAGTTTGGACACACCTTCTCATTCAATGCGTTTCCCTTTTTATTTTTATGACTATTTACATTGTAGATTCTCACTGAAGGCATCAAAACTATGAATGAACACATATGGAATTATGTACTTAACAAAAAAGAAGAAATAACTGAAAACATGTCTTATATTTTAGATTCTTCAAAGTAGCCACCCTTTGCTTTTTTTGATAACTCTGCAAACCCTTGGTGTTCTCTCAATGAGCTTCATGAGGTAGTCACCTGAAATGGTTTTCACTTCACAGGTGTGCTTTGTCAGGGTTCATTAGTCGAATTTTTTCCCTTATTAATAAAAAAGCAAAAGGGTGGCTACTTTGAAGAATCTAAAATATAAAGACATTGTATTATTCTTTTTGTTAAGTACATAATTCCATATGTGTTCATTCATAGTTTTGATGCCTTCAGTGAGAATCTACAATGTAAATAGTCATGAAAATAAAGGAAACTCATTGAATGAGAAGGTGTTCCAAACTTTTGGCCTGTACTGTATATATATATAATTATTTCCCAACATCCCTACATCAACCTACTTGGCTGAATATATTGATATTGCATTGGCTACAGTACAATTTACATGTGTAATGTTTTTAAGTGTATTGTTATAAAACCGTTTGTTAAAGGTTGTTAAAGGTAAACATACTGTGAAATGTCAAAACCCTCAATCCACAGGGAAATGCACACAGCCCTCAGAAACTGTGCTTTTCAACGAGCCGTCGGGACTTTCGTACGGTCATGATGTCACCACTATACTATATATAGGTAGAAATTGCCGCTACGGTGCCATTGCAGTCATTTTCAGGCTGCAATGACAGGCACCGAGGGCGCATATGCGGAAGACCCAGAAACGCTGACAAATTAGAGCAGACTGGGCTTTTTTCGAGAGAGGGGCTCAAAGAGACAAGCGCTAAAACAGAGCGTTTCAGACAGAGGGTCAATACAGTTAATAGTCAGACAGACAGTGTGAGAAAAAAAATAATGAGTTTTTTTGGACATTAAAGCATGTAAACATGTTCTAGGAGAAACCTAAAATATGAAACCTAAAAATGAAGTTAAGTAGTAGTTAATTATTGGTTGCTATATACGATGATACCGATACAGTAATTAGCTATCACTAATAAGCACAGTAGTTTAGCTATAATTTGAATCTCACTTCCAGTAATTACATCTGAATGTTTTTATTATTTCTTTGGAGAATATAGGGTTTAGTGAGTTGACAAACGGCACATCTGCTTTTAGCCACACACACACAGCTGAAGTACAGTGTTGCCTTGTGACCAAACCAGGAGCCTGTGATGAGGCATTTGATATCACACAATGCCATTGCAAGGACTCTAGACTAGTGATGGAGCACATACCACTGGGGGTTCCTGGTAATTCAATACAGCATTCACCCATAGATCCTGGGTCGGTGTTACTTTTTCCTTGCCAATTTCATAGGTTTCCAAGCAATGCAGGCTGACTTTCAAACCTGTGATTAAAGCTCTGCTGTGTCACTGGGCCTCTTAGTGGAACAGAGGGAAGTGGAAATGTGTCAGAGAGATGGAAAGAGAGAGAGAAGAGAGAGAGAGAAGTGGGAAGGAGGATGATTCACAGTGTGCGTCAGACGAGGGAACTGACTGGAAGTCTGGCAGCACAAGGGAACATCTTAACAATCTGAAGTACACACATATGCTGCTTACAAGTCCTTATTCAGACGAGCGGTGATACAGGTGCTGTAACACACGCCATGACACGTTTACTCTTGCGGTCTGGCAATGGCTCGAAGAGAAACATTTCATACGTACCAAGAATAAAAATAAGTAGAAATAAGCAAGTCAGCATCTCTGATTTTCACCATCTGCCAGTGCTCTCTCTCTCTTTCTCTCTCTCTCTCTCTCTCTCTCTCACTGCCTTTCTCTCTCTCTCTCTCTCACACTGCCTTTCTCTCTTGCCCTGTCTCTCCATGCTTCTGACTTTGTCCTTCTTTCATCGCCCCTCTCCTCCCCATCACTCCATCTCTCTTTTTTCATTGTATAGTCCCTCTGTCATCTTGTTACAAAACACTGTCCCTTCAGCCCATCCCTTTCTCGTCCTGATACACTTCTCTGTCCTACTTCACTTGTCAGCGCTATTGATCAGCTCAGCTCTTACAGGATTTACATACAGTGCTCACCCAGTTGCTTGTAATGACCTGGCACGGGGCTGTGTTTAAGAATGTGTGTGTGTGTGTGTGTGTGTGTGTGTGTGTGTGTGTGTGTAAAAGTGTGTGTGTATGAGTGAGGCTGACTGAGAGGTACAAGCTTGACTAGCTTAAATATTGATTGCGTTTGCACACTTTTGTGCATTTGTCTCTATCCCTTTAGGATCCTGTCCACTGTGGGTTCAGATTTCGACCTGCGGACCCTCAGGGCTGTGCGAGTATTAAGACCCCTCAAACTGGTGTCCGGTATTCCTAGTAAGTCAAAACTCTTCATTTGACATTGAAAAATATACTCTTTGTTTTTTGTTTTTTTGTTTTTTTTGTTACAGTTTTTCGCCAGCCTACTGCCTTGATACAAAACAGCTTTTTGTTGTTATTCCTTTGTTAAGAAAATTACATTCCAGAAACAGTTTCAGATTTTATTGGAGGATCAAAATAGCACGGAGAAGCATTTTGTGTCAAAGTTTTATGCAGCTTCTGTGTTCTGCATAATGCACCCAATGTGTTCAAACAAAAGTGGTTCTTCTATGCACTCTCTGCTCCTTTTTTAAATGTTATAGCGGCAGTAGTGTTCCAGCACCACTGCAGTGTTATTAATAGCGTGGACTCCACTACAGGGTTGAACAAGCAAACCAAGGCTTACTCATCATAAAAGTCACTGAGCTTCCTGTGAAGACCAAATTAGAGTTCCATTCCAATATGTGATATACATTTCAGTTTTCACAAAAACAACCATTAGTATTAAATAAAACTTTAAGATGTGGCCTTTGATACCATTTGTTTGTTAGAAACATATTTGACAAAAACCTATGATTTTGACCTCAACTACATGTGTAGCATATACTGACTATATTGTGTGATCACAGGTTCAATCCCTCCATTACATATTGTAGTGTCTACCAGGTAACAGGCTGCTTCCTCCAATGGAGGCAGCAAACTAACTATGTGATATAGTCATAAACTGATGGTCTTATCATATCTCTGGTTATCATAATGACAACGCTGAACATTAAACAGCTGGTAATGGAGGAAATGAAGGGATTTCTTTTGTAGAGAGTTTACTGTAACTGCTAAATAAATAGAGGGAGGAAGAAGCAGGTTGCACCTTTTTTTTACCTTTCAGATCCCTGCACCTGATTGTAATAGTTGAAAAGACCTCGGAATTAAATTGATGATGGATGTTAATGATTATAAAAATATTAATACTGTATACACTGTGTCCTCCAGGCTTACAGGTGGTGCTCAAATCCATCATGAAGGCCATGATTCCTCTGCTGCAAATTGGCCTGCTTCTTTTCTTTGCCATCCTCATGTTCGCCATCATCGGCCTGGAGTTCTACATGGGCAAATTCCACACAACCTGCTTTGACAATCACACAGGTAAAAGCGTGCGTGCGTGCGTGCGTGCGTGCGTGCCATTATTGCTAGGGTTAAATGGCTAACTGTTTGCCCCAATAAATACATGTTCTGGTTGAGATAGACAACAATAGTTCAACAAAATAACATATTTGGCATTAAAATGTTTAATAATACTTCCATATTCATTTTAGCTATACAGTGTATCTGATACAATATATATATATATATATATATATATATATATATATATATATATATATATATATATATATATATATATATATATATATATATATATCGTGCATTGTCCCTGCTAAATAAACAATAAATAAATAAATAAATACCCTTCAAGTTTATGTAATGGGAAATTGGTCTAGTCTAATGAATGTAGTTGAATTCATTGCTAATATCTGCACAATTCCCTCATTTCCCAGGTATGGAGTTGAGATCATAAATAATATTCCATCTATAAAAAATGTATACTGTTGAAAACTTGTTGTTTGTTAGTCTATTGAGCATTTATGGCAAATCTCAAATGTCTATTTTTTTTTCTGCCTTTACCTTTTTTTTTGCCTATTACTTCACATATTTAATTCCAAAAAGTTAGGGGCAAAATCATATTTTGAGCCAAAGGATGGCACTCGCTATTCTTAAAAACAAACAACATATTTTGCTTGCCTTCTGTTTTGAAACACCTCCCCACTTTGATCTATGTTCAGGTGAGATCCGAGAAGAGTTTCCATGTGGGACAGAGCCTCCGTCACGGCTGTGTCCAGAGGGCACCATGTGTAGACAGTACTGGCTGGGACCAAACTATGGCATCACCCAGTTTGACAACATCCTGTTTGCTATCCTCACCGTCTTCCAGTGTATCACCATGGAGGGCTGGACTGACCTGCTCTACTATGTATGTACTGCTGAACAGTGTTCGGAACCCATTTACACGCTCAGTGTCCTCTTCAGCCTCCCCAGGAAAACATGTATATAAAAGTTAAGAATGTGGTAAAGCCAGAATAAAAGGCAGGTCTCTGTGCCAGTAAGTTTAGGCAAGAATAGAGATGATCATTCAAGTGAAGAGGATGATAACCCAGAATGCAAAACCACAAGACAAACACCTTAGCCAATTATTAGATTCAGAGTAGAAATTATACAATATCAGTTTGTTTGCCATGCCGACCCTGTTGTTAAGAACAATGCCTTGGTTTGGCACTTTTGTATGCATTTTTTGTGGCCATTTTGTGTGGGTAAAACTGCCATGCAATATCGGGGGGGAAAAAAGGAAAAATGAAATACCCAGTCAAATACAGCTGAACTTCAGTCTTATGTTTGTCCAACATGCCTGGCAATAGTTAGCCTGGTTGACACCAGACCCTTCTCAGTTGTAGCTGAGAGTGGATCTGGGCAAGCTTCATTCGCAGCGCATTTCCAAAGGGGCGTCACCAACGGACGCCGCTCAAATTCCTCTGGGCGCAACTGGATAGTCCTTCAACCAATCAGACCAACGATCCGGGTGACCTAGCAGCGACAGCGGCATCAACGGGTTGCTGCGCTTCGGTAGCCGTCATGTTGAATGTAAACAAAAAGCTGCTCGCCGTCGCTGCGCTATCGTCATCGTGTAAAGCCCACCCCAACAGTTCTGATTGGTGTAAAGCCAGCCTCAACGGTTGTGATTGGTGCCTCGATTTGGAAAAATTGGAAATGGGCTTGAATGGGCTCTTGGCCAGACTGACTTGCAGAGCAAATCTCAAATTTGCCGGAAATTCGTCAGGGTTTTCCCAGACTAGGCAACATTCTCAATCTCAATAGTATTTTCATGCTGAACAACCAAACCATCCAAGATTATTTTCTCTCATAAAATACTAAGATTCAAGTGTTAAAATGTCCAATGGTTTTCAGTGAGTCTGCCCATAAAATAAGTACCAGGTCTTGAACAGTGTCATCACTCATGCCCAAGACTAAATAGTTCCCTGCTGTCAGTGGCAGTGGTTGCTAGGAAACCAGAGGTAGATGAGGGTCTTTGAGTGTTACTGTACTGTAGTCGTCTCTTTCCCCATCGTCTCTCCCTCTTTGTCCATCTTATCCTTCCCACTGCTCTTCTTCTTTCTTTATTCCTTTTTCTTTTTTTCTTTCCTTTCTTTCTTAGCTTTATCTCCTCTCTTCATTTCCTCCCTTCCCCTCTTTCCATCTCACTCTGTGTGTCTCTCCCTATGTCCCTCCTTCCCGGTGCTGCTCTATATTTAAAAGGGCCTGTTCAGCCCAAGTTATTCTTGCAGCTGCTGGGGAGGGGAGCGATAAAAGTTTAATGGTAGAAAAAGGGTCTGCGGTACATTGGGTTCACAGCAGCAATACCAGCTCACACGCAGGAAGAAGGAAAGATGGGGGAAAGAGGAGACAGGTGGACGTTAGACAGGGAGGCTATGAGAAAGAGAGCGCAACGTGCGAAAGAGAAAAGGGGGTCTGGAAGTGGGAAAGGGTAAAAGAGTGTAGACGCTGATCAGTGAAATTGAGGAGGAACGGACAGATTTCACGAAAAAAGGAAGGGATGAGGTAAGGTAAGAAGGTATGAATCAAGGAAAGAATGAACAAACATCAAAATGAATGAAATAAGGAAGACAAAAGCAGGATAAATTGGGCCAAAGAAGGATGCACAAGGAGAAAGAGAAAACAATAAGGAGTGAATAAAGAAAATGGAAGTAGAGTCTGGTCAGAAGGGTGGTGGCGACAGAGAGGGAGAGACCAAAGCATTTGTTATACATTATTTACTCTGCACTGAGCAGCTAAATAGAGTGGCAGATATGCATTTACTTATTGAGATGACTTAAAGCTAAATCATGTCAGCCCTGCTGTTGTTAATATTTCCAGCAGCAGAGGACAGCACTTTTGAGTACACTACCCCGCATTTTTTTTAATGGCCACATTGTCTGGACATTTAATGATGACTTTAAGGCAAATTTTCTAACATTATGTTCAATCCAGATGTTTTTTTTAACAATAATTATATGAATAGCTTTTGAGAAACACATATAATATGCGCCGTACCTAATAAATGCACCTTAATTTGACAAGCAGGCGTAATACATTGCACTGGTATTTGCGTTAGTGCATGGCTACAACTTTAACAAACCCTTCAGTTTCAGCACAGACGGACCGAAACTGATTCATGCAGCTGTACCCGTTCTACCTTTCACGGATTTAATCGACGTGTTCTAGAGTCGCAAGAATGTCTAATGTCTCTGTTGATCTTTGGTCATTATAAGTTGTGTCAAATGTCCGAGAGCTAAACATTGATTACTGTGTGTGTGTGTGTGTGTGTGTGTGTGTGTGTGTGTGTGTGTGTGTGTGTGTGTTTCCAGAGCAACGATGCCTCAGGGAGTGCATGGAACTGGATGTACTTCATCCCCCTCATCATCATCGGCTCCTTCTTCATGCTCAACCTGGTGCTGGGTGTGTTGTCAGGGTAAGCGTTTGTGTGTATGTGTGTGTGTGTGTGTGTGTGTGTGTGTGTGTGTGTTTGTGAGAGGGTGCTTGTGACAAATATACAGTATTGTAAAGGTTGTGTGTACGTATATTTTTTTATTCTATAGATTCTATTCATAAATTTGGAAATTAATTTAAAAATGATTGTATTTTATTGCATGTATGTCACGCTAAAAATGAATTAAAAGTGTCTAAATTTGTGTGGCGTGTGTGTGTGTGTGTGTGTGTGTGTGTGTGTGTCTCTGCAGGGAGTTTGCCAAAGAGAGAGAGCGTGTGGAGAACAGGAGTGAGTTCATGAAGCTCCGAAGACAGCAGCAGATTGAAAGGGAACTCAACGGTTATCTGGAGTGGATCTGCAAAGCTGGTATGTACAATATCCATCCATTGTCACACACAGAGACACAAATATATATAATGGGCCCCATTTTTTAAATAATGAATACATTGTCATTAAATTAAAAAAATAAATAAAAATGTTAGAGACATTATTAAAGCAAACTCAACACCTTCTGCCTTTGAGTGAAGATAATTTGGTGGATTGACTGTGAAGCATGCAGCGAGAAATATTGATCTATAGTCACTGGGGTGATACTTATCTATTTTAATTATATTTTATTTGCAAGAATAAAATATGAGCTTGGTACTGAAGTGGTTAGAAGCACATTAGCTCTCACGACAAGTTTCTTGGGCGGTATAATGTAGGTATAGCTCTCCTCAGAATGTAACACAAACAAACCTGAATTACCAACCACTTGTACAGGTAAATATATGTCAACAGCCTTGATTTGCATTGCTGTGGCAAGGATTAAAGACACTTGTTTGATGCTGGGATAGAGAAGACACAGTGTTTGTCCGTAGTTCTCTTCATCTCTCTTGTCTTTTTACTCTGTGACCCATCTGCTGAGGGCAGGAAAGATGTAGAGAAGATAAGAGGAATGGAGGGTTGGATGTTGGATGTTGGAAGGAGTGGATAAAGGGGCCGATAGAAAGGACAGACCTTTGATCTTCTTGAAAAGACCATCTACATAAAAACAAGGAAGCTAAAAAACAAAAGAGGGAGGGATGAGTTGCAAGCACAGGTGCAGGCCAGAGACTTTCTTTCCACTTTTAATTAAAATGAGAAATGGCAATTGATGATAACAAAAGATTGATAGATATTCTTGACGTCATTCAATATAAATTGATTGTGGCATATTAACATGTTTTGTTCATGCGTGTTTTGTAGAAGAGGTCATCTTGGCGGATGATGACAATGAAAATGATTATGATGGTATGCATTTTGATTTGATTTTTAAAAAAAAATTATACAAATAAATTAAACATACCTGTTCTGTTGTGTTATAGATTAAACATTATTTATTTTTAAAAAAAAATTCTATTACAGGCTCCCGCAGAAGAGCCACAAAAAACCATAAGAGCAAAGCTGAGCTGCTAAACCCAGAGGAAGGGGACGGTGATTTGGCAGTAGGTAAGATATATACACACACACACACACACACACACACACACACACACACACACACACACACACACACACACACACACACACACACACACACACACACACACACACTCAAAGGCAAACCACAGGTACATACAGATGCTATCTTATCTTGCATATCAGCATTACCTGACCCTCCTCTCCTTCCCTCTCCTTTCCTCTCCTCTGCTGCTCTGCACTTCTCTCCTCATGTTACTTTTTTCCCCTTTCCTCAACCCCCCCTCATCTTTCCACCTTTCTTTTCTCCTTCCTACTTCTCTCCTCCAAACCCTCTTCCTCTAGCCTTCTCACGCTACGCAATTCTCCCTGTTTTCTCCTAAGACAAAGGACTTTTTAAAATGTGCGATGTAGTATATGTTGTGCGCTAGACATCATGTAATTTGGACACTGCAACAGACAGTATAATCGTATAATCTGCTAAAATGACCACAGATCATATGCGTCTGAAAATGAATTATGCATCTATATTTATTGTAATTAAAAATATAATCAGATATAAAAAAAGACAGTATTTCAAAAACAAAAGAGTTTAGCGGAAGTCATGTTGTACTCGCCTGCTCTTCTCATGAGCAGATTGATCAGGGGAATCCAAGTTGAAGCTATTCTTCCTAAACGACATTCACTCTGTTTATTCCCCATAATCTTCTACTTCCCATGGCAACAACAGGATAATCTACTGCATGTGTCATTATTACTGTATGTGCTCAAGTAGAGTGTTTTGTTGTGTATGATTTTGTCATTTTTGTACCTCATACTGTGTTTAAGTCACAAATCAGAAAGGCTTTTCCAGGATGCTGAATGTACACAAGCATCCCAATAAACCACTGTTAACTTCGCTGTTCCCTTCACTGTTAAGCTTACACTGAACCATTTCCCTTGCTTATCCTTTCAGGGTCACCGTTTGCCCGTGCCAGCTTGAAGAGCTCAAAGCTCGAAGGATCAGATTTCAAGCGGCGGGAGCGACGGCTACGCTTCCTTATCCGACACGTTGTTAAGTCCCAGGCCTTCTACTGGACCGTACTGTGTTTGGTGGGCCTTAACACTATGTGTGTGGCTGTAGTGCACTATGACCAGCCAGACCCACTGTCGGATTTTCTATGTGAGTAGGAGGGAGGGGGATACATGCATACTTTGTGCAAGCGTGCACAGATTATCTCCACAAATACTTTCATCACAGATTACTGGAAGGGAGTGGGTGAGAAAATTCTTAAGTAAATGTGACTAAATCCATGAAAGAGCTGACCCAACCAGTTAACACAGGCACATCCAAACACGCAATGTCTTCCGCACAGATTCTTGCTGTTTCTTTCTGGTTTTTAATATATAAACGTTAACATATACACACACACAAACATGCACAAATGGGATTAAATTCAATTGAAATGACAAACACAATAAAAATAAGCCAAAATATAGAAACCAGAAGATGCATTGAAATAAAAACAATATATTTTATGTAAGCATTATACCCATGGTTTATACTACTAACCTAGGATACAAAACAACACAGTGAGAGATTGAGCTTAGAGGATGAGTGAAAAGCATATTTACTAATTAAGAATACAAAAACTGAAGAATTTGAATGTATATTGATACAAATTGCAGGTTTTATTAACAAACTCGAATTACAAAATGCCTTTTTTTGTATTTAAAATGCATGCTTAAATACAGTTATCACAAAACGCTGCCATTCTTTCTTCTCTCTTCTTGTCTTCTTCCCTCCATGTAGATTTTGCTGAATTAATCTTCCTGGGGATATTCTTGACGGAGATGTGTGTGAAGATGTATGGCCTGGGCAAGCAGGCCTACCTCAACTCCTCCTTCAACTGCTTCGACTGCATTGTGAGTGCCACAGCACCTGGCGACCCCACATAAAGACAAACAAATAAACACACCCAACAGGCACAAACTCATAAGCAGGGTTGGGCATCGTTTGGATTTTTAACGATTCCTGATTCCTTTCGATTCCGGTTTGTATCGATCCTCGAATCCAAGTCTTTTGAGGGGTGCAGTTAAAACGGGTCACATGCTTATTTTCACAAATAAGAAGAAAGTTTCATTTTGATTCAATGGTGGTTTGCAGTTTTCCAGGGCTTTTTCAATGTAGAATAAAGCCACACTAGAGCGCCGCTTACTGTGCTCCAAGGCTGCAACACAACAAGCGCCTAGCCGCTTCGGAAACCAAAACTTGCGCATATTAAATTGGGAAGCGATGATCGGATTTGAAACCAAATCCTCTAAACGATTCCAAACAATTCCAATAAAGAAACAATTCTACTGGAATCGTAATTTTTTAAGCGAATCGGTTCTCGATGCCCAACCCTACTCATAAACACTCATTTAACATAACCACGCACAAACACCGACAAACATACAGTGATGATTTGCTGATGTGTGCACAGTATTAGCTCATTATGATGAATAACCACATGCTTGCATATGCTTGTGTTTGTATTAGGTGATATGTGGTAGTATATTTGAAGTGCTGTGGTCCATCATCCAGCCGGGCACGTCGTTTGGCATCAGTGTGCTACGAGCTCTCAGGTTATTGAGGATTTTCAAAGTCACCAAGTGAGTCTATTATAATTTTATTTCTTATATTCATACAATGGACATAACATTGCACCCAGTTCAACACACGCTTTCTGTCTGTTTTCAACAGGTACTGGGCATCTTTGCGTAACCTAGTCGTCTCTCTGCTCAACTCCATGAAGTCCATCATCAGCTTGCTCTTCCTGCTTTTCCTCTTCATAGTAGTCTTTGCTCTGCTGGGCATGCAGCTCTTCGGAGGACAGTCAGTGCTCTTTTCCTTTACCTTGGCTTCTCTCGATGTGTCTCTCTCTACCCCTCGCCTTCCTTTTTAATAGTTTGCATTTGATATTCTACTAAGACATTGGTTGCTCTTAATTGCTAGTTTGGCTTGTCGTTTTTCAGAAAAAAAAAAAACTTGCTTCTGTGTTTTTGCTCGCACCTCTCTTTTAAATCTCTCTCACCCATTTATTTTCTTCCCCTCCTAGGTTTAATTTTGAAAATGGCACTCCTCCGACCAACTTCGATACCTTCCCCGCAGCAATAATGACAGTGTTCCAGGTGAGCAGAGGAGAAGATGTAAAGGGGAGGAAGGGAGGGCGAGGCTGGTGGAGGGAGGGAGGCAGAAGGGTAGGAGAAGACCAGGGTTGGATTAGAACAAAACGGTTAAAGGACTTAAGAGGATTTGCACACGAGGAAGATGTAAAAAAAAATGTAGAATGGTACTTTTGATTTCTTAAATGTCATTAGTCATTTTAGATGACTAAATATTGTGTATGTGTGTGTTCATATCAAAGCATAATTAATCATCTGTGTGTGTGTGTGTGTGTGTGTGTGTGTGTGTGTGTGTGTGTGTGTGTGTGTGTGTGTGTGTGTGTGTGTGTGTGTGTGTGTGCGCTCGTGCCAGATCCTGACCGGTGAGGACTGGAACATGGTGATGTACGATGGCATCAAGTCTCAGGGCGGAGTCAACAAGGGCATGGCCTTCTCTGTCTTCTTCATCGTGCTCACACTTTTTGGCAACTGTATCCTTTGACAGTGAAAATGCAAAGAAGCACACAAAACACTCACACACACATACTGTATATATAAAGACTAGTGCTGTCAGTTAAACGCGTTATTAACGGCATTAACGCAAACCCATTTTAACGGCGTACATTTTTTGATCGCGAGATTAACGTTCTTTTTGGCATAGCAAACTTTGTAGTTTTTTTCACATGCTGTTGCAACAACTAGAAACGTTAGAAAACTACAACACCACACCGGATCTAGCTAGACCGGAAACAAAACAACAGGCACGCCGCACACACTTGTTTGGGCTCGCGAGCCGGCCAAAGAGTAGTAGCTAACGTTACGTTTTGAGTGGATGGTGAGCGCGAGACGCCGAAATGGATGCCAATAAGATTCGGAATGGTAAGTTTACTTTTAAAAAGTTGCCAAATGGTTCCATTGACAAGACCAAAGTGATCTGTGTGTTTTGTCGTTGTGAACTGAGCTATCATCGCAGCACGTCCAGTCTGAAATACCACTTGATGGCCAAGCACACAACTGATGACAATTCTCCGCCCCCTCGTCAAAGCCAGGCAACAAAAGCACAAAGCATGCCGATCCACTTTTCCATGTTGATAAGAGCATTAAAATAAAAAGAAATCAAGGGACATTTAGAATAGATAAAAATGTGCGATTAATTGCGAGTTAACTATGACATTAAATATTTTAATCGTTTGACAGCACTAATAAAGACATTTGCAGTTATGCTTTAAAAATGTTGTTTACCCACTTTAGACTGAATACGCGTCGATGCAAATTCAGACGCATATGTACAGACACAGATATTTACACTTTTTTTGTTAATCGTTTTGTCAATTTGTTGTTAATCTTAATCACCATACAATCGCTCATTCTGTAATCTGCATATTTTTTGTCATGTATCCCACTAAGTCCAACCAGAAACTGACAGGGTTGTTATTGTAACATGGATATATTGGCTAAGACATTGGTTCTTGTAAGATCCAACAGATCATTCTGTTTTTTTTTTTGTATGTGTATGCTGTATACACATGGATAAACAAACTCCTACATGCTGGATTTCCTTTAACTCTGTGCTCAGACACTCTGCTGAATGTGTTCTTGGCTATCGCTGTGGACAATTTAGCCAACGCACAGGAACTGACCAAGGTATACGACAGTCCAATTCTTTTTTTTCAAACTATGTAGGCTA
Organism: Perca fluviatilis; assembly: GCF_010015445.1. Taxonomy (NCBI): domain Eukaryota; kingdom Metazoa; phylum Chordata; class Actinopteri; order Perciformes; family Percidae; genus Perca; species Perca fluviatilis. Next base: position 10,108,575 of record NC_053126.1, on the reverse strand, counting down.
CTATTCATTTTCTGAATGCTAAAAATCACAAGGTTTATGCTCCTCTACTCAACAAATGACTTCTGTTTCCCTCATTTGCACTAGTCTCATCTCATTCATCTCTTTGCTTATGATTTCCTTCCTAATCTCTCTTTCTGCAGGATGAACAAGAGGAAGAGGAGGCTGCCAGTCAGAAGATTGCCCTGCAGAAAGCCAAGGAGGTGGCTGAAGTCAGCCCACTGTCTGCCGCTAACCTCTCCATTGCAGCGTGAGTTTCTGACTCTTTTACTGTGCACTCTTGTTTTTGTACCCATTTTACAGTAAAACGCCAGGCAGGGATTTTAAGGATGGAACATTTGCACTTCTTTTTCTTCCTCTCTCTGTCAGCTTTTCTCTCTCTTTTCTTCCTTTTATTTCTATTTCTCTTTGTCACACTCTTTTATGCATACTAAAACACAAACACACACACACACACACACACACACACACACACACACACACACACACACACACACACACACACACACACACACACACAAGCCAGTGTGGATTGATCTGGGCCAGCCCTCCTTTGGTCAGAAGAGTCAGAGTGTTTGATCTTTTTTCTCTGTATACCACAGGGGTCTTTCCTTTCACTCCTGGTAAAGGTCACACACTCGCCCATAGAGACACACACATACCACTTTTGGTCTGTCCCTAAAAATCGCACAACAGGGGAGTCCACGTCTGCTTAGAAACACTACACACACAACACATACACACGGTTCTGACCTTTACCGCTTTGACACATCAGCCTCCGCCCACTTTATATTTCACACGTATACAGTAGATGCAATGAATAAACATGTCCAAGAGGCAAACATACACATGGTCAATGATTGTTCATCATTTTGTGAATCACACTGTGTGTGCTGTGTACTGTACTACACTGTGGTGTAAGCATTTGTATCTGTGTACCAGTAAACCTTACCTGGGAGTCCTATTGAGGTTAAATATGTATTTGTCAATGCAATGCACGTGTGTGTGTGTGTGTGTGTGTGTGTGTGTGTGTGTGTGTGTGTGTGTGTGTGTGTGTGTGTGTGTGTGTGTGTGTGTGTGTGTACGTGTGTGTGAATGTCTGAGTGTATGTGTTTTCAGTGTGTACGTGTGTGTTTCTGTGTGAAGGGTTGCATTCCAAAATGCTCAATCTTTTTAGCAAAAATGTTAAAATTTCTTGAGATTTGTTCAGCTTTTGCATTTCAGGAATATATTTGAATCATTTTAGCAGTAATTTAGTTTTTACAGCAAAATTTATTCGAATAGTGACCATTTGTCAGGATAAGCTGGCTGTTTTTTTTTAAATGGTTGATGGATAGCCCATTTTGGAATGAAATCCTCCTTCTGTTCTTCCGTGCCATCTCACTCACCAGCTGTTTCCCTCCTCAGCAACAAAGTACACAGTGAGTGTCACAACGCTACCGACCCCTTTCTGGACTGGTATTTATTTATTTATTTGTTTATTCATTTCTGAATCCTTTCTGTTTATTGACTTTACAACCATTCCCTGCTTTCTTTTGTTTTAAAACCCTCCTTTCCTTTTTCTCCTTGTCCCTTTTGTTCCTAACTTTTTTATGAAGTACATACCTGGCTTTCTTTAGCTGTAATTTGTGTTGGCTTTTTTGGGGGGGAGTAAATTTTCTGTTGCCTGCACCTCACAGTACGGTTTGTTGCTTTTTATTGTGGTTGACTATTGGCTCTGAGAGAAAAGGAAGTTAAAGTTGATTACTGGCAGAAGTTTTATTGGGTAAGAAAGGTGGTCACTGACAGTTTTTGGGTGTTTCTCTATCAAGTAGATATAAACTCAGTCGCTATAACCAATAACAGATTATTGTGATCATTGTGACTTTGCCATTTATTCAATTGAGCTTGATAGGGATTTTGGGGTGCATAAAGCCTGTTCATTAAACTGTATACTTTTAATCGGTAGGTTGATTATAGATTATTATTACAAAAGCTGACTTTCCTCAGTGTTATTCTCCTTGTGTCCTCACCTGGTTTACTGAAGTAGGGCTGTCCTGCCCGGTGCCTTGGCAAGCTGTGTAGACACCCAGAACTTTTTGTTGAGCTGCCTTGTTTATAGGTCAAGCCAAATGACCCTTTACATATCTGTGGCCCCCAGTGTGTCTTTATGTCCTTGGCTATTTTATGTACTTATATTTTTGGTGTTGGTTTTCACATCATGCTCAGGTCTTTTGTTTGTATATTTTCACAGCAGTCTTTGAAACATATCTTTTAATTCTGTCAATCTCCTCCTCCCTCTCCACCATGCTTCATTTTGCAGTAAGGAGCAGCAGAAGAACAACAACAAGGGGATCAACAAGTCAGTGTGGGAGCAACGTACCAAGGAGCTAAGGAGGCAGACTCTGGTGTCCAGCCGCGAGGCCCTCTATAACGAGCTGGACCCTGACGAACGCTGGAAGGCAAGGACAGGGAGGGAGGAGCAAAACAATGTAAAGGAAAAGGCAAACAAAGCCCCCTAGACTTGTGCTATCAGTGTACACAAGTAATGGCGATGATGATGATGACTTATGTAAACATGTTGCTTACCTGGCATTTATACATGTATAGTGTTTATACTGTATAGTCTATACAGTATAGATGTATAGATTAAAAAGACTTTATTATATTGTATATTCTAACCCTCCTCTTGTCCCTTCCATATCTTTAATCTCCTCCTCCATGCTGCCTCTCTATCCTCTCCTCTCCTTGCAGGTGAACTTCTCACGTCACATCCGTCCGGATATGAAGACCCACCTGGATCGACCGTTGGTGGTCGACCCCCACGAGAACCGCAACAACAACACCAACAAGACCACTGCAAACAGTTCAGCAGACCTCTGCTTCAGCCAGCACCATCCTGCTGATGAGCTCCACAGACAAACACGCCTCCACGAACACGGTGGCCAAGTAGGTGGGGGTGGCGGAGGCGGCTCAGGTCCAGTCAGGGCTCCCTTGGAGAGGGGTGAGTCCACAGAGAGCAGGCGGAGTCGTAAAAGCGAGCACCACCACCCCAGCTCTCATGTCCGATTGGATGCTACAGTGATTCCTGGGCCAGGCTCGGAGGAGAGGCCTTCCAGGCGCCACCATCACACCCGGAGTGGCAGTCGAGGGGGAGGGCAGTCAGAACACAGGAAGCCCAGGTCACATCGAAAAAGTGCCGAAGATGGCGAGGATGGCGGGGGAGGAGCTGGAAAAACAGGGAGACATAAGAACAAAGGGGTTGACAGAGGTGGTGGAGAAGGAGGAGAGCAGGAGGGAGCTGGGGATGGCAGTGAGAGGAGGCCAAGAAGGAATCGCCATGGCAACCAAACGGACGGCGAGGGGAAGAGGATGTGCCAGCACAGAAGGAAGTATGTCCATTGCACGCGGCTGTAGATATGATGCAAACATCAATTGCAACAATGACATGATAATTCTGTTTTCTAAAGTCATCTGATCCAAAAACGTTATGTTTATGATTTCTTCTCTGTACTCATATTTGTGTCTGTGCTCCTATCACACCTTTCTCCGGATATCATCTCCGCCTTTCCATTCTTTTCTCTCCTCACTCCACCTGAACTTTTTTTCTATCGCCAATTGCTTCTTCTTACTCCCTCTTTCTAGGGATTGCAGTGTCCCTAACCTCTCTACTACACGGCCCATTCAAAAGAGCCTCTCCAGGCAGGACAGCCAGTACAGTGAGGATATGGACAACCTCATGAATACCAAACTGGTCTCTGGCTCTACCCCAACCAGCGAGGTTCACCCTAATCCAGTTGCCAACCACACTGTGGCCCCTGGCTTTGGATCTGCCCTCCATCTTGCCAACAGTGGCACTCATGGGAGTTTAGTCACGTTAGATAGCTATGGGAGCATCGCCCATCACCGTACCAACAGTGTCATTAGGCTGCCCCACCCTGACTACACAGCTGTAGACATGCCAATTTTTCCATCCACCAATGCCATACTGCAGGGTAAGGGCAGATTTAATTTGTGTTGTGTTTCTTCTATTGTCTTTACTTTAAATGTTTTCTTAAATAACAAACAAATGTTAATTTTCACCCCCATCCACACCTCCCCCCTTTGATCCAGTCAATAAAAATGCCAACACAGAGCCTCTGCCAGCGAAGGAGGATAAGGACGATGATGATGATGAGAAGAGAAGGGAAGGAGGACCCAGGCCCATGCCTCCCTACAGCTCCATGTTTATCCTGTCCACCACCAACCCGTAAGTGGGATGGTTACTAACGCATGCACCCACACTCACCTCCACTCACCTCCACTCTATGAATCCACGTAGGCTGACACACAGGAATGCATTCTTGAGGTATTCACCCAGCATTAGTTTTTTTGTGGACGGAAAATGTATCTACTATTCAGTCACAGCTACAACACTTGTGCACACACACTAACACATACATACATATGCAGAGCACTCCTAAGGCTGTTTTATGCTTCTGTTGCAGCGACGCACATCGCTCGGCCGTGGCTTGGTAGCGTTGCATTTCCCCTGACTCATTTCCTGGTTCTCCTTCTCCATAAACAACATGAAATCAAAGAGAGGGTTAAAGGTGCCCTGCCACACGTATTTCATTACTTTGTGTTAATGTCTGAAGTTCTACCATGGACTCTGTAACATTTTTTTGTGGAAAGAATGCCTTGGTTACCTTGTTTCAAGCCATTCTAGCGTGGTATAGAAAGCCTACAGGATGACTTGATTTCTGCCAGTTCTCATTAATATTCAACAAGCTAAGCTGTGTGAATCTGATTGGCTAACAGCTAGCCAATGAGAGCCTGGCTGTCAGAGTGCCTTACCCAGCCCAACTGGGCGAGCTAATGAATAGTAATGAGCTCAGGCAATATGATGTCAGACTGACCAGCTTTTCTAATTGGCCTGGTTTCTCTGCTTATTTATTTTCAGTGGCTAGAGCTGACAAAAGAGGTAGCAGTTCATTTTCACATTCACAACATAACACAAACACATATGGACCTCACATATTTCAAAAAATGCCAGTAAAAATGGTTTTGTATGGCAGGGCACCTTTAACTCTTCCTGCTACAGATTTCCCACCGTAGTCAGAAAACACAGGGGAGACACTTTGTTTCTCTCACTATGACTCTAGAGTCGCTACTCGCTCCGAAGCTAATCACCGTCACTCTCTCACTTCTCCCTCGCTCTACCACACACTCCCCACCACACACACACACACACACACACATGCCGGCTCGACACACACACCAGGGCACAAGTATGAACATCAGGCCACTTACGTAGGCTACGGCGAAAGCTCTGCGTGGAGCCTCCACAGAACCATAAAACAGCCTTTTAGAGTAAAAAGCAAATACATTATACTTACAAAGTAGGTCTAATGGTATGCATAGCACTAATGCAAGAGAAAACAAAATGTCTTTGTCTGCTCCTAGGTTTCGGCGGGCGTGTCACTACATCTGCACCCTGAGTTATTTTGAGATGACTATCCTGCTGGTCATTGCCATGAGCAGTATTGCCCTGGCTGCTGAAGACCCTGTCTGGCCCGAATCCCCTCGCAACAATGTAAGAAAGTCAACATAAACACTGTATATGTACTAATGCTTTTGTTGCATGAAATATTATGTGAATACAATACATATTGCTTTTGTTTTTACTTAATATGCTGGTTGTTTTTTTCTTTGTAGTGTCATGCCAGCCCTCTACATGTGTGGAGCTGCATCAATGAATAAATAAATGAATCATATAAAGTTTCACCCAAAACGAAAATAAAAATAAATAAATAAAAAAGTTAAATCTCCTACCATTATGTTGGTGGTCAGTAGAAAATGAAAAGGAATAGTTAGGTTTTCCCAGATTTTAAAATGTTACAAACATACCCAGAGGGAAACAACATACAGTAGGCTACAGCATGTTTATGCAAGTATAATAAACAGTTACAATATCATTTGAAAAGGACTGCTTCTGGATTGGATGTTAGACATAATCTCATTTCAATTTTGATTTGTAAAATTCTTAAAATGTACCAATAAAACAATATCAGATAATACAATATATGTATCATACTATTTTATCAGTTATCAATTATGTGTTAAGATAACATTTATAAAAATAAATCGCACTCCAATGTAAAATTATTGGCTTGAAATCTTAATTTGAAAATCATGATGCTGTGCATATCCACTCTGACACTCCTTTCCAGTAAATGGACACAGCAGCAAATCATTCCCTCTTTCTCTTTGTGCAGGTCCTACGCTATTTCGACTATGTCTTCACAGGAGTATTCACATTTGAGATGCTGATAAAGGTAAGGCAATGTCTGGAATCAACAATCAACAACTTCTTCCTGAATTATTAAGAACCCCAGCCCATTAATTAGGAAAAGACACTTTCCAATGCACACCAAGGCCAAATTGCACATCCATACCCAAGGGTTCACATCTCATAATCAGGTTCTTTTTTTCCTCCTTTAGATGGTGGATCTGGGCCTGGTCTTGCACCAGGGCTCTTATTTCCGGGACTTGTGGAACATCCTTGACTTTATAGTGGTTAGTGGTGCTCTGGTGGCCTTCGCCTTCACGTAAGTCTCTCTCCTGCCTCCCGCTGTCCTCCCCCCATCCTTCCTTGCTCCCCCTCTCCTGCCTATCTACTGCCTTACTGGCACCTTGGAGTACAGCCTCCCCTGTTCTTCTTTATTCACCCATGGCTCAATTCGGGCTCTCTCTTTCTTTCTCTGACTTCTGTTTATTCTTTCATACTTTCTCACATATTCACTATCTCTCTCTCTCTCTCTCTCTCTCTCTCTCTCTCTCTCTCTCTCTCTCTCTCTCTCTCTCTCTCTCTCTCTCAGCATTTCTATATTATCTTGTCACCTGTCCCCTCCTTCATGAAACCTTCTTTCTACCTATGCTTACAAATAGCCAATTCTCTACATTTGGCCATTTCTTCTGCCTTCTGTCTTTCTCATTCAACTTTGCTCTTATAGTCCTGCCATTTCTAAGCCCCTCCACCAACCCCTTATGTCCCACCATGTTAAAAAAAGAGTATCCCAGCATCCCCTTCCTATCCACCTCTTCTTCCCCCTGTGAGAGGTGAGGACCACCCTTTGCACCTGTAACCCTTTAGTGCCCAGGGCGTTCTAGACTTAAAGGGCCCATGCAGAGCCTGGCCAGGTCATGCTTGGCTGGCTCTCAAAAATCTCCACACCCATCTCCACGGAAATGCAGGTACTTTAAACCCTACTTAATCTGCATGACTGTGAGGATAACCTACAGTTACATTTGCGTAACTGGGTAAAGTTAGGGCGTAGTTTACAAGCACTGTACTGGGTACAAAGCATGAATTGTGATTTATTTTATTTTTTTAGGATTTGCTGCTATGCTTTTGTATCGATAGGGAGACGATTTTCTAGGCTGCAGTCAACATTAAATGTAATGCGATATTGCTGCAGTTTGAAGACCTTATAAGTTTGCAATGGTAATGCAGTAACCTCCGCCACTCACAGGTCATCTGCAGAAATATAAGGTTCTGCTTGATCCCTATTTTTTAAGAAAAAAACAACATCTGTGCATACATGCCCCACTGATGTTTTCTTTTTGTGGTTGTGTGTGGGTTACACCTGAGTGGGGAACAGGTGGGGGAGTTATGATAGTAGATGTGGTAGACACAAGAAGCATCCTCACATGGAGACCAAGATACTCTGGCCTTTGGATATTGCTTTTTCTATCTGAAAGGAGAAAAAGATTTACTAGCTGTGTTGATCCTGCCACGTTCACTGTGCAAGTAAGTGACCATTTGTAATTCCCTTAAATGTATGCATTAGTGATGCAGGGCTGAAACAGTAAATGTTCATTTTAATGGCTTCAGTAAATTATCATGGCTGTAAGTCCAGTCTTTCTGGGAACGTTAGACGTGTATGCTTGCTCCTTCGCCATTCATATTGTATGGCATCAAACCTTCTCTTGTGTTGGGTAGCTAAAGCTGATGGGCTTGGATGGGAGGGGGGGATTGCTCTATCCATTTAATTTCCCAGCAACTATATAATACATTGTATTACCTGTTGATGTTATTACTTGTACACCTGTGCGATCAAATGCATTTCAATACAATTCAATAAATCTTGTTTCTAAAGGCATTGTCAACAAATAGGCTTCACACAAATAGCATGTTTGCTGGACTGTTGTATTGGAATCTATTAGGTTTTACAGGTGAAACTTGTAAAAGTACAACTCAGTGTACAGTACAGCAGCACTGAAGAAAATGTTCTTGAGTAATAGATCTGACTTGGAAGAGAGTGAACAGGAATCCAATCACTGGGATGATAAATTACCACAGATTTCCTTAATTTGAGACACTTGAGACCATATGACTATTTTCTTTATTCCAACTATATTGGAAGTGAATTTAAAAAAAAAATCTTAGACTAACTTCCATAGACTCTGTCGATGAGGATGGTCTGCATCCATACATACACAAGGTCTCCATATCCATGTATATCAAAATGGAAATGGCTAAGTGACATAAATAATTGAATGCATGCTGCATAATGCATTTGATAAACTATATTTGGTTCCGCCCCAACTCTTGTTGTCTTTTAGACATTAGCTGCTAGGAAGTTTACCATGTGTAAACCAATTTAAACCCCTCACACTTTGCTTTTCCCTAGCATGATATCCTCTAACATGGTCTCTTCAGTGCTCCTAATTTTTTCATTGGTCTGGAGTTTGGTCCTGATCAACTCAGCTTTAAAATCACCTTAAAGCAACACTAGGTAACTTTTCCCGCTTCAGCCCCCGTACAGGTTGGAAGCGGAATTGTCCATTACACTACATTGTCCAGTTAATTCGAACTACAGATCCGCTACCCGATCTGGCAAACTTGCATAATGTAATGTAATGGACAATTCCACTTCCAACCTGTAGGGGGACCGAAGCGGGAAAAGTTACCTAGTGTTGCTTTAAATCTGTGGAAGCTGAACTGCAGAAAACCTTTAATTTGTTCATTATAGCCAAAGCTGGCCGTCCTTCTTATAATTATCTCCCCTTCTTCTTTTGCTCTTTGTCCATCCCTTTACCTCTTTCACTGTTCATAGCAACATCCGACATCTCTTCTACTTCTTCCTCCTCATCCTGCTGGCCTCAAACATGTTTACACAATAGAGTTATTTAAGGTCAACAAGGAATACGCATAAGAAAAGATCCCACAATAAAGTTGGGAAAATGTATCTTTTGACCTCATTCTAACCATGCTCATTACGGAGTTACTACGATTCTTAAAATTCACCGTTATATCTGCCCAGTAGGCATTTAGGGAAACAAACAATGGTGCTACTACACTGTAGTTTGTGGCGAGCAGTATCCATTAACTTGAAGGAAAAATCCACCATTACATAATTATAAATGTATACTTATCATTATTTTGTGAATCAATGCATTCACTGTATTTGTTAAGGAAGTCTTCAAAAGTACTGTTTTGTGGTTGGATTTCTTCTTATTTATGTCATGTCCTTGGCTGCATTGCACAATGATAAATTAAAATCATTGTCAATAGATGAACAAGTATCTATGCCACTTCTCTGGGCGAGTTGTCCATTGATGATCTTGTAGCATCAATGAAAAATGCCACCTGTGTTACTCTTAAGGGACCAATTCTGTGTCCTGTTTCAACATGGTCTCACGTTCTCTTGGTTTTGCAGCTTATCTGTTGGAATACAAAGTGCACACTTTGAATGAAGATTAGCATGTGCTTGAGGAGGACAACGCATTATTTAGAAAATACAAAGGAAATGTCAACAATTTGAACAACTACTACTCATTTGTCAATAGTACAATGGTGGTGATTGCAGGCCAGCATGGAGATGAGAAATTGCTTGTCCTTTAAGAAACATATGAACTTGGCAGGTGCTCCAGGGTTCTAGTGATGGGGCTCCATCTATAAGTCTTTCTCTCTGAATCTTTTGTGTGTTCACTAAATCTCTTCTCCCTAATTTCTAGTTGTGCATGTGGTACACATAAACCTGTCTGTGTTTCTCTTTTTATGTATATATCTGTGTGCTTCTGTCCTTAACTCTGTCATCTAACCTCTTTCTGTTACATATTTATATGTGGGTCTGTATTTCCTATGGACATGTTAACTATGTGCTAATAAATAGATGTCTGGTGCATACTGTATGTTATCGTAAAGACAAACTCACAACACAATCAATTAAGCCAGTTGAACCAATAAGGTCTGATTTAACTATGATAGGGGTTAACGACACTAATGGCTGATGGAGAGATCTGAACCAGTCAGACTCATACACATCCAGATAGTGCCTTAATTCAATTGGTGGAAATCAAACAGCACTCCAGAAAGGCTCAGCAGTCTCAATGGAGATGTTTATCGCTCCTTTAATCCAATTAGTCTGGTCTGAGGGCTGCTGGTGTCTTGGACCGCTTGTTCTGCTGTCCTGCATATTTCTGCAACCAGACTGAGCTTTATGCTCGGACAGGCTCCCGATGCTGAGACACTTGCCTGATAACTGACCTAGTTTGGTTAGCTTATAGGGATGCCTTGACATTTTGAGATACTTTTTCACCAGGCACGGTCTGTTCTAGTAGGCAGTATGTATGTGCTTAAAGTGTGGCCACCTTGTTGCATTTCTAGCAGTCCTCATTAATAATGATTTAATCTCTGATGTAGTATAACTCATGAGGTTTCATCTATGGTTTTGAAAGGAGGTGCTAATTTACAGATTTTAGTTGGGAGTTTATTGTTGACACAAGTCAAATAAGATAGATTCAGATGATTTGGGTGGAATTAGAATAATAACAATTAATCCAGTGGTATTTTCCAGCTGAATAATAATACTAGTAATAGTCACTCGGAGAAGCAGGATCTGGCCAGTAAACCCATTGCTAATAAAATCCGAGATGAAGGCAGTAGTTTGGTGCTGTGTTCTAGTCACACTTTGTGATAAAAAAAGCAGGAATTGTGTTCTCTTTTTCTCTCTTATCTTCTCTATTTCTTTCTTTCTTTCTTTCCTTCTTTCTGTCTCTCATATGGATGTTTTCCCCTTGAAATCCCTCCTTTCTCTGTGTCCCATTCTGTTTCTTTCTCCCACCCTTTGTCTTTTTGTCTCCCTCTCTCTTTGTCTCACTGTCTCTCACCCATCATCTTTCCGTTTGGACCAGCAGCAGCGGCGGCGGGTAAAGTTCTCTGTCTTTTTCCTCATTTTCTCCTTCTGCACTCTCAGGGCCTGTTCTTCTGATCTCACATCTCTTTCCTTTTCATCCATCACAGTTGACTTCTGTACTTGTCTGGTCTTCCCTTTTTTTCCATTGTTCACCATGGAACAACTCTGACCAAACTAAATCTCAAGTTAACTTGCATCAGGTCCTCAACTGAATCACACAGATTCCATTTAAAAAAAATACCATTAGTACAATAAAAGCACAAGGAAACTTTACTCAGGGAAAATACCAAAAAAATCCAATGCAGAACCTAGGAGTGGTTTACATACATGCACACACACACACACACACCCACACAAGCATTTACAGCACACACCCATACACATGTGTGCTCACTTGCACACACAAAGTCTACAGTCACACAACCACCAGCAGTCTACCATCTGGTAAAACAGCTGTAAGACACAAGCAGCTGTACACCCAGCTGCCTTCTCCCCTAAGGACTACTGTCAGTGACCTTTGACCTTAATCTCTTTACCCTGATCTTTGGACTGGATATGTGAAAAATTTAGGAAAATCTGGGCAGGGAGTTAAAGTACCATGAAGTTTTCCATAATGCTAGTTACCCAGTTATCTAAGTAAACAGATTGTGTTTTTTTTCTGTTTACAAAGTAGCTCTTTTTTAGCATCCGTTAACTCCTGTGTTGTATATTGTACTTAAGTACATAGTCAGATAACTGGCAGGATTACTTAAAGTACTTACATTTGTGTGTACCTTTTATGAAGAGTGTTTCGTGCAACTGAAACAAAAGTTCTTTTTCCTCACACATGTACCTAGAAAGCCCAAAGTGCTTAAGTGAAAGAGGTTTGGCTCAGCATTTCAAGAAATCAAGAAATGCTCGCAAAAATATCTTTGTCTTTGCCAAAATGGCCCACAAGACAAGATTCCATGCTGTTTGAACAATGCTGTGAAACCTGCTTATCCTAGTTGTAGTTTAGAGTTGATAGAAATGAACTGGTTGAGTCATCAAAAGAGAGAGTTTGGCTGTTTGCACCACTTTTATATACATTGCGACACTACCAAATTGTGACAAATGTTCAAAGTTTAAAGAGTTGTTTTTATCTTGTTTAACTATACAATGGGGAGCATTTGTAGGCTGTCATTAAGTTGACAGGAGGGCATTTCACTGTAAGTTACCACTCTAACAAGGCTTCCGTTAGTCAGCTGCTAACATGGCTCTCAAACTCTCTCTGTAAATGTCTCTGTGTAGAAAATAGTTCTCCATCACTCAAACTGCTGCTTAAAAGAAGAAATATTGCATCATGGAAAGCAAGGTTTCAATGCAGCATGAATATATTTCACCATTAGCTGGGCATGTGCAAGGCCAGGCTTTAGCCGTCTTTGTAAAGCATTGAAATACATTGCAAAGTGTTAAACAAGTGTAGCTACTAGTTAGCATTCAGACAGTAATGACACCAGTTGTTCCCATAGCATGATGTACTGTAGTTGTAAAATACCACCTAACTCTAGCATGTAGCTACATTGCTAACCTCACACTTAGAAATAAGCGTAACATGATAGCAATGCTGCATGTGTTGCTATGAATTTAACCCAGACGCAGTTACTCATTTTGAGTTAACTCGGACAGAAACACCATCAAGGAATGGCTGCACACTGCCATTTGGGAATCGAGAGGACTAAGCCTGTCGTACCCACCTGAACCTGCTGACTCTTTTTATTTGCGTGTGTGTGCGTGTGCGTGTGCCTGTGCGTGTGTGCTTTGGTGTGTGTTTGTGTGCTTTGGTGTGCGTGTGTACCCATACAGGGGGAGCAGTAAAGGAAAAGACATCAGCACTATCAAGTCTCTTAGGGTGCTGAGAGTGTTACGACCTCTGAAGACTATTAAACGTCTTCCCAAACTCAAGGTATGTTTACTTGACCTTGGATTAGAGTTACCATTACTTTTCTCATGGGGGACATCAATTGGCATTCATTATTGTTCATCATTATATAACGATCCACACTGAAAATAATATAAATAGCTACTGTATCTTAGACGTTTGTTTTTAAATTTACTACCAGATAGCAGCACAAACTGGGCCATAATGTACCATATTTTGCCCCTTAACCTTTTAATGCCATCTGATGCCTCAATTCAAGACTAAAACACACAAATAATTACAATCCAATGGGTTTCTTTCCTACGATAACCAACATGTATCCGTCTGTTGTTTTCTTTCTCCAACCTCAGGCTGTGTTTGACTGTGTGGTGAACTCTCTGAAGAATGTGCTCAACATCCTGATTGTCTACTTACTCTTCATGTTCATCTTTGCTGTGGTGGCTGTGCAGCTCTTCAAGGGACGCTTCTTTTACTGCACTGATGAATCCAAAGAGTTTGAGCGCGACTGCAGGTCAGGAAATACCCAACAGTATTTTAACCTGACTCTGCCAGATGGATTGCTTCGCATTTGCTCGGCATATACATTTGGGAACTTTGTGTTGGAGAACTTTTGGGAAGGGGCGAAAATACTGGTTAGGTGATTGGATAAACCATCTGTCTATCACCACCTATGTTGGTGATAGACGGGCCAAATCAACCAATCGGATCAAACTCTTGCCGAAACCAGCCAGGAGAAGAGCAAAAACATCTTTTCCTCCGAGAAAAGCCCCCAGTGCCGTTTTTTGCTCTTCTTTCAATGAAGGAATACTTTCTAATTCAGATAAAACTTGCATGATAGCTACGCTCATCTCATCCGTGGAAGCTGCCACGTTGTTTAGACTGAACAGTCGCTTCTCGTTGCGTCACACCTAAACCTGCCTCAAAACCAACGCTGATTGGTCGGTCGTTTGGCGAACGGCTCCAAATTTTCTCTATCTCAAGATGCCAGACTGATCTGCGAGTGGAAAACTGGAGCTCGCGAGATCAGGAAGGTCTCACGAGGCTAACTGTGTTTACCCTGAGCGGTGAAAATGTTCTGGTCACCTTCCTAATATTGAGTTGAGGCCCTTAGTGCATAATGCTTGCCTCTTGTGGTTTTAAAACACTTCTAATGTCTCTTTTTCTTCCAATACTACAGTATCTACTTAGGAACAGAAAAATATATCAGTTTGGAAGCAAACTCTCCCCTTAACGCATTGTGCTGACGATGTGATATGTGAATTTCAGGGGCGAATATCTGGTGTATGAACGTGATAACGAAGTGAAGGCGCAGAAGCGGGAGTGGAAGAAGTACGATTTCCACTACGACAACGTGGCTTGGGCCCTACTCACCCTCTTCACTGTGTCTACCGGAGAGGGGTGGCCGCAGTGAGTATACTTGAACATGCGCAGTCACATGCAGCACGCATGCTTTCTGACAGCCTTTAACCCTCCCCCGTTCCCTCCTCTTCCTCTGCAGGGTGCTGAAGCATTCAGTGGATGCGACTTATGAGAACCAGGGCCCGAGCCCGGGGTACCGGATGGAAATGTCCATCTTTTACGTGGTGTACTTCGTGGTCTTCCCCTTCTTCTTCGTCAACATCTTCGTGGCTCTCATCATCATCACCTTCCAAGAGCAAGGAGACAAGATGATGGAGGACTATAGTTTAGAAAAGAACGAGGTGAGGAAAAAGTGTGAAGGAAGATAGAGATAAAAGGATATTGGGAGGGGGACCTGAAGGCAGGAAGAGGGAGAGAACTGGGGTAGAGAAGAAGATGGAGGAAAAGAAGAAAGACAGGAAAACATTATACGGGGATGAAAACAAAACTTTGTTGTTGTTTTTTTTTGCTTTGCAGAGAGCCTGTATAGACTTTGCCATCAACGCCAGACCTCTGACACGCCACATGCCTAAGAACAAGCTGAGCTTTCAATACCGAATGTGGGAGTTTGTGGTGTCGCCGCCATTTGAGTATACTATCATGGCAATGATCGCGCTCAACACAATCGTACTGATGATGAAGGTAAACGTCTACATGCTACAAACATGAAAACAGTAATGCACACATTGACATAAACACACCAACGAAATAACATTACCTACTACTGAGTATCTGAATTTAACGTCTCTCTCTCTCTCTCTCTCTCTCTCGTTGTACCTTTATCTCTTGCTGTCTCCACCTCAGTTACAAAACATAAACACTAGGCTGGACTTACTCAGATGTTGCTGTGTACACTATTTCCTGTGATAAAAACCTTTTAATGAATATGTCTGACTCTCCACTGGGTGAGCTGAACTGTGTGTCCGTTTATATGTCTTTATACTCGCCCTCCTTTCTGTCCCTGGCGGTGTGTGTGTGTGTGTGTTTTTGTGTGTGTGTGTGTGTGTGTGTGTGTGGCAATCCATCCTCGTGTATTTGTACACTGGTTTGTTGGTATGAATGTGTGTGCTGTCTGTGTGTGTTTGTTTATAGTATGACGGAGCTTCTGAAACCTATGAAGCTGTGTTAGTCAACCTGAACATAGTGTTTACCTCCCTCTTCTCCATGGAGTGTGTACTCAAGATCATCGCCTTTGGAGTACTGGTGAGTGTATATATGTGTGTGTGTGTGTGTGGTGAGGATATACTGCTTTACTGTATCTTTGTAGAAAGTGCTGAAAATCTGTCACTGTGTCCACATTATTTTATTTAGGAAAAAATGAGTGCTTGGCCAGTGACAACTGATGACAGCGACCCGTAAAATTCACTTTACCTTGACTGAATTTCACTCTTGCCTTATAGCTCAGGAAATCTGTTCTATGTTGTGTTTTGGGGTAATAATAAAAGTCTTAAGAGAAACTACTTAAAGTTAATCAAAGCAATTTATAGTGAGAACAGTAAGACTCAATATGCCTGCAAGCCTGATAACCAAAACAATGGGCTAAAAGATGTAGAAAACATTGGATTTAGCTAATTAAATGACACTGTTTCATGTCGTGGAGGCTGCCCCGTCTATTATTTAGTTACGTTAGGACACACTGTCTGCCGTTTATTACTGTTTACATATTTAAGGAGAAACTGTGGGGAAATAATGAGCTATTCAAGGTAAAAAGCAAAGATGCAAAGAGATAGGAAACTGCCAGAAGTCAGCGGTAAAGTGTGCAGTCATCGGAGATGCAGAGGAATGGGAGGGAGGGAGGTAGATGCGGAAAAAAATGGATAGAAGAGATAGTTTAAGGATGAATGTTGGGAGGAGATATAGGACAGAGGGGGAACGGTAATACAGTAATTAAAAGAGCGAGAGTGAATGACAGATAGGCGGGAAAAAAAGAAGCAAAGATTACATAGAGGGTGGAGATTAAGCAGGATAGGATTTGGATCTGGGAGAGTGCGTTGTGTAGTGTAGTGTAGTGTAGTGTAGTGTAGTTGTCAAGGTGGTTTATTTTAATAGTTGCCTCCGTTGCTCTCTCTATGGCCCTCCACTTGTCTAATGCACAGTTTGGCTGCAGGCAATATGTAGGAGAGCAAAAGAAGCAGACCTCGCTTATCAGTGTTTGTTCCTCACTATCGCTCTTTCTCTTTGAGTCTCTGTACTTATAAAGCGAAAAGTTAAAAATCTATAATTATGTAGGTATATCTGTGGATAAATGTGTATGGATTGATTACACATTGGAGAGGGACGTGATGCTCTTTTTTCTAAAAGTTTTTTGAAGCTAAAAGGAATTCAGTATGGTTTGGTTTATGATGTACTGTACAGGCATATTACAGTATGTGATGTTTGATGGCTGGTGTTCTGATGCAGTACAAGTTGTCCCTGGCTTGTCTGCTGGCATCCATCCATCACTGCGTGTCCATTTGTCTTATCTGATTTATTTTCTTGTTCCTGTCTGACACTGACATGCCTTCTTTTTTTCTTTCTGACTTTTTTGTCCTTTCTCTCATTGTCTCACCCTTTATCGCTCTTTCTGCATCTTTTTCGTTTTAATATTACTTTAATCCTTCTTCTACTTCTACCATATCATTTTCCTTGTTATTTCAATGTGATCTGGCTATGCTCCATCTCCTTGCACCCATTTCTCTGTCAATATTTGACCTCTCTTTTCCCATCTATTCCTTCCCCATCCATGTTCTTCTACATTTTACTGTCTCACTCTCTTCACATGTCACCTCATCACCCTCTCGCCTTCCCTATTTCTACCTCATTCTCCCTCTTTCTCTTCTGTCTTCTCTTCTTTCATCTCTCTCTTTTGTCCTGTTCACAGAATTATTTCAAAGATGCCTGGAATATTTTTGACTGTGTGACAGTTCTGGGCAGCATTACTGACATCCTGGTTACAGAGCTTGGGGTAAGGATCTGATTCATTCTCTGTGTAGTTTGCGTATGTTTGAGAGATCTGTACTGAAGAGTCAAAACTGTAAACAGACGGACATGATATTGTATTAGCAATGTTTGTTGAGTGTATGTTTGTTGAGCTGGTATGACTATTTGTTAGGTGAGCTTCCGCATGTGTCTATGGGCCTATACATCTGTCACTTTGTCTAAAACACATTCAGTAGACACGACAAGGAGTTAGGGAAGACCATGAGTTAGAGGCCACTGTTGAGTCTTGCATTGCTCAGTCATGCATGAACATCTCTTGAAAGTCTTATATAATTGTCCCAGTTGGTGGGATGAGAAGAGACCAGACTCCAGCTAGCCAGCACTGAGCCACTGACAGCCAGGCAGAAAACATGCTGAGGCTGTGTAGCGAGCCAGTGCACAGCTTCTGCAATTATCAGATTGCATCTCAGGTTGGCCGATAGAGGCTACAGCTACAGTCTTACAGGTCCATCATAGGCCATCTGACCGTGCATAAACAATAAAAACATTTGTCTAGAAAAGAAATATCATAGGTAAGAGTGAGTGGCCAGAATAAGTCGATTAGTGTTAGTAACATTATTGCTACACAGTGCACTAAATTGCTTTGAGCCAGTGATGGTAAGATGGCCAAGTAGTTTGGTTAACTTTCTCGCAATATCATGATATCTGCACATTATCTGGCTTGGTAAGATATATTATTATAAGGGCTGTCAATTGATTAAGATATTTAATTGTGATTAATCACATGATTGTCCATAGTTAACTCGTGATTAATTCCAAATTAATCGCACATTTTTTATCTGTTCAAAATACGCTACCATGTCGTTGACTACCGGGCCTGTTTGTAACTGCTAGGCTACATTTATCAGATAGTATGTGACTCTCCTGCTATTATTACAGACATGTGGACTAACCACATGTGCATGGACTCACATCGATGCGCTGCTGAGAGTGAGTAGGGGAAACACTGGAATGGATATTTGGCATTATCTTAAACAAACGGGAAATGCTGATGTATGAAACTGCCAATTAGATTAATTTACTTATTAATCAATGGTGCCGGAATGCCCTTCCAGATCTTTCCGGACCACTTTAACCTGTGGTTACTGCTGCATCGCTTCCTGATTTCCCAAACTACGGAACGGCCCGAGGCCCAAATCACAGAATGCGCGTGCAAGTTATTTGCGTGTCAAACAAATAAGTACGATTAAAAGGAATTTGCGTTAACTTGTTATTATCTCGTTAATTTTGACAGCCCTATTTTTATGTAACATAGTGACACCCATCATCACTTTAAAACCACACTAGTTTATTTAAGAGTTTAAAGTTAACGATAACACTCAGTTGTTTCAGCTTTCCCAATATTAGTCCTCCAATATGGCTGCTGAAAGCCATAAACACAAACAAGGTAGTAAATGGCCACAAACGGTTGAAATGTGTGCTAGTTTGTATGTGAAAGTGCATATATCTGGAGAGTGTCATTTAAAAAAAAAAAAGATTCTGAAGGTGTGTTCAGACAGAACACGAGGGGAGTTTTATTGTAAACAATAAAAGCGGTGTACTTGCAAACAAAGTCAATGTGAGGATGTTAATGGTCACATTACACTTCCATCCTACGAATATCCGCTCCGTTTTCCCATTTGCTTCTTTGGAAGCCCGTACGAATTTGCCCAGGGTGGTGCAAACTGAGGCGAAGAGGCATCCGTGCGAGTTGAAAATATTTCAAATGGAGCAAAATAAAATTCACACTTATTCTAGGGCCAAATAAATCTACTTCATATATGTACAAAGATGAGACGAAAAATAAGAGACACACACATACTTGTTTGTTAGCTTAGAGCTAACTCCAGATCAATAGGTCAGTGGCCGGTTCGAAGCAAATAACCCGTGAGAATAACGCGAGATGAAACATTTGCTTTGTGTTCTGTCTAAACACACAAAGTCAAATTTGTACAGTATTTGCTAGACTATATCCAAGAGCTGCACAGCCATTATCAAGCTCTGTGATATAGACCAGTTCTGTCTGAGGAAGGGGATACCAATGATTCAAGCCCTCGCAAGGCTTAAATTGATGCTCCGGCCAGATTCTAGTAAATATTTATCTGACTGGTTGGTCTTTACTGTATATTGGTATACAGTCATGGTTTATTTATTTAGAATCTATAATATATTTCTATATTTCTCCTACAATCCCCCGCTGTCTTGATCCTTGGTATCCCTGCTATATGAATGTACAACATCTGCAGACCAAAACCTGCTCCTGTGTTAACTTGTCTCTGTAATGACTGTTGATTTTTTTCTTGTTTTTATCTTTTTACATGCTTTCTTTAAATCATCCACAAACTTAACGACGATCTACTGTAATCTACTTCGCCCCACCCCCTTCTCCCCCCAACACCTACTACTTCCTGCGATTCCATCCAATCAAAATGCACTATGAATCCTCTGTGTCCACCCATGACAACCGGCTTGGTCAATCTCTCTGGTTGTTCCTCGAACCAACCAAAAATCCAAAAATTTGCTGCTATAAACCATATGTCTGCAACATCCACATGTAGATGGTTTGTAATTTTTTGGAGATCTTATTTTACTGCATCTGTTTTAACTGCACCCCAGCCAGTGTAATAGCTGTGAAATGTGCATGTTTTGCTCGACCCCCCTACCGCACAGAACCCTCAACTCTGAGTGAGCTCTAAATTTGTAGAAATTTAATTTATTATAACCTCTCTACCAGTCACTGTGTAAATTCATATATTTTATTCAGTCGTAAATCCTACCCACACTGTACATCCTTTACTGAGAACTAGTGTCCAGTTTGTAAAGGATTGGACTGTATAAACTGGAATAGATTCCTAGATCTATCCATTGAGATTAGCTGTTCCTTTGTATGCGCATACATAGACACATACAGATCCACACATACGACAGTGACTGGGAGAGTGTTTCCAGTAACGACAGAGTGAATCCAAAGCTTTGCCCGTGGCAGAGAGAACAAGTGATGCATGCAGCCCTTTGCATGTCTCTGGCAGGAACCCTTTATTTTCACAACACACATACAGTCACTCATACTAACTCAGAGCAATGTAATACATGCTGTATTGTAGATGGAACCTGCATGTGCCTGCGGCCAGTCCCTTTTGAGCACTTCAAGTCACCTGAATTGTAGCCTGGCTCCGCCCTCCTAAGTACTTGCGCTCAATTTTCATTTCCCTTCAGTACTACGTCTGGGTTTGCGGTATATTCTTGGGTTTTCTCCAGCAAGATTTTTGGCGGACCAATCAGCGAACAGAGGGAGTGGCAGAGAACGATGACGTTGAGGCCGTGCGCTAGTTTGAGTTGTAGTTCCGTAATGGCGGCGAAAAAAGATGCGAGCGGTGGCCATGATGTCGTTGCCCTCCTCCCCACAGGATTTGGGAAAAGTTTGAGTTTCCAGCTCACTCCGTTTAGTGGTGAAGGAGTGGCTAAGGTGCACGCTAAGCCGACGTCACGACCAAACGTTAGCGGTTGGTTATGGCAGATCCAGAGTGGCTCTGGGCAGATCCAGTAGTTTTAAACTTCAACAGAGTACCTTCAAGGAAGTTAACACTAAGACTCTCTGTACAAATGAAATGTGTGAGAGTCTGGTAGGACCAGGCTACCTGAATTGGTCATCTTTTGTTCTTTACTGTGATACATGGTCAAAGAACTCTGTATCAGAGATTTGACATAAATTGATGGTAAGGTTTTGTTATTTAAAAACAATAAAACTCAAGTTCAGAAAATCAAGTTTAATTGCCACATATAAACTCAGTTGGTAAGGCACACAATCATACTGGTGCGACTGAAAATATATGAACTTAAAGGAATTCACTTAAGATAGAATGGCCTTAGTTGGTCATTTAACCGCCCTCTTGCTCTTATTTGTCTTTGACATCACCACATAATGTCACAGGACTTTGGCAGCCAATCCTATTGGATGGTACATCGGCTGCCGTTAGCTTCACCGGTTTGCCTTGTGTTAGTGTACATCTGCATGATGTGGGCTTGCTTCATTTTAATATATTGCATATTTTGCCTTGAGAGAATTAGTGCATTTGGTTGTCTTACCAAGGAAACGTCCTGACGTCCCTGCACTTTTAACTACTCACCATTCTTTCCACAATTACTACATAGTAACCCAATTGGATGAAACTGGTTAGATTTGGATGATTACCTTTCCCCTGTGTTGTTTTGTTTGGTTTTGTCTAACTTTGTCTAACTTGGATATGAAAAGCTTGTTGGAGCCTTGCTGATTTGACTTTGGTTTGCTTTGACTTGTTTGGCTCCTGATTCTCTGATTTGAGTTTGAATCTCCCTCAGTTTGGGTTTGACTGTTTTTCCTCTCATTTTTTTCATGTTTTGGTTGTCTAAGGAAAATAGTTTGCACACTTTGCACTACAACTAACTACTCTTTCCCTTTACTCCAACCCCAAATCTTTCTATCCTCCTTTCACCCTCTTTCACCTTTCTCTATTGTTTCCTTTCCTAAATTCAACTCTACACCTCTCCTCTCCCTGTCTCTTTTTCTCTTTCTCTGTGATTATATTGTGGCTGTACTGTAGAATAATTTCATCAACCTAAGTTTCCTGAGGCTGTTCAGGGCAGCTCGTCTCATCAAGCTGCTGAGGCAGGGAGAAACCATCCGCATCTTGCTCTGGACCTTCGTTCAGTCCTTCAAGGTTGACACCCAATTAGACAGCATAACACACACACACACACACACACACACACACACACACACACACACACACACACACACACACACACAAACACAAATCACATGCATTCACATTTGTACATTTTAAAGAAATACACATATCCAATATTGTGTTTATATACATAGACAATGCCCAGGTGCAGTCTCATATACCATGCACAGTGCACTCATATGTATCAAACTTAATACCAAGCGATTAATGTGTCTTTCCTCAGGCACTGCCTTATGTCTGCCTTCTTATTGCCATGCTGTTCTTCATTTACGCCATCATTGGGATGCAGGTGAGTGAGAGCCTCCACCCAAAACTTGCTGTAATGCTTTTGGGATACATTAAATATATATATATATTGTAGGATAATGATGATGAGGAGGAGGAGGAGGAGGAGGAGGAGGAGGAGGAGGAGGATGGAGGAGGACGGAGGAGGGAGGAGGAGGAGGAGGAGGATGAAGGGAAGGAGAATGAGGACGATTATAATGGTCATAATGATTTGGTGCATAACGAGAGGAGGAGGATTATGGAAGTGGCATTTGTGCAGTAAAGGTTTTAGAGTGTTCAAATCATAGGCCCTGTTTTAATGGCAAAGAAAGCCCGAAAGGTCATTGATGAACGGCTATAGTCTGGTGTCCAGTGTTAACAGTATGATTGCGTTCAACAGCTGTTTGGGAATATCGCTATTGAAGAAGAAGGAGAGAGCGCCATCAACCAGCACAACAACTTCAGGACCTTCGTACAGGCTCTCATGCTGCTCTTCAGGTGCGTGCGTGTGTGTCTGTGTGTGTGTGTGTGTGCGTGTGTGTCTGTGTGTGTGTGTGTGTGTGTGTGTGTGTGTGTTATTTATAGGACTATTGACTAACCACCTGAAAACTGGCATGCATTAAACTCCAAGTCCTTCATAAATCAAGAAAGTTTTTTGTGTGTTTTAGGAGTGCAACGGGAGAGGCGTGGCACGAGATCATGCTGTCGTGTCTGGGGAGCAAGGAGTGTGACCCCCTGGCAGGGAATCCAGAACCAGAGTGTGGCAGCCAGTTTGCTTACCTGTACTTTGTCTCCTTCATCTTCTTCTGTTCATTCTTGGTGAGTACACACTAGGGGTGTCACACACAAATTTACGATTCGATTCGACTAACTGCCATATTTTATTCGGAATGTACCAAACAAAGGCCATATGGTCAAATAAAAATAACTTACTTCACCAGTCAATTTGAAATAAATTAAAACACAATTTTAAACAAAAACTAAAAGAAGATCCACTAGAAGGCAGAACGGTAATTTACAACACTAGCTTGACTTTCCTCATCTGCACGAAGCCACCAGATTCTGATGTAAATACGTCCTGCCGTATTTGTCATGTTGCCTGAGGTGGCGTATGGTACATGCATGTAGCATAGCCTACAAACTGTAAGTTTTCTGTCAACAACGCATTCGCTGTTTATATATATATACATTACTCACGTTAAAGCAAAATGTTGCCACACCGGTGACTTCAGGGAAGCAGGAGGGTTTTCCAAATCTGTTGTTTCTCCGTCATTTCCGACAGTGGTCATGGTGTTTTATTTTTGTTTTTTTTAACTTTGTTTATTGGGTTTTGCATGAACATACAATTGTCATCAGGGCATTTATCAAAAATATGCTGTCTACTTTTGAAGTGTTTTTTTTCCCCTCGGATCTGTGCTACTGGGCGGGGGTGGAGAGAAAAAAAGATACTGGAGAATCGCCGGTCGTGCTTTTGATTTTCGACCTTCGATCAATTTTCGATTTAGAATTAAAATCGTGACACCCACGGTACATACTACATAATCCAACACAAGCATCTGCACCCTGTTGCTATTTTATGATCTAGTACCATTCAAAAAGAATAAAATGTATCAATTATGGATCATATGCCCATGGATAAGATTTTATAGAAAGATATATACAGTGAAGTCCTGCATGAAAATATTGTGTTTTCCGAGAAAACTCTGTATTTCGTATCCCAGGAGTCCAGATGGGAAAGTCCCACTCTCATTTTGTCTTTAAAGCTGAACAAAGAACTGACCGGATATGCCCTTCTTCAGTGTCTCAGGTTGTTCTGCAGCTCTTTGTTGCAGCTTGGAAAGGAAATCAGTAATTCACCAATGGACAGGCAACAACATGTTTCTAGGGCGGTTTTAGCAACATCATTTATTATTGATTATTAAACTGATGATTTTGTTAAAGGTCTAATGTGCAGGAATTTCTTCCATCTAACGTT
Source organism: Perca fluviatilis (assembly GCF_010015445.1). NCBI lineage: Eukaryota > Metazoa > Chordata > Actinopteri > Perciformes > Percidae > Perca > Perca fluviatilis. The sequence goes on along the minus strand of NC_053126.1, from coordinate 10,084,194 downwards.
GAGATCATATATCGCAGTCAACTCTCTCGCGCCACGCAGTTCAAAGTACGTATTACAGCTACGGTAGCCTTCCCGCTTCAAAAAGCCGGTCTCTTGCTCTTTTCAACATCCTTTTTCTTTTTCTGGGCGAAGAAGAAGAAGACTCCTGTTCCTGAAATTTGGATTTTGAATACGTGTGGTCCTCCATGTTTCCTTCTTCAAACTCGCCGGGGCCGGGAAGCTACGATACCCATTAGCAGCATTAGCAGCACCTGTGAGTTTATCATGTGACAGCGAAAACGCGAAAGGCGGAGCAGTATGTCTAGTATGTCCCTTACTGGCTCATGTATTTCAAGATGGGGCATGAATATGGAGCGTCTACCCCAGTTCATGCGATTGCAAATATAAAATTTCAAGCCAAAAGGAATACTTGGAATTGATGGTGGTGGTAAATATTCAAGAAAAAGGACAAGTTTGTGAACGGGCAACACAGATTTTGATAATGAACAACTAAACACGTTACACACTGGAACTTTTAAATCAGTTTTCAGTGGCTCTATTTGTCGGATCACAGGTTTAACTTTTCTACTTGTGTGTTTATGTGTAGATGCTGAATCTGTTTGTAGCCGTCATCATGGACAACTTTGAGTACCTGACGAGAGATTCATCCATACTGGGACCTCACCACCTGGATGAGTATGTCAGGATATGGGCCGAGTATGATCCTGCTGCCTGGTGAGTGGTAACGTGCATACATGCGTACACATAACATACACACAACAGTAATTTGGCAGGCCCTGACACTGACATGATACACCTTTTATGATTACTTAATAACGAAGTGAAAACAAAAGTGATATTCAAAAATGTATCACATTTCAGTTTGTGTATGCACCAGTAGTCCACATAAATCCACCAAGACATTTCTTAAGACCTGTATATTTATTGTGCTTGTTTTAATGCTCACACACAGAGCCAGGCCCAAGCAATGAAATTGTTAACTTCTCAACAGTGCTGTGAAAAAAATTAATAATTTCAAACTGTGTACAACAGCGGCATTTCAAATGATCTGGAAATAGACAAAAAATGAACAAAGCACGAGTGTCAACTGGTTACTAGAACAGAATTTCCTAGCGAAAGGTCTGCAAGGGGGCTGTAACGGATCTGAGCATAACCTCATCTGGCATCTGGTTATCTCTCTAACACCGTACAACCCCTCCCTCCTCCTCCTCCTCCTCTTCCTCCTCTTTTCTGTAAAGTGTCCTGAAATATCTCCGACCCCTTTCCCAAACCGTTTCCCTCTTCTGGAATCTGCATACTGCTAAAAAAAACTTAAAGTGGCAACGTCTGCACTCCAAACAAAGCTCCCTTGTCCAACTCTGTAGTCTGAGTGTCTACTGTAGACATGCTACGTTTCATGGTATCTGTATTCCAGTGCCTGTGTGTTGCCCTCATGCTGTCCTGTAGACTACACTGCTCTAAACAGGGAAAGTGTGAAAGGAAGGAGAAATAAGAAAACGGAAGGCATAATCAAATTTACAGGAGAGATGAATAAAGGATTACAATGAGGATGAAAACAGTGTTCGGAAAAAACGAAGGAGTGAGATTTAAATAGTAATTGCAGGTTATCAAAGGCTAAACTTCATGGTTTGTATGCCTTAGAAATCAACAGACAAATTTTTGAAATGTATAAAATGTGTTTTTACAACATGCCACAAAGATAACCAGATATCTTTGTTGCATATTGTGACAATGTTCCATTCCTTGTAACTAACATGCTAATTTTAACCCAACCTTACTTAATATGACACGGACACCGCTGCACAGGAATCGGAAGACAGGGAACAAAGAAACTTGGCTGACATTGAACACATATTTAAGAGGGAGGGGATCTGCACACCACAAGCAGCTATTAAGCATTTAGCTGTTTTCCAAGCACATGCTTCAATACTTCTGTTTACAATTTCTTACTGTAATTACATTGTGCACACATCCAGTTGGGGGTTGGACTGGAGAGAGGAAGGAAAGGGATGTCAAACTAAGGATGAGGAGTGAGAGAAAAATAAAACAACAGAATAAAGGATTTTGGGAACTGTATTGGCAGTGCTAAGGACCACATTTAACAATGCGTGGCATGCAGTGAAGTTTGTAGAGTGTGTGTAGAGTTTGCATAGGTGCATTCAGGTGCAGATGTGTCTACAGGGTCTGTTATTTACAACATGTTGTAAAGTATTTCCAGATACTGTGTACTTGTCAATCTTGTGCTCTTCCTCCCATTGTTCTCTCTTCTTTCTGGATGTGTGTGTGTGTGTGTTTTTCCTGTATGCGTGTTTCTTAACTACCCTGTATTCTTCTTGCAGCGGTCGCATTCATTATAAGGACATGTACAGTTTATTACGAGTTATCGACCCGCCTCTCGGCTTAGGCAAGAAATGCCCCCATAGGGTGGCCTGCAAGGTTTGACTTCCATTCAAACAAAATCTCTCAACCACACATGCTAGCCACAGCATCCAGGAATGGAGTGAATGCCGCTTTTATTTATTTTCTTCTTTTTCATTTCAATTTTACAACTTATTTTCCACCATTATCTACTTGCATTCTGAACTGCTGAGAGAATGTGCGGGACAATGCAGACACCCAGAGAAGCATGTGAAATGAAAAAAAAAAAAAAACACACACACACACATTAAGACATTTTTGCACATTGTAAGATTAATCTTTTTTTTTTTATATATATATATATTATTCTTTTCTGAATATTCTTTTCTTTTGCTTGGAGCCATGGCTATAATGTAGCAAGCTACGGTTTCTCACTGTAGTGTTGCATTGTTCTTGGTTTTTTGGGGGTTGGGGGAAAGACAGAAACTGCATTGACACCCCTTCCTCCTCCTCTTCCTCCTCCTCCCCTCTCTCCTCATCCGAGCAGCAGCAGCAGCTTGGTGCCTTGGTGCCTGCTGTCAAGCTCTGCCCTGCTCGTCTGTGCAATCGCACACACACACACACGCACACACACACACACACACACACACACACACACACACACACACACACACACACACACACACACACACACACACACACAAACACATATGCCTTTGTCCTGCTTACACAGAATTGTCTTCTGATACTACAAGAGAACATTTACTTCTCAAATTCCAATCCTCCTGTTGTCTCCCTTCCCTCTGTCATTTACTCCCTCTCTTTTTTGACATGACAAACTGTTAGAGAGTACTTAAGATCACAGAAAAGCCACACGGCCACAGTCTTTCCAAATCAGCCCAATAACCTTGTCTTTCTGTTGTTTTGTTCTTTTACATTGTTTTGGTCTTTCTCTCTCTTCCTCCCCTTTTCTCTCTCAATCTCTGACACTGTGATTCTCTTTTCTCTTTTCAACTCTATCCTCTAATCAATCGTCTCCTCAATCTCTCTCTCACTGCATCTTTTTTTTTTCTCCCACTTCCTTCCTCCATCTCTCCCTTTTTTGTGCTTTTGTTAACGGGGTGATGGCTGATGATGCAGTGGCAGGATCAGTTGCAGGGAAATGTATGACATGCTGAGGCACATGTGTCCTCCACTAGGCCTCGGGAAGAGGTGTCCAGCACGGGTGGCCTACAAGGTCAGAAAGGACCCCATCATCACCCTAATCTCCTATGGGTGTCGTTTTTTTTTTTGTTTTTTTTTGGGGGAGGTGGGGTTCCAAGAGGGAGGGGCCAGGGATTTAAGCGCTCAACGTGGTGTAAACTTTAGTGTCATTGTTTCTTTAGTTCTGTTATTGTTTCTTTTCGTGGAAAGTGGGGGTGGGCTGGTCCGTGTTGTGGCGTTGTGTGGTGGTGTGGGATGGGTGGGTGGGGGTAGCAAGACAATTAGGGTGTATGGTTAGGCAGGGGTGGGTATCCACGGGAGGGGACGAAAAGAGGGACCTTCTCAGCTCGTTTGCACCGTGTACGATAGACACACAAGCTCACGTACACAAACATGCAAAAGCCATGCACATAATAATCAATAGTGTCATATTGTTCTTCAAGTAAAGTGATGGTAGTAAGTGTATACATGAATGTAATTATTCAAACATCTAAGTACAAAAACATTAAAGATATTAATTAATTAGACCAACATTTCACACATGTAGACACACGCACTCTTACACAGAAGCATGCGTGTGCAGCAGGGCTTGGAAGGTCCGCTAGACTTACGTCCTCTGACTCGTTCCGTCCTGTGGATGGGGCAGACACACACACATGCACACAAACACCGACTTAAGTCATATCAACCTACACACAGATATCTGTTATTTCCAATGGTAGAGAGAGCAGAAGGGCTTGTCTCAGTGATGTGTTTCCCTCAGAGAGCCTTTGGTTGCCATACAGAAGAAGTTCTTTTTCTGTCACCCTTCATGTAGCAGCTCCAAGCCCCCGAGCAGCCTTTTCTATCTGCAAGTCCAATCTTCTCTTTGTCCTTTGGTTCTGTCGTCAATGCAGTTCTATTCTGTTTCCAGCCCCCCCCCCGCGCCCTCATCTCTGCATAATGCTCCCATCCCCACACATATACACTCCCTCACCTGCCTTTTGCATGGCCGATAATCACCACCACCACCAACCCCATGCACAGACCCCTGTCTGTCATATAGTTAGCACAGACACAATTAATCGTACACAAACTGTTATCAGAATAGAAATATACAGAATGATAACAACAAATTTACCTTTATGTTACCACATGTTCCTTTAACACGTCTTGTGATCAACATGACAGTCTCATGACGCATCATTGGCAGATCACTGTGAGCCTCAGGGGGCAGCCGGCCAAACAGCCTGTAGGCACAGGAGATCACTCCATCGCTAACCATTGCTTGATCCAACTCCTTTCTCTTTATCCAGCAGACCTGGGGCAAATAGTACTGACATTTTATAATATATCCATGTGGATGGGACTTAAATACAAGTACAATTTATAATGTAAGAGGTTGCCATTCAAGGAACGGTATACCAAACTTATTTTCTTAGGCTACTTTATATTTACAGTCTAAGATTATTGTCCTAAAAAAAAATCTCCATCTATGACCTCCACTTGATTACACAAAAAACCAGTTGTTACCTGTGTGGACTAAAATGTGTTATTTGACCAGACTGATCTCATGAAGTTGCGTAGGTATGACATCGTATGCCATTGTTGGCGTGTTATCAAGACGCATGCTCGCTTTTTAGTGTGTTTATCGATGACGTTTGGCCTCCATTGACTTACATTACCTTGCGATTGCGTGTGAATTGACGCTGTAGCGAGTAGTATGAAAGGGCGAAAATCCACGGAGGCTGGTCGGGGTGAGGATGGGTAAAACACAGGACTTTCACCCACGAGAACGGGGATCGTGTCCCGCGTGTGATGTTTTCCTACGTGTCCCTTGTGTGATGTTTCCTTTCCACGTTTGTTCTTTTCCCAACCCCCCCCCCTTTTTTTTTTTCCCCACCCCCCCCCCCTTCTTCTTTTCTTTCCCCCCCCCCCCCTCTTTTCTTTTTCCCCCCCCCCCCCCTCTTCCTTTCCTTCCCCCCCCCCCTTTCTTTTTTCCTCCCTCCCTTCTTTTTTTTCCTCCCCCCCCCTTTTTTTTTTTTACCCAACCGGTTCTTCTTTTCCTAAACCCAACCCTGTTCTTCTTTTCCTAAACCCAACCCCATTCTTCTTTTCCTAAACCCAACCCCGTTCTTCTTTTCCTAAACCCAACCCCGTTCTTCTTTTCCTAAACCCAACCGGTTCTTCTTTTCCTAAACCCGCCTGTGACGTTTCATCAACCCAACCGTAGCCTCGCGATAACACGTAGCCTCGCGATAACACGCCACGTGGCTTTAGAAAGTGGTGTGTATGTTTACACTGTGACCTTGCAGACTGCCGTCCGCTGTATACAGCGTAGACATACACGCGGATAGCTCAAAATGGGTACAAATAACATGCCACTTGGCTTTAGGAAAGTGGTGTGTATGTTTACGCGAAGTCATGATTCATCACGTTACATTTGACCCAGGTTTTTGCACCTATAGCTCTGCCTCTTTCTCGTGTTTTTATTTTTAATCCCAACCTTACATTCAATGCTCTCTTTCTCTCCTTTTCCTATTCAACATTTTTCCTAAAAGCCTCCTTCCTGAACTAAAAGTTGGACCCTCAATCCCCCTACCCATCAACCTAACATGCCCTTTAATAATTACTTCTGGAAGACTTCCAGAAGCCATCTGTGTTTATGCCGTACCTCCCTTACCACTTTCCCTAAGCACCTTGCCAATGACAGAAATCCAAACCTTACCTTTGACCTTCCATCCAGTCCACAGAACAATGACCCATCTTGCGCCACTGCTTTTAACCTTCGATCTTCTCTGTCCTTAAGAGAGATGGCAGAGCCTTCAGGCAGGACCGCTTTCTTAGAGACACAGCCAACTAAGTGTGGTGATGTTTCTTTTTTTTGTCTATTTTTGGCCACTTTTTCTCTTTACACGCTCCAGCTCATAACCTATTAACCTATTGATTTTTATTTCTCTATCATCTTTCTCCCTTAAGCCTTCCCTTTCAACTCTTATCATATCTATTTTCTGGCAGAAGAAATATTTCTTTTCACCTCATATTTCCTACATATACCTGGATTATGCTTGCCTGAACGATCATTTAGCATCTTAGCACCAAAACAACACTTCCATGGTGGCCATTTTCAGTTTTCTTCTTTCTTTTTCCACAGAATGCTGCTCTCTCTCACCTATTAACCCTCCAAGTCTGTGCCCATTTTTCACAAATTAAACATCAGATAATTAGCGATAGAGCTAGTCGCTCTATTATTTCAGCCGAGCCCTGTTGTCTACAAATTTACTTATTCTCTTCAATAGCAGCCAACGTTTAAACAACTCACAAACTCATTTTAATGTCGCCAACAAAGGATGCTTTCTGTGTACGGCTGTGCAGCTGCTTGTCCTGAGAGGCATATTGCCTGTGCATGTTGCATGAGGGTGGGATGTGCAAGAAGGGTTTTGGGGAAAAGAGAATAAAAAATCAGGATGTGGGGGGAGGGGAGGCATGCCACATCTTTGGGTTGTCGCCGTCTTCTGTCACCAAACACACACGAACGTCATCTTTGAGTTGGTGTGTGTCTTTGTATTGTCTGTTTCAATTATAAACCAACAAGATCTATAAAGGATCAAACCAATAAACGAAAACCAAAGTGTCGCCCTTCCTTAGATTGGTCCCTTGGTTGCTTTTGGTTTATTGGTTTATCAACGGATCTCTGTTGTTTTTACTGTGAACCTCCAAACCCCTAGAGGGAGCTCTGGGTCATAGTAGCTGCTGCTCAGTCATTTCTTCTTTTAAGGCTCACGTTTGACAGTTTAATCAACCTGTGAGGTCTTTTGGATGTCAACAAACATATATAGATAACCTTACAATTAGGTAAATAAATGAATATGTAAGTCGAGAGACAAATCTGGGGGTAAAAAAGTTCTTTTGTAATACCTTTGCACTCACAGGTTCTCTCATATGACAAAACAGATTAAAATCTGTGAATTCCTACATGTGAATTTGTTGTCACCGCAGCACTGAATATCAAATATGCTTAATTTGACACTGTAGCTGAGTCTGAGCCATTTGTTACAGACAGACAGAGTCAGTTTCAGATGCTATGCACAGCTCCTTCAACCTCCTTTACCCAAACCCCTCCCTTCTCCCTACTCCCCCCTCCCCTTCCTGCCACCGACTCAACGCCCCTCCCCGTTGTCACCTGGAGGTTCCACATACATGCTACCCCACTTACTTCCCAATTTTCTCACCGCTCACCCTGATTGGCTCTCCCACAGAGACTGCTCCGTATGGACCTGCCTGTGGCCGATGACAACACGGTCCACTTCAACTCCACTCTCATGGCCTTGATCCGCACAGCACTGGACATCAAGATCGCCAAGGGTACGGAAGGTTTGGAATCCCTCTTACCTCCTTTGCTCCAATTTTCACATGCTGTCTTCTCCTTTTTCTTATTTCTCCTGTAGTGCAGTGCTGTCTGCTTTTCTGTGCTGAACCCAGAAACCTTCAGCTCTTCCTGACGCTTCTCCTACTGTGTCTTAAGTACAGCGTGATTTCTATGGCGGTAGATCCTGTGTGTGCATGTTGTGCGTGTGAAGCTGAAGGTTGAGATCCTGTGGGAATGTGGTTCTATTACTTCTGCTTAAAAACACCTAGTGACGCCATTTTCAGTGCAGTTATGATTTGATAATGGCAATTATTATAACCATACTAATAAAAATCTTCTGTTTGTTTGTCTTTGTTTTTCATCCTCTCTTATACCTTTTTGTATCAATCTGAATGGGCGTGAATGGTTTGTGTGCACTTGTGTGTGTGTGTATGACTAAACTTTTGTACACATCTTCGTGTGCATCTTCATGTGTCTGAATTTTTGTGTGTCCATATACTTGGGCATGGATGTCCGTGTATCTATATATGTGCGTATGTATGTATGTATCTGTATGTATGTGCATGCGCGTGTTTGTTGAATCTGCTTAGGTGGTGTTGACAAGCACCAGATGGACGCAGAGCTGAGGAAAGAGATGATGGCAATCTGGCCCAACCTCTCCCAAAAGACTCTGGATTTGCTGGTTACGCCACACAAGTGTAAGTTGCAGAGTGTTGTGCCGGCGCAGCAATGTGGCTTGGATGCAGCCACCCTGTGCCGCCCAGTGCTCCAACGTTGTTTTCTCTTCACGCCACCTGAAGGACCGCTTCTCTCAGCCAGTCTCTCTCACTGCTGCACCCTCTGATACTGCTGGCACATTACCCCGCACATCCACACCCATAAACCTTAGATCTATCAAGACGTAATTATGTGAACATGAAGAAAGACAGAAGAACTCACAAAGCACAGGCTGCATGGTAGACACAGAAGAATACATACACACACACAGACACACACACACACACACACACACACACACACACACACACACACACACACACACACACACACACACACACACACACAATACCCTAACTCTGGTCCCTTCTTTCAGCTAGATAAACCACACTCACCAGCATAGAGCCACCACCAAACCGCAACACTTCTCCACCTCTCTACCTCTCTGTGCCTGAGATCAGAGGGTGCCTCACTATAGATCAACTCTCTATAGACGTCTTTTCACTTCAGGGGCGGTCAGCTGTGTGCACTAGATGGCTGGCTGTGCTTAATAGAACTTACTGTATATTGTTAGTGTTATTACACCAAGAACAAATGCACATGTGCTAATGCACGGGTTGCATGTTACAGTGGTTGCTTTAGTTTGTGAAATGCATGAGATTTGCTATCAAAATGTATTGTGTATTTGAGCATTACATTTGCAACCAAGTCAAAGAAAGTCATTAACAGTCTATATATCCCAGATTTTATTTTGATTTATTTTATTTTATTTATGACTTGGTTTAATTTGTGTTGATTTTTGCGATCTCCTGATTGCAGATTCCTGGAGCGACTGAATTTTGTTTGATCTATATCGCAATGAGATGCTTTGATTGCAAGATTTTACCTGTGAAAAATATTAATGCTATATAAAAGTTAAACTAAAGTAAAAAAAAAAAAGAAGAAGAAGAAAAAAAGTATCAGTCTGTCTGTGAAAAGACTATTTGCTCAATGTTGTGTGTGTGTGAGATGTTTCTCTGTTTGTGTGCATGCCTCACCCCTTTCTACCATTCCTCGCGCTCAGGGTCCATACCAAAAGGTCTAATCTTGCAGGGTAACTTGTCATTCTCTCAGCAGCCACAGACCTGACAGTGGGAAAAATCTATGCTGCTATGATGATCATGGAGTACTACAGGCAGAGCAAGATCAAGCGCTCGCAGGCTCTTCGGGATGAGCAGGTACTGCTGTCTAAAGGAGAATAGCACTCTACTCTACCTGCCGCAAACCCTTTAAAGTCAAAGGCAGACTGACGCACTGAAATCAAGCCTGCAGGACTGTAGTCCCACTCATATAAGCCTGGGCTGTGACAACCTCTGTCCAGATCCAGGGAATAGTCCTTATTCAGTCACATAACTGGGTGAATACAACAATTTGCCATCTAATGCGATCGCATTCTCTAACACCCAGAACAGTGCTGCCATCTGCTGGGCAAGGTTAGCTACTTCTTGCTTTTACAGTAATTTTAGCATTGGCAGAAACATAATTCATGTAGTATACCTTTCACACAATTTTAAATGCTTATTAAGCAGATGAATTACATCAAGGTGTTGCAGTTAGTTAGCAGTTTATAAGCCTGAGACAGCTGCGTTTGGTTTGAAGCAAGCTGAAGTGTTGTCACAGCCCCTAAGGTGCCCATGCCTGAACATCATTGGAGCACTCCTAATGGCTCCCTTCGCTGAGCTCGATTCTTTCCTGTGTCGACTGCTTGTAAAGATACTTTTCCTCCTCACTCCCCATCACCTATGCTTGTAACCTTGGACTGATAGATTTGCATCATGATATTGCTGCACCCTTAATTCAGGTCAATGACAGAGGGGACCACCCTCCACATTCATTTAGCTGTATTTCATCTTAGTATTTGAGATCAGAAGAGAGTATCTTCTTTTTCGCCCTTTTCTGTCCCTTAACACATACTGTACATCATCTAACCTTCCCCAGTCCACCTGTCGAATTGTAGGCTGCTGCCTGTCCTGACCGGGGGGGCAGCAGGATCGGGCCACCATATGTTGTAGCAACACCCAGTGAGAGACCTCTGCAGTGTTTCATGATTCAAAAAATGTCATTAGAGCAGATACCACCACACAACAATCTAAAAGTGTGTTTTACATGTTGTACATTGTATTGTATTTAGTGCTTGCACACATACGCGGAAGGTTTGCCTTAGGTTTGGATTTGAATAAAGGTAGAGAGAAAGGAAAGGACGGAAAGGCAAAGCAATTACTCATTTTAAAATCACAAAGCTCAAAAATTGGAAATTTTGAATGTGAAAGATAACATTTGACATCCACTGGAGTTTTATTTTTACATGCATGTGTAACAGGTTAATGGCCACTTTGACATTGTGAAAGGTGGTTGTTAGGTAGCGCCGTTGTAACTTCTTCAGTCGATAACTAACATATGAGTTACAATGAATGTAGCATTGTCCCATCATGCATTTCACCTGCTATGTTCCCCTCCACAGGATTGTTGCAGTATTTATCTGCCAATGATGTCCTCCACCCCTCATTTGAACGAGGCCCCTCCCTCTTTTATTTCTCCCCTTTTTATCGATTCCAATTCTACCTCCCCTGCTGTAAAAACATGTTATGTTTTCTTCTATTTTTTATTTGGAAATGTATTTTCAAACAACATTAGAGTATTTATATCTATCATCAGATGACAACTGATCATCAGATGAAACCCAAAATGACTGCTGATAATTCCCTTTTGATTGTACTCTGAGCTTCAGACTGAGTGGGTGAATTCAACTTCCTTATTGGACCTTGTGAAACACTTTAATGGTTAGTCCTGGACCTGGATGCCTCAAAGGGTTGCCAGATCCCAGAATGCACTCTGAGTCCACCCATCTCTTTCTCTAGCTAGCTGCTGGGCTTCAGTTGCTCAAGAGTCCCTTGTTCCCATTTATTCCTCTTCCATTACCTCTATTGCCTGGCTTTGCTTCAGCCGACAGCCCCCTCTCTACATGCCCTCTGTTCCTGCTCTGCCTCTTCTCCCTCCATTTCCCTGTCAGTCTGCCTGATAGCTGGCGACGGCCATGTTGTATATCTTACACAGAATCGAACGCCATTACTGTTTCAGCGCGTGGAGCCACCTTCCCCCACCCAGGATGGGGGTCCGGGACTTAACAACGCCCTCCCTCCACCTGAGACAACAGAGACTGTCAACGGCCTGTGAGTTGGATGTGGTTGCCATGTTTTACTTTACAGGAGGTGGTTGTAAGCAGACCGGTTATGAAACATGTGTCTGTGATGGTGTGTTTGTGTGTGTGTCATAGGCCGGTGGAGGGGGGGGTCCCGGAGAGCCATTCATGGGTGACGGCTCGTGCTCAGGAGATGTCCCAGAAAGTCGGCAGCTGGAGCCCTGAGGGACACCCTGAGGATGGCCTGGGAAGCATGACCAACTCTCAGGTAGAAAGCTCATAGACGCACACACCCAGGACCACACACACACACACACACACACACACACACACACTATACAAATAAAATACATCTTTTACACACACCAAGTTTGTGTGGACAAGTACTGAAATACTCGACCCATTCAACATTTGTTTTTACTTCCATGCCATTGCTACCAAATGAACTCCCAAAGAACCATTGAGGTCACTTAAATGGTAAAATGAACTATGATCTTCATGCGGTGACTGATTGCAATTCTATTCATAACCTCTGTGTGTTACATGAATTAGATGAAGACATAAGGACATCAGGTTTGTGTTCCCCTTTACTATAACTGAGATTAAAGTAGAAATACAGCAATATTTAGTTATACAGGGCATTGGCTTGCTTCTTGTTTCATGTGTTTACACTCCATTCCAGTCCGATCAGTATCAGCAATATTAACTTAAGCTTATGGTTAAGGGCACTCTTGTCAGTAGTGTCAAATAAACAACAGTTGTGTTAAATACTGCAGTATTGTAAACGCTGAAGCCAGTTTGGAACAAAATAGAGAAGCTCAGAGCTCATACTGTCCCATGTTTACTGCCTTATTGCCTTTTATTGTTTTTACTCAGGAGGTCATTTTCATTTCCTGTGATCTCTCTCTCCTTGATTTTTCAGTTAGCGTTGACATGGCGTTAAACCTTTCTTTGATTAGTTCCATCTCTCAAACCTGTCTCCTCCCACAATTATTTTATCTTACTGAATTTTTCCGTCGTCGTGTGTTTCCACATTTCATTCAGAGTCTATTTTGCCTCTGTATTCAGAGTGGTTCATGTCTTTGTCATCATGCTGTTAAACCTCTCTGCTTGTAGACCTCCTGGAGGGCCTGACTGGTCTCTGTGTCAGTCAGCCCTATAACATAGCCACTTCTCCATATTAATCAACAGAGGTCTGGAGAAGTTTAAAGTCAGGAGTTGGATAGAAGAGAGTGGCTGTCGGCTTCATTCAAACTAGTTTGAATGATAACCTACAGTTAGATACGGCCAATCAAACCATAAAGCAAAAACAACAACAACAGGAAATATTAGACAACATAATGTCTTCATAGGAAAAAACACCCCCCCAAACACTGAAATGTAATGAGATGAGATGAGCAGCGAGCACATGCCGCAAGTGGTTTAGCTTTTATCTGGCATTACATAAATTAGAGTTTATAAGTTATTATTTTATTATATTTTATATATTTTATCTGGTCTTTTTTAATGACTGAATTAATAAAATAGTTGGCACTCCATCTCAGCTAATGATTGAAACTTAAATAACAACAAATTAGTGCCACGCCTTGGTTTTAAACAGCCCCAGCTGCCAGATTCAGCTCCACTGTTTAAGGTATACGCCAAACGAAATAGAATTTGCCATATTTGCGTTGGAACATTTGCATAGTTTGCGTCCAGGACAACAGGCTGGATTAAGATTTGACAACTGCACTGTTTGCAAATTAGCCAGCCGAATTTGTTGTCATTTTTACACAACCTCCTGTGCTGCCTACAATGCATCAGCGCCTGCACCTGGCCAACACTGTTATGCGATCAGTTGCGTTTTTCACGTCCTTTGGGCTGCATTTGGGTTTCCCCTCAAATACATTGCTGCTGACTCTCGAGCTCCTCCATCTGGCATCGATGCTGTTAAACAAAGAATCGCTCCATTTTTGACAGCGGCCAAACACAAAATTGGATTTTATTTGGAATATACTCACTATCTTAAGATCCAAACACTCAATTCCTGTATTTTTTCTTCATTCATAGCCCAATTTAAAACTAAAAAAAACAAACAAAGAAAAAAAAGGTCAAATCCCTTCTCAAAAACTCACCAAATTCTCCCACTGACTACCTTTACCTCTCTGAGACCCTCAATTCTCTTCTTTCTTTGGATAACAAACTTTCCCACCTACCCCTACTCCCTGTCAGTTTTCATGGCAGTCATCACACCATCTCCTGCTCTCCTGCTCTGTTTTCAGACGGTAGAGATGAGAGAGATGGGGCAGGATGGTTACTCGGATACTGAGCATTTTCCGCCAATGGAAGGCCATGGCAGGGCCGCTTCCATGCCCCGCCTCCCAGGCGACAACCAAGTGAGCAGCATTCTTACCTTTCCACTCTCTGTCTATTTCCCCCCATTATCTCTGTTCCTCATCCCCTGTTTTGTTTAAAATATCATATTCTTAAAGGTCTGACTTGTTGCTTACATATTTATTGCTGTGGTTCCTAGAATCAATGTTGGCGAAGGTTTAGCACAGGTTTAACAGGGATTGCTGCTAAATGAAGCCACTGATGTGGTACTGGCCATACTGGTTACTGGGCACAAGGTTACATTTCTGTAGGTACATTTTTTTTCACCCAAAGAACCACCAGTAGTGTGACGACCATTAAACAAGATATGCTATCGTGAGTGACAATATTTCTGGCTAAAACATAGAAATGTTTTGCTGAATTGTTGACCTCCAAACTTGAATTCAAAAGGGCAAGGCAAAGTGAGACCTTCTGCACCTTTTCTGTTCTTCTTCTCCTGTTGTCGTCTTCTCTTCCTCTCATCCTGCCACCTGCATGGAGGTTTTTAACCGTGGTTGTCCCGTTTCCATCTTACACACTCATCCATTTTATATTGTTTCATATATCCCGGTGAGTGCTCTGGTTGTCATATGCACACAACACATTTATAAATACAAATGTGCACACACACACACACACATACAGTTTACACACTTTTTGGCCTGCCATTATGCCCTCTTCTTTGTCAAGACTGATTTATTTATCTTTTCTTGTTGTTTTTTTTGTACTAAAGTGTCTCTTCCTTCCAAGGAAATTCCAATCAAAGGTTTTGCCTGAGCTGAACTCTTTCTGAATTTTGGGGGATTTTTTTCAACATGAACTGGAACGAGCATGTATTGTGTGTGTGTGTGTGTGTGTGTGTGTGTGTGTGTGTGTGTGTGTGGGTGTGGGTGGGTGGGTGTTTGTGGGCTTGTTTAACTATATTCGTGGGGTCCAAAAACCGGGAGTTCAGTATACTTGTGGGGTCCCGACAGCTTTGTGGGGCCAAAATGCTGGACCCCACAACATTAAAGGGCTGTTTGAGAGTTAAGACTTGGTTGTAGGATTAGGGATAGAATTAGGTTATGGTTAGGGTTAGGGTAAGTGTTAAGGTTAGGCATTTAGTTGTGATGGTTAAGGTAAGGGGCTAGGGAATGCATTATGTCAATGACGGGTCCCCACAAAGATAGTGCCACAAACCTGAATTTTGGGGGATTTTTTTCAACATGAACTGGAACGAGCATGTATTGGGAGTGTGTGTGTGTGTGTGTGTGTGTGTGTGTGTGTGTGTGGGTCGGGGTGTGTGTGGGTTGTGGGGGGGGTGTGTGGGTCGGGGTGTGTGTGTGTGTGTGTGTGTGGGTGTTCTGCAGTTTTTCTGTGCTCCGTTTCTCTGTGCCCTGAAACTCACACTGTTTCTGTCACTCTGTTGTTTGCTGTTGAGTCAAATGTAATTGTGTGTCGGTGTGTATTTGTATCCATTTGTGTGTGTATTTTGCTGATTGTCGTCATTGCTGTTGTGACCGTGGTGCTGTTGATTGAGCATTTTCATGGTGACCTTGTCTATATAACCCTGTTTTGGCTCCAACCACCCCCAGTCTCTGTGGTAAGTGTTTCTCTTCCACCTTCACTGCTGCTTCAGTGTCTAATCAGACTCTCTTTCTCTGTCCCTTCTTCTCTTTCTGTCTTTCTCTTTTCTCTCTCCACTGTGGCACCCCATCTCTTTTTGGGTTAAACCTCCACCTAACACTCTTTGGTTTTTACTTGTTCTCCGCTGTACCCCTTTTCTCTTTCATTGTGTATCAATCCATCCCTGTCTTCCTTACTTCTCTTCCTCCCTTCTTGGGTCTGTGTGTATGCTCAATGTGTGTATTTGTGGCTCTGTGTGTCTGCGTGTGTGTCTGCGTGTGTGTGTGTTTTCTCTGTGCTCATACAGCAGCGGAGGAAAGGGAGACAACGTGGCAGTAACCTCAGTGTATGTACCCTGTCTTCCCTGTCTCGTCTCTCTTTCTCTTTTCTCTCTCTCCCTTTCACTCTCACACACTCTTGGCACTTTTTTATCCTCATTTGTCATGTCCCCATGTTGTTGGCAGGGGTTTTCTTTCAAATTTATTAGGACAACCTTTTTTTGGCATGACCAAATGTGATGCCAGCCCAGTTTCCAAACTGATCCTAGCATCCTTAGCTACTTCTCTCATGCACCTAACGCAGTGGGTTTGGAATTGGGCTGAACTCTGCACGTCTCCTGTCATTATCAACATGCCACACTGTCTTGTGGCCTGTCTCTCTCTCTCTCTCTCTCTCTCTCTCTCTCTCTCTCTCTCTCTCTCTCTCTCTCTCTCTCTCTCTCTCTCTCTCAGCTGCTGCTAGTGCTTTGTTGCTCTATGTCCTCATGCCTGTGTGCTTGTCTATAATGATGTTGTCAATGTTTACCCGTCTGTCTCCAAGTCTCCATTCACACCCGCATGCATGAAATGTGTTGAAGTGGGAGTATGTGTGAGTAATGATGAGTGACAGAAAGAGGAAGGATTTGGGTATATGTGCGTGTGAATGGATATGTTGTTGGGATTCTCAGTGCTACTCCTATAAGGCCCAGATAAACTGGTGTTTTATATACATCTGCCAACCTTTCAACTGTCAGTTGATTTGTCTTAAAGTAACTGGAAAACTGTCCCGCTCATCATCCAAAAGGATCTAGCACTGAAGTAGCCTGATATGGTTTACATGCCCAGGTCAGCAACTTGTGGCACCATAGGCTCTGTCCTGCTGTCCCGCCTCAGAGCATGAGGCCTCAGCACTGCAGAAGGAATTTCTCATGTGGGTGGAGGACTCAGGACAACCCCTATGCACCTGCATGGCTGGAGGAAAGCACGCTGAAACAGAGCAGAAATTTTGTGCAGTATTGTGCAATGGAATGTGCCATTTATGGGTGGTGAGGAGGATGGAGGACTGGTGCAACTCCTACTGACATTTCTGTCTCATTCTTTCTTTTACAAAGCAAGTTACAGAAGCATGGAAGGCATGGCCATTTGCCATTATCTCTTTCACTTTCTTTCTTGTTATTCTTTTTTCTTATACACTTTTGTATTCCTCTGCATCAGGGGTCGGCAATTCCTGTCGCTTCCGCCCAGAGACCGCTTTTCTTAACACTTTGGGGGCTAGCACAGGTGCAGTGGAGACACGTGCCTGTGGTGTGAATTCTGAAGAAAAATAAATAAATATATATATATATATATATATATATTTCTCTTGAAACATACAAGATTCAGACCACCATTACAGATGTAGTTGTTTTATTAGTTATTAATCTGGTAATTTTATTAGACTTTATTTCAGCACCTGGAGCTCTTCACATTAAATCCTGTTTGGTAGCCTGGTTCAGAATAAGGGGTGAGTTTGAATATTAGATAATATTAGATGATATTTTTTGTAGGGGCCCATTAATTGTGACGGAGCTGGTAAGGCGGGTGGGCTTTTATAAAATTCAAGAAACCAGCCATTCACACACATGCCTACAAATACACACGTACACAGTGTCTCTTAACCCATGGCTCACAGACAACACCAACTCGACAACCAAAGGAAACACCTCTCCCTGCATTTCTCTCTCTCTCTCTCTCTCCCTCTCCCTCCCTTCCTCGGTGCTCTCTTTTTCTCTCTTAGACCATCAGTGACAGCAGTCCAATGAAACGCTCGGCCTCGTCGCTGGGCCACAGCAGGTCTGGGCGGGGCCACAGAGACAAAGGAGGGGCAGACGACTACAACATGGAGTGTGTACCTGAAGAGGGGAGGACTTCCAGACATGGACACCGTCGAAAAGACCGGAGTCATCGGGCGTCTGAGAGGTCCCTCTGTCGCTACACGGAGGCTGACACAGGTGGGAAAGACCACACACACACACACACACACATACAATATATAAAAAGCAGTAACATGATCGCTTGACAGATGCTGTACAGTTGCACGTTGTGGAAGTTACATTATAATGAGAAAAAGAAAAAAATTCTAATGTATTGAATAAAAACATATAAAAGGTTTTGTGCACCCATTGCTTTTAAGTGTTGATTTTAAGTGGGATGTCGTATTGTTATCTTGTGTCCTAGCAATCTTTAGTGTTTTCACCGCACGCCAACAATAACTCCCTTTAACTCCATCATCAGGCCTGGGCACAGACCTGAGCACAACCACCCAGTCAGGGGACCTCACGGCCAAAGACAAGGATCGTGACAGAGATCGCGGCCGGTCCAAAGACCGTAAGCACCACCACCATCATCACCACCACCATGGCTCTGTGGACAAGGAGCGCTATGTAGCAGATCGAGGGGGCGAGTTCGGACACAGGCACTCCCGCGACAGAGAGCATGACCGGGAGAGGGAGAGGGAGAGGGAAAGGGACCGACGCTGGTCACGATCGCCCAGCGAGGGCCGCGAGGGCCGCGAGGGCCGCGAGGGCCGCGAGTGCATGACGCACAGACAGGTGGGCTTCTGGGTACTTGTGTGCATGTGCCGTCTAGTTTGGAACAAAACATCTTGTTTACTTTCTAGTACAAAAATCAGTGGTATGACCACATTTTCAGTGTTATGCTGAAAAATATAAAACAAGGGCCTCTAGTTTGATTATGGGTAACTGGCGCAATCAGCCAATAACGCCTTTAAGGCGGTATATTTTGCCGATAACGAAACGCTGACTGTTGCGCTAAGTGTGGCGTTTCTGATGTGGTTTTGTTATGAAGTTCCTCTGGTGGTCAACTTTAATGAGCACATTACCAACTGGCAAACAGATCTCCTCCAAGTTATCCTGGAAACCTCTGGATAGGACACTGAAAAGTACTATAAACTCACCGTTGACCGGAACGCATGTTACTATTTGATATGATAATGTGATAAAGTGACAAAGAAACGTCATGAGTTATCGTAGGACTACTCTACATTTTTCCTGCTTCCCTCAAATTAGAGGCCAAGACGTGTTGTTGTCTTTAACAACCCACAGTTGTGTTAAAAATAGCATCGATAGTACGGGCCCTTTATGTACATTTGTGAATACATGCTTGACTACATGCAAGTCACTGTTATCAAACCACTGTTCCAACAACCAAACAAATATGCATAAAAATGTATATTTGAGTTCCTGACTGCTTTCCCTATCTGCCCTACCTAAATGTTTTTAGACTGCCACTGTTCTGTCATGTTCCCCCCACTACCTTTCCTTTTATGGCATTTTTAAAACACATAACCTACAACATTTCCTATTGAAATAGGAAACAAAAAGTATCTATGATCTACCTTTGCTAAAAAAAACTTCTTTGACACACACCATTCAGCATTATGTTTTGAATGTGTATGTTATAACTTGTATTGCAAAGGAAGACTAATTGGGGAAGAATTGTTTCCTCACATTATAACTTTTGTCTTTGTGTTATAATAAATAACTTTTTAGATCTCAACATTTTTGCATACATGTCACACAGCCCGCTAACAAAAATTTAAAACCAAACACATTGTATACATGTTCAGTCAACATATTTACCCTGTACCACATTTGTTGCTGCGGAAATCAACCCTTTACCCTTTTTTTCTCTTGTCGTCTTTTGTTTTCTTTCCACTGCGTGACATGTTGCTTCTCTGTGAATGGCGCTGTTTTCTGTCCACTTCCTCTGCTCTGTTGCTTTTTGATGCCTTTCATTTCTGCCTTTCTCTCCTCCACTCCATGCACATTATGACCGATGCTTCTATTCTTATTATTGCTGTGGTTCTTGTTCTTGTCCTTTCTATTTGGACTGTCTTGCTTTTTCTCGGCCTCTCTATCTTGCATTCTTTCTTTACCTCTCTATTTGTTTTATACTTTGTCTTTCCCATCCTCTTTATTCTACATGTTCTGTCGTTGAATTTGTGGTTCGTTCTTTTTATTTGCTTTATTTCACTTTTTGTGTAGGGCAGTAGTTCGGTCAGCGGAAGTCCCGTCCCCTCAACCTCGGGGACCAGTACGCCACGCCGAGGCCGTCGACAGTTGCCTCAGACCCCCGCAACCCCCCGGCCCCATGTTACCTACTCCCCTGTGGTCCGTAAGGCCATGCCCACACCACCTGGGGGCCCACAGGGCCGACCCCCAGCCCCTGCCCCCCGTCGCTTTTCTCCTGAGCCTCCCCAGGGCCAGGGCCCTCCCCCCGCTGGCCTCCCACTAGCCCACCATGGCACAACCCGCCAGGGTCATCATCCCCCTCCTCGCTGGGGAGACTCAGGTGGAGGAGGTGGCTCCATGGAAGGGGATGGCTGCTTCTACAACCAGGACTACCAAGACTATGAGCCCCACCACGAACCACCTGCCTATGAGCAGAGCCCCATGCAGGGTAGCAGCCCCCACCCCCATGCCCTGACCAATCACCCATTGCCGCCTCCCCCACAGCCACAGCCACAGCCACATAACCCCCACCCCCCTCCCCAGCCACACCCTGTAAACAATCCCCACCCTCATCCACCGCCACACCCACAGCCCAGTCGCACCTCACCTAGGACTGCCGGCCATGCGCCCCCTCCGACCACCGCCCTGACTGGGCCTGTACAGGGCCAGATGCAGCCTGCTGCCCAGCGCCGCCTACCCAATGGCTACCGCTCTTCATCCCCTTCCACACATCTCCATGGACCCCAACATACTGGGCCCCACAAGGTCCCTCCTCCAGCCGGGCATCCTAGAGGTCCCCGCAAGGGCCTGCATGAACCCTACAGCAAGACGGAGGACGACGACTGGTGCTAGCCTCTGGGGATGGGGGAGGGGTGTAAGGAGGAAAAAAGAATTGATAGATGGACCGAAAGACGGGAAGCTCTAAAGCCAGTGCTCTGACTGCCAGGGGAAACCATGATTCTTTCTTACTTGCCTGTTCAATTTTGTTTTCTCTCTCCTCTACTGCTTGGCATGTCCCAGTGATGTGTGGTCTAGATGAAGGGGTAGGTGTCAGGATGGAACAAGAATGCTGAGGCAGGATCTGGAGAAACAAGTGGTGTAAGGGGAAACCATGCACCTCCACGTTCTGCTTGCATTATTGTTGCATTCATATCTTGATGCCAAATAAGACCAACCTCAAACTGCAGTTTTTAAGGATGCAAGCAGGAGGGGTAATGGACACTAGTCTTTGTGTGTCTTAAATTATGCCTCTGGCAACGAGCTACAGCCACTTACAAGATGTCAACAGTTGCGAATCGACAAAAGACACTTTACAGTCAGAGACAAAAGAACGACCACTGTTTAGTTTTTGCCTATCAAAGCTACCTTCAGTTAAGTTCAGAATCCAATCCAACCCTCCCAGCCACCGGTTGAATATTGATGAGTTTTATCATCTGTGTTTTTAAATAAGAACAAAACTGACAATGAGCCCTCCACCTGTATGAGGTGAGGAGGCTAAGTGGGTGGGAGGGTTGGGGAGTGCTGCACGGGGGGTTGACGAGTCCCATGGTCAAAATCTAGAGGACAGGATGGGCGCGTTGGTGATGTTTACCGTTGTCCCTGGAGAAACACCCTCCTCGCAGAATCAAACTGTTTAACTAACCTCAACCCATGACCTATGAGAGAAGAAAAAGAAAACGTGGAGATGGGTTTCAGAAACAAACAAAAAAAAACACAAAAAAAACAAACCAATAACTGTTTTCTGCAGTATTTCTTCTTCTATTCCTGCTTCTTCTTCCTCCTTCTCTTCTACTTATCAAAACATTGAAGCTTGAATCTTCTGTTGCACCCCACACAGCTTCGTTTTTTAGACTTGCGGAGTTGTACACCCTGTGGAATCCTGCATGAATGATACAAAAAATAATAATAATAGCAACAATGAGAATCTACTGTATGTGGGGGGAGATTTTACTTGGTCCTTTCTGTTGTGGTCTGCAGGGCTTCTCTCTTTTTTTTTAGTACAAATGCCTTTCTGTTTCTCTCTCTCTCCTCTGTATGACATTCTTCTCTCGGTACCTTCATTACACTAAAATCAAGTGATAGAAGGCTATGGGGAGAGCACTGTATGTATATCTTAGAAGGAACGAAATGATTACTTTTTGCTTGCTTGTCTGTATGTTCTGTGCCAGATGCCTGCCACTGACACAACTGGAATTGCACATAATTTTTTGTGGAAGTAACTTTTTGTAACTAAGGTGATAAAGCGATATGCTGGGAAGCAGGGTAAAGTGGATAAAAGATGTGACGTCCATATTGGTGAAACAAGTCAGACAAATCCGTAACATCTCAAAGTCTTCCAGGGTTTGGGGTTAAAACAGAGACATCAGAGGGAAAGAGACCAATAGAAAGGTGGAGAAAGGAGAGAGACTCTTCATCTTTGTTTTTTTTATTGTTATTGACTGTAATGATGGATAAACAGATATCATAATATAAACTATTAATGATCATGATGGTCGTGATAATGAGACAGATTCTGCATATTTGGTCTGTATATTCTGTTCTGTATGTTCGTTTTGTTTTCAGCTCAGCTAATCGTTTTTCCAACCCTGAGGTGGAGCTCTAACCCACAGTTGCATTGTGGGAGAATGAGTCTGCAGTAGGGCAAACATGAGACAGAGATTACCCAAAGCAGTCAATTAGGTCTGCCTTTTTTTTTTGTAACTCTTTTTCAAAGACTATATAGAGTTTAGACAGTGGGTGAATTTGATTGTGAGCCCCATTTTAAAGGTCCCATGGCATGAAAACTTCACTTTATGAGGTTTTTTAACATTAATATGTGTTCCCCCAGCCTGCCTATGGTCCCCAATTGGCTTGAAATGGTGATAGGTGTAAACCGAGCCCTGGGTATCCTGCTCTGCCTTTGAGAAAATGAAAGCTCAGATGAGCCGTTCTGGAATCTTGCTTGTTATGAGGTCATAACAAGCAAGGTTACCTCCCCTTTCTCTGCTTTGCCCGCCCAGAGAATTTGGCCAACCCATGAGAGAGAGACATCATGGCTTTCAAACGAGAAAAGTGGCTGTTGGTCAAGGCCACACCCCCACCCTCCACCTTGCCCCCCCCCTCTCTCCTCCTCAATAGCTAGAGACACAGAAATGGCACATACTAAGGAAAGCTCATTGTGGGACTGGCTCTAGTGGCTGTAGTTCTGCACCAAGGCTGAATTTTAGGAAAGAGACTTCAGATACAGTATTAGGGGACCACTAAGGTCTATATAAAAGCATCCAAAGAGCACCATGTCATGGGACCTTTAATAAATTTGTCAAACGCAGCAGTTCCCGACCAGGTTTCTTCATTGAAATGGGTGACTCTCCTCACCTGCAGATGCTTAAGCAGAGTTCCACCACCGCTTGTGACCGTCCGGTGGCGCTGTATGACAAACGGTGTCCCTCTAGTTTTTGTACCTCTCGTTTTACTTCACTTCTGATTCAGAGTTCTACAGTGTCAGCGCACCAAGAATACAGTTTAGCTCATTCTCTCACTTGTAGACCGTCTCGTGTGTGTTCGCCACGTGTAAACACAGGCGAATGAATTGCACAGTTCAGATGGGTTGGAGAAAAGATGTCTGGGCCTCGTCAAGGTCCTGGAAAACATCTAAGTTCTGTGTGTATCACTCCTGTATATCTTTTATTTATTTCTGTGTGTTTCTCTGTGTGCCTCAAACTAACACTTGTCACTAATGCACACCACTGTCAGCCCCAACATAATTATTATTTTTATTTATTTAACCTATACATTTTTTTTTAACCTGGAGGCCTATCACATGTTGACCAGAGAATGCACTGAAAAAAAAGAAAAAGGAAAAAAAACTGCCTATTAGTGTCTTTCCAACCTCAGTGGAATGTCACAGACAAGTATTTTTTCACATCACTACATGTAAAATCAGAAAGCACACTATGTATGTAGCTCCTGGTTGCGGTGTGTGTGTGTGTAAGTGGGTTTTTTGCACGTGTGTATGTACATGGGTGAGTGTGTTTCAGATCAATTTTTGGTTTTTGTGCTTGCTTTGCTTTCTATTCTTTTGTCTCCAGAAATCCTTTTGAAATCTTAAAATCATTGTAACAATCTTCAACTCTGTGTTTGTGTGTGAATATGTGTGTGTGTGTGTGTGTGTGCACGTGTGCGTGCGTGCGCGTGTATGATGTAAGTAACCCCCTGAATGAAACGTGCAAAGCCCCAAACATTCACCATCCATCTTTGTGTCTATGCTGCAGTGAAATCCACTAACACGCTGATTAACCACACAAAGTCTACAAAAAGCAATGTAAAGCCGCTACTGAGAAGAAAAAAAAAAGTTTTTTAAGTACAAAAGATTAAAATAAAAAAAAGGAAAAAATATCTAGTTCCAGAAATGCATGTGCTATGTGCATGCCACACCGTGGGTTAACAGTCATCTTCAGGACATAAAAGAAAAAGCAGATTAATGAATTCAGAGGAATTAAAAAAAAAAAGATATATAAATAGATAGATGTTTTTAAAAAAGCAACGTTTCCTTTTTTCCTTCTATTTTTGAGAACAAAAAAGGTTAAAAATTATAAAAAAAAAAAAAATGTCTACAGAATGAAAACACAAAAGAGACTTTGGTGAGAGTTTTCTTCTGTTACGTGGGGTTGAGGAACAACACAACCATGTTCAGGACACCACAGAAAAGAACTGTTTTTAAAAAAATATATATACAAAGAAAAGAAAGTACAGTTCAGAAGATGGTGTATTCTCCCTTCTACTTTTTGTGGAGGTCAGGGGGTGCAGGAGCTAGCCAAGTCTGATGATGTACTGTATTAAAACTGGCTTTGGAACCTTTGATCTCTCACTCACTCCCTCTTTTTTCTCTCTCTCTAACTCTGTCTCTCTCACACTCTTATCTGTTGCACTCTCAAACTGTCTCACCGCTATTTCTACCAGTGCATTTTGTAATTCCAAACAGAACTCTTCCTAAAGAATAAAATCCAGAGAGAATGCACACTGTTTTTGCCTCATTTCTTGTCCACATTACTGCTTTAGTCTTTTTAACTGTGAGGATGTGTTGTGGGTGTTAATGGCTCATATGTGGCTTAAAAATGCCCTGTGGAGTTTTCTTGTAAACAAACAAAAGTGATCTTTACATTCAGTGTTAATCACCAAAAAGTAATGTAGAAATCCTTGAGGTTTTAGCAAACGTGTTTAATACACTGCCTTCCTCTATCGAGACTTACAAAGCAAATTTTTGTGAACATTTTGAAACGTGCATTGTTTACATCCATTAGTGTACGGTCGTCATCTTTGCTGGCGCATTTCTGCGTTTATTTGGTGCATTACTGCCACTTGCCGATGGGTGGAATAATGTGAAATTATTGGCAGAAATGAGAAACGCACAAGACAGTGCCCACTTACAAAAAACTGCTCCATAGCTCTACTCGACTCACCAGGGTGCCTGTAAATTGATTTGTTTTTGTGGCCACTTGAGGGCAGTAGAACACGCTGTAAATACAATAGGCGTGAGTGTTATAGTGCTCATATCACACTTTTTGGCTTTTTCCCTTTCCTTTATTGTGTTATATATCTTTTTTGTGCACGTTATAAGTTTACAAAGTGAAAAAGTCCAAAGTCCACCCCAAAGGGACTTACCATCTCCAACAGAAAACACTGTTCACAAACTGCTCCAAACAGCTCTATTGTAGTCCAGCCTTTACTTCAGAGACAAACGTGCGTCACTTTGAAACACGCGTTATAATGCTCGCCTAGCTGCTATGGCACTCCCTCATACTCTGCTTCTGACTGGCTTGTAGTCCTTACCTAGGTACTGCACATGTGTGACTCCCAACAAAGATGGAGTAGAAGTGAGATGCCTCACTCTGTAGCTAAAACAGAGAGCTCAACACATAGGGTGAAAAGAGCTGCAGCAATGTGCAGTACAACAAAAATATGGTTCTTTTTGAAAATTAGACCATGTAAACCTATTCTGGTACAACCTCTAAATACAATTATGAACCTGAAAATGACTATAATGTGAGCACTTCAAACTATATAAATATCTAGCAGACACAGAGCAGTATTATCATTCATTTGGAGTTGTGTTTCCGAACACGTATCTCCAATTTGCTCTCTTTTAACTCTGTTTTGGCCTTTCACCAGCTCCTGATGGAAAAATCTGCTAAATTCTGCACTATGTTCGCCAGCTAGTCAATAATGTCCATCTGCCATTTGGTGCTGGGAACCGGGTTGACGAGAGTAAAGCAAACAATACATTTGAGGGCTGTAAAACCAAAATTATGAACTGTAAGATGACCTGAGAGGAACTGTTGGGTGATAATTCCATTCTAGATGCATTGTTAGTATAAAAACATGCATTAGTTCAGCTGTTATCCAACCTAACGGGGCCGATGAGGAAAGCGAGATTTAAATCACCCCAATAGCTTGAAGTGAATTGAGCTCTTATGTTCCTGTGAATTCTAGCAGCTTTGAAAGCTACCAAATATCCATAAGAACATGCCTTGTTTATCTTTATGCTTAGTGATGCAGAGGACATGGATGTGTCAGCATATTCCTTCACAAATGAGCTTGGGTGTGAGAAAAATCAATTCAGAGGGAAGAAAAAAAACGAGTAAAGAAAGTGTGTACGTGATCCGAACAGACAAACATGAGAAGGCGTGTGTGTGTGTGTGCCTGTGTTTTTTCACAGGCATGTCCAGACGGTTCCGGACACTCCTCCCAGCCCTCTGCACACAGACAGACAGGGTGCTCTGGTTTCAGCCGGAAGAATAAGCAGCACAGTTAGGGGCCTCACACAGGCACTTCCCCCCACATTCCTTCTTCTGTTTTCCTGGACTAACCCCCCTCCCCCAACACTGGCAAACCCTGTCGCGCCCACTCCATAGTCTGTGGTGACATTACATTCCAAAACTTACACCCAACTTGAATATAAGAATAGCTGTAGTTTAACCTGAATAACTCCCTTATGTTCCTTTCTATGTTGTAAAGAACTACTGATTATCAACACATCACAACAATCCCACCAATATCTCAACTTTTTGCCCATTAATCAACATCTTTGCACATTCGGCACTAAACCATAAAGTCCTGTTTTCTTATTGTTAAAACAGGTATATATTTGTTTATGTTATCGTATATTTGTTAGTTTCCTTTTAATAGGCCTACGTTTATGTATGCACACACTGCAGGCAAACTCCTTGTAAGGGTTACTTAGTTGGCAATCAATCCAGTGATTCTAACCTTTTGCACCCTGAACCAATGACTATTAGGACAGTTTTCAGGCCATAGTAAAACACTACTTTAAGAGCCAGGGGACCCTGGTTGTTCTCAGTGTAGGGCCAGTCAATGGCTTTACAGCCTCCTCCCCCCCTCACTCTTTGGACTGAAATCTCATGAATTGTCCCTGCTTTTGTTCTGCAAATCAGTGTGGGGGAAGGAAGCAAAACTTCTCACACAACCAGTTTCCTGTCACATACCACTTTGGCACACTGATTTCCTTGCAACAACAATCAGCCACTATATCAGCAGCATTCATGACTAAGATAGTAAACATGTAACCCTCATCATGCTTCCATCTCTCTCGCAGACACAGTTTCTGGTACAAACAACACAGCACTCCAAATTCAATAAAAATGGTTTAATAAATACTGAGGTAGTTGTAGTCATTGTTTTACACTTGAACTCATCAACACATTTTATCTTACAGCACTGGTCCCCACGCTCACAACTTGTTACATTTGCGGAGCAAGTGTTCAGAGAGGCAGTTCAAGGGCACGTCCAGATGAACCTATTGCTTTAGTTCCGCCTTTGGTCAGCTGAAGCCAGTCCATTGCTTAGCATTGACCAATAATTAGGCCAAAAGTCACTGGGACTACTACACACCAACTGGACTACTTCCTTGATTCCTGTAACATGCCCAGACTCGCTCAGAGTCAGGTTTGCTTCTTTCAGGACACATAATCCCGTGTGTTCATCCCAATGACCCTGGAAGAGGCCCTTATTAGTAGAGTTCAGGCTCCCAGGCAGTGTCGAAAGTTTATTGCCTTTCAACACGGGTTTCAACACGCTGCAATGGCTCTCTGTAGAGGCATGGGGGTTGGGTGCGCTCCCAGTTCACTGCTGCAGTTCACATAGTCCAGCAAAACCGAATTTACGATGAGCTGCTGCTCAAGTTTAGCTTTCTTGCAAGGCAGAAAGTCCGGTTCCACAGCTGCTTTCCCCCGTCTTTTCCTGGAGTGCGGAGTCGGGCACAGGTTCTCCTTGTTTTCTGCGTCGCGGCGAAGCTCTGCGGGGGAGCATACGACCTCCTCTCCGGGTAAAGTCCGAGGCTTGCCGGTGGCAAGCGAAGCGGGACCCTGGAGCTCCGTTTGTACGCCAGTAGGCTCTGTGGCCACCTCACCCGTGGACTGGTGTTGTTGTTGTTGCTGGTGTTCACATCCTGGTGCAGCACTTTCCGCCGTCGTCTGGGCCTCATGGTACATGTCCCGGGCAGATTTCATTACCAGAGTCAGGAGGAGGCTCCGGTGGAGACGGAGACCACCTCGCTGGGTGCGGGAGCTGTACAGTTTCCCCAAAGCCACGACCATGATCCTCTTGGCCTCTACGCTGACCTCCATGTCACAGCTTGTTTTTGAAATGAGTCCAGAACAAACAATCAAAACGTTAAGGTTGGTAGACTCAGCCTGTCGCATATGACTTTCCACAGACAAAATTAAAGACCGGCCGGGCCCGGGTGCAGAATAACTACTTATTACCTCGTTGACGTCACTATCACTCAGCGTCATATAGCCCCGCCCATTGGCCTCATACCCTGCTCTGCTATTTCAAACAGCCCTCCAACAACTGGTTAAGCAACTGTGGCTATTTTAATCTATCAAGATACTACTGCTTTTCAAATAGAAACTAAAATCAACAGAACACATATAAATGACCCACGGGCACCCATCTGGTGATGTAACCATCTATGAACAACAATCGGGAGAAAACAGCCCCGAAATTTGCAACGCTACCACAAAGGCTGGAAAACTGGAGGGAAAACTGAAAACAAATCTCACAACAACTCCAAAGATGTCTAATTTACACAATCATTCCGCAAACACATGGAGAAATAGAGGTCGATTGTGGATGCTATAATATTGCAATTTATGGTTTATCTATTTTGCTTTTTTATTTTAGCAGTTAATTTATTCTAGAAAATAACTCATCTCTTTAGTTTCTAAGTACTGGTTACCACATGCAGCCAGCCTTGGAGTTTTGGACTTTGAGCCCATATCAGGCAATTCTTTTATTTTTTTTGTGATCAACAATTAAAAAATTTGTTTTAACAACATTCAAAACATACAATTTGCAACATGAACCCCCCTCCCCCTCTTAATGTCAGACTTTCTTAATGTTCAAACCCACCAGCACATTATAAATTGACCACAATGTATTTCTTATTATGCAAAACCTGGAGCAGGAAAAGTCTAAAAATATTTCTGTCTTTCTGTCTCACAGCAGGGATGAATACCATTCCACTAGTTGTCCCATCCCCCAGAGCATGTTACTTCCTTTTGAAGGGGAAAAAATAAAATAAAAGGTGGGTGGAGGTTAACAGACAAATGCCCATATAAAGCACATCCTGCTCATGTGGCACATGCAGAGGAAAACCCATGACGTGAGTGGAAGCCCTTGTTTCCTGAAGCCATTTAAAGTAACAGCGGTGAGGATTGCGTCAGTGCTTTGCCATTTCCCTAAGTCCATATTTGGGCAATGGAACCCATTCCTCCCGATCGTATCATGATCAGAAACTACAGCGTACGTTTACGTCATTTAACGTTGTAACTGGATACAGTGAATACATCAATATGGCAGCTATAACAATACATTTTCCTCTGGAGCATCAGTTTGAAAGCATATTTTAGCAGATTTTAATTCTTAGAGAGAAACAGAAAGAGAGAGAGAGAGAGAGAGAGAGACACCATTTTTTCCAAGCTACTTCCAGAGGAATTTGTGGTATGCAGGTGATTGTTTGTGGTGTGGCTGCAGTTCAACAAAACATCAGTTGCACAGGATATCAGGCTGACATTTTTTAAATATGCTGTAACTATAATATCTGGCTATGTGGTATAAATGCATAAAATCAATGCATCAATTTTGCATGCAAAATGCATCAATTAGCAGCATGTGAAAGGAAGGAAAATAAAGGTAAATGAAATTCCTCTGTTGACAGTGACAAATAAGTCATAAACAGTTATTATCTTATTCTTTAGATGATCAGTTGCCTCTCTTAAAGCTCCACTGTGTAATTTTTTTGAGTTGATGCTGAAAAAACCTTTGTTCTTTCACAAATATGTGCTCATTCATGTGTAATTACTTCCACCAACTAATCAGAGTATTCTCGTACGCGTAGAATCTGCCATTCAGTCAGTCGCTCGAATGACGGCCGCCATGTTGTGCCTCCATCTTTAAAATACATTAGCCAAAGAGGGACATACCTCCGCTTTCCGCGCTTTTACACTCAGTGGCACCGTGACGAATGCCAGGGACGGGGAGAAGATTACTCGCGACTCACTGCCGGCAGATTTGAAAGCCTGTTGAAGATGGAGGATCACGCCTATTCTCGAGGACATGTAACGGAGTCGCCAAGGAAGTTAAAAAGAGAATTAAAACGACAACATGACAGGCAAGGCAACAAGACCAAAGTTAATATTGGAGTGGCTTTTCCAAGATGGAAAGAGCTCATAAGGAGCAGAGATTTTAAAAGGGATGCTGAAGTTGCCTGCTTTCTTCTTCTTCTTCTTCTTCTTCTTCTTCTTCTTCTTCTTCTTCTTCTTCTTCTTCTTCTTCTTCTTAATTATGTGTAAATTCAAAGTTTTATAGTTGCTTGGCTAACTATAGCATGGTTGTGCATAATGCTAGAATGACGTCTAGGATACTTTTCCTCGCGTCAATGAGGAAAAAGGATCGTCTACCTT
The DNA here is from genome assembly GCF_010015445.1 of Perca fluviatilis. Lineage (NCBI taxonomy): Eukaryota > Metazoa > Chordata > Actinopteri > Perciformes > Percidae > Perca > Perca fluviatilis. Next base: position 10,053,202 of record NC_053126.1, on the reverse strand, counting down.
GTAACATAAACGTAATCATATGTGTCGTGATTTCTCTGGCAGACAACTCACGTCATTTGCAGTTGTAACACAGACTAGCTACAGCTAGAACAGCTGCGTGTAAACGATGGAGATACTAAGAGCTAATTTTGGTTTCATTGACATTGTTCATACTGCTCAGAGAAATATATTAAAAACACAAACCTCCGTTGCTTCTCTCCGCTGTAAATATTGCCTTACACTATTAATCTCGTACAATATACAGAATAACGATAGCACTGATACTTTACTAACATTACCTTGCATATGTTTGGGAACCTGATAGCTGATGTTAGCAATGAAATGGTACCAAAATAACGTAAAACTATTATTACACTGGAAGGAACACTCACAGACGAAGTCGTACTTCTTGGAATAATACGGCCACCGTAGGAGTTCAAACATGCTCGGAATGGGAGGGGCTAGAAAGTAATATTCAGTTGGTTGTCATATACAATTTCACCGCTAGATGGGAGAAATTCTTACACAATGTAGCTTTAAAGATACAATCTGATTGTGTTATTGTAACAAATAGCATCCCAGAAGAAGAAGAAGAGATAAGGGTGGGGAATTACATTACATATTACATTACACATTTCCTCCTAACCTCCTACTGATGTTTTGAAACTTGGTTTTAGTTTTCAAATCATCAATAGAGGTGGAGGGAAACTTGTTTGTGGACATTTCAGTGCAACAATAGTTTGAAGAGTGCCCTCTTTTGGTCGTGCAATGGAACAGAAGCAAAATTGTGGAGAGTGGAGCTCATCAAATGAGCTACTAAATGTGCCCTTGGAGAGGAAATAACTCACACACTGCTACAGGCCTGTAGCCCTTGATTTGAAGCTTGGGGTATTGTAACACCCTTACCTTTCCTCTCCACTCCTAATCCCTCTTCACATTAGTTTCTTTGTTTTTTAATCCAATCTGAATCCAGTATCTAATGTGTGTCCTGCATTTCATGTATGTCAGGCAACACATTGCCCTTGTGCCATTATGGGACCCCACTTAAAGTCTTTGGGAAAAAATGTTCAGATGAATGTCACGTTACAACCAGTATATTTATGTAACAACTACAGTGGACTGTAGTCCTTTCCAAAATATTATGCCTTAAACATATTAAGCAATATATTTCCACTAGAGAGCAGTACAACATCACAATAAGCAGACAGATCCACAGCCACTTCGGTATCTCATTGCAGTCATATTTGGAGCCACTGACAAAATTCCTTTTAGCTCTGTTGTGGTATTTATTTGCTAATTTATCTGCCTGCCAGTTGTTACTGGGTATACAGTACATTTGGTTTGTGAAAGTTGTTTCAATTGTACATTTCTTGCTAATGCTGCTAGGTAAGTGAAAACGGCTTGGACTCAATCATAAATTAAATGTGCCAGCAACAAAAACAAAACAACATGCTAAAAGAGGCTAATGTTAATATAAAACCTATAGATCAATGGCGGTTAAAAGCAAGGGGATAAGTTAGCATCCGGAAAGTGTACCTCCTATGGGGAGAATCTGAGGCTAACAAGCCAGCACTTTCCGTTAGCATTCCATTGACTCCCATTCATTTTGGCGTCACTTTGACATCTGAAGCGTTTAAAGACTCTATTTGTCCATTGTTTATTTCTAAAGAAACATGACAATGTATAAAAGGCTCCATTACCTTGTATCTCACGTTATGGCCCCGAAGCAGCCATTTTTGTAAAAATAGGCTCATGATTGTGTCACGACCATATGACTTTCTGTCGCACAGTAGAGAAATGACCATATAGTCAAGAGAAGCTCGGAGGCAATCGGGGGGGAACAGTCAAGGGAGAAGTCCATAGAAAGTCCATGAAAGCATCGGAACAAAATAGTTTTGCTCGTGCTCCTATGCTCATGGACAGCTACTCATCTCCGTCTCTACAAGATTGGGAATGATTGAGATTTCTCTTGGCACAGCTACCAGAAGACTTACAAATTTCAGACAGGTTGCTCACGTCACATCTACGTCGTCAAGCTCAGTTTGAGGCTGTGAAGTACGCTCAGCCATCACCGGAAAAGTGCTTCTAATTGACTTCACTGGTCTCCGTCTATGGCGTCGCTGTGTCCATTTATTTACTGTCTATGGTTAAAAGCACACAGCACACAGGTGCACGATCACGTAAGGATTGTATCATGTGGACACGCCGACAGTTTTGTTGTCATTACTTAGAATTCCTCATGGGGGAGACAGAAACTACGCACTATAGCTTTAAAGTTTGTGAGTGGGTTTTGCAGTCTTTTGCAGGAAACTAGTATTGGATTTCCTCCACTCAGTTGTCTTGTCTGCCTTTTAACACTAGGTGGTGCCCTCTTAACCCTTGTGTTGTCTTCCTGTCAACCTTGAAAAAAGCAAAAAACATTTTTGACACCTTTTTTTCACAGTTTGTTTTTGCTTTTTCCAACGTTTTCAATTGTTACATTTTTCTTCTACACATTTTCAGCGCTTATTCAGGGTTAAGGGAGATTCAAAAGATAACTTGATTCTGCGCTGGTCTATGCAGTGTTGGATGTCTGGTATTAGGCCATCCATGCACAGAAAAGGAAGAGAGTGCCAGTAGGTTATCTCGTACAGTGCATCATTCTGAATGTGTTTTTACATTTACATCAGAAATAATCTTATATAGAGATTTCCAAGTTTCAGCCAAACCACCACAATCAAATCACTGTTTCCTCCCGACACACTTTCTTTACTGCTTTTCTGACATTTCTTAGCACTTTTCAGATATTGTCTATTTTGTTAAATGTATTTCTATGAAGCTAAATTTATTCCATTGTATTTAATTCTTTTATGCCCTCTTAAACATGTAAGATGTCCTTGTGTATCTAGAAAGGCATCCGCCAAATAAAATGTATTATTCTTTATTATTATTATTATTTAAGTCATTACAGCAGCCAAACAGTAGCTAAATAATTCTGAAAGTGGTGCTGTACTATTGAAAATGAGTCATTGATACCTGTTCTATAACAGATTTTCATGTTTAGGAAAGGTAAAATTACCGTTTTAGATAATTTGAGGCAATATAAAGCCCTATTTCACAATCTTTATACAAAGTTGAGTTTGCTCTATACAGAGTAGAGTATGAAACATGTCAAGGAATACTGGCCTCACGAGCCAGCTGTTGTTTTAAATATGTAAAGTACTGTATATCAAGTATGAAAGCAAAAGTACAGCCAAATGAAGGCAGGAATAACTGTGTGGGTGATATGTTTGTGAAGCATGAAAGAAACTGGTCATACACGGCAGCCTCCAGGTGGGTGTACTGAAGTGTGCATGAAAAGGAACAATCAATAAGGAGCATGCATGTTTAAGCTTTTTATCTTCAGGTTTATAAAAAAAAGTGCTTACAGTGAATTACATTAAACTATTTCACAGTGAAAAGGAATTTCACCACAGAAATATACATGAAAAACTGACTTCTTAATTGAGATATTGCTGTAAATTTATTTTTTAATCTAAATTAACATTGATATTCAAACACATTATTATTATTATTTTTTTTTTTAGGTAAAAAGGGAATGCTTATTTTTTTTCAAGGCAATATCCAATTTCTTAATCAAGTTCTAGTGAAATCACTAGGAAACACTTTTCTATAACTTTATTTTTATCCCAGTGTCATGAATGAAAAGTGTATTAAAAACAACCAGACACCCAACAAGCAGCCGAACAGTTACAGCCCAGTAAAAAATGAGTCAAAGAGAAATTGTTACAAATCTTTTATTAAGATATTCATTATTTAATCCATTTTGACATTTTCTCTATGATTTGTATTTATTTATTTTACAGTTGTTAATGTGCAATTACCTTTTGATAATGTTGGGTCACAGTTACAGGGCTTTCACAAAGTTATTGGCACTTGGAACACAGAAAGAAATAGGATGAGCTTTACAGAATGTCCACTGGCGCTACAGGGTTACAGAGGGCAAGGAGCAGGGGCAAAGACATGGGCAGACCTATTACTGCTCAGGTTGTGAAGAAGCGCCGTTTCTGGGTAAATATATACCTCATGCTGCGAGTGCACAACAAACAATCTGACCTCTATGTGTGCGTCTATATATAATATACAGTATTTATCTATACATGTGTATAATCATATTTATATATGTACTGTTTAGTGACAAAAGGATCCCCATGCCGTGCAAAACCTTATCCATTCAAGTGTGTAGGTCGACATGTTTTATGAAGTGTAAACACGTTGAAAGGTACAGAAATTACAATATGCTTAGAACGTACTGAAATAAGAAGCATGGAATCTCTCTATTCTCAAATGCACATAAAAGTTAAACAAATACACTCCCACACCTATTGCAGATAATGCGGTGTGCAAGTAGTTGGTGAGCGAGGGACTTTTTGGACAGAGAACTTAACAATGACTATAGGTAAAAAACCCTGATAAGTACCAAAACCATAGTTACCCTCCGATTACACTACAATTCTACCTCTGTGAAGGACACAATCTATTAGGAAACTAAATTTAGACATTTGAACAGTAATTGGCTATTGTCATATCTGGTTTTATTTCTTTACGCAGGGACATCCACAGATGTAGTAGCCATTAGGCTAAAGAAGATATTAAGAAGGCCGAATGTCCCAAAAACTCCCTCAATTAAATTCAGAGGTCCTAGTGATTAACATGTATCTCCTTTAACTCTGTACGCAAAGTAATTATCTAAGAATCTGGAATTATAGTAGATATATTTTGAAAAATAAAAAAAATCTGAAATGACAGGTTTTTCTGTATAACATAATTTGATGTCCCAGCAAACTATTTCAGGCATTATGTTAACTTAAATATACAAATTTAAGTAGTGTGATAATTACTTCTTTTTTTAAAACATTGGGGAAAACATTAAGATGTAATTTGAGATCAACTGTAAACTTTAACAGTTAACAGTTAAAAGCCACTGAGAAAAAAAAAAAAAGTACTTATTATAATTCGGAGTTAACGACCTAAAACCACTGCTTTGCCTTTCTCTGAAACACATGAATAATCTTGTGGAAGTGAAACATGACACCAGCTGCATGAAGGACAGGAAGCACAGCAGTCTTCAAAGATACCGGAGAGGTACGTTCGTGGGGGAGGGGTGATCATGTGGCATCTACAGTCAAATGCAGAGCTTACTGAGGTATTGTTGTCATTACCCTTTACAGAATACTTATAAGGTACTGCACTTTTGCTGTCCGTAAATCATCCAGTCAAACATTTCAGTAAACTCATCCTTTCATCAATAGTGAGAATAGGCTGAGCTTCATCTATCATGTTTCTAGTTTTTTTCTCAATAAGATTGACTCAACTGCCTTGAATAAGAAGCACCGATTCCTTCCCGGTTTTTACCCTGTACCTGTCTTCAGAAAAATACAACGTCTTTAGAAAGCCCCCTCCAGAAGGAGAAAGCAATCGGTCGTCTGCGAGAGCATTTCAGGTTGAGAACACATTCCTACGTCACACCCTATTTTCACTTATATCCATCTGAAACAGGAACAATGAATCCCTGTGCTGCGGACCTCTTACAGGTCATTCAAAAAGCTTCTAGCAAACACAAACTTTCACGTAGAAAAGAGGTCAGTTATTGACATTTTATAATCAGACGCATCCAGCAACAAAAAGGAAGAACACTTGGGATTTAACTCAACAGTCGTCTTGATTATTTACAGTAGGAATTTGTGCCACTTCTAAAACAAGAAACATGCAGACATGGGGAAAAATAAAGAAAGAAAAGACAGATTCAACCTAACAGGGTTCAATTGCTACATTTCTCAAAAGGTGCATGAACCTCTGGTTTTTCTCAATAAGGTGCAGAAACCTCCACTCTCAAGGAAGATACAAAAATCATGTTAAACTCTAAAATAAAACTGTCAGCCATTTTGCATTTCCTTATTAAAGAGGTGGTGCATTAGATACATGAATAAACGACATACTTAAAAAAGACACAAATACAGGCTCTCCTTCTTTACCAAAGAACTGTTTCCCCACACATGGATAGTACCATAAAGCCTATTTGCTTTTCAAGCAGTATTGCCTCCTCGTGATATCACTGTACCCACCAAGCTTCTGCTTATTGATTTCAAATAAAAAGGCACGTTCCAATATTCCATAATTATTATTATTTGACAGCAGTTTATTGTTCTTGTCAATAATTTCAGCACAAATAAGAAACTAGCTGAGCCGTCAGATCAATAACCTTTATATTTCTACAGGTAATTTCAAAGTTGTGGGCAAAATGTTTTATCGAAGGATGCAAACGTTGCAGGTTCACAACCTAACAAGAAATGGTTATCATAGACAACAGTCAAGCCAGCTGAATCAGTCTCTCTATTTATTTTAAGCCAAGCTGAGGATGAAATGCTTCAAATTTAGCAGTTCAACTGCTCATTCCATCCCTCTGCACTGTCAAATAAAGATAAAAATAAATGACTATGGGACTTATGATTATACTGCTTTATTATACGTCTTTTTTTGTTTAAATGCAAAAAATAGCACTTTTCCTTATTTGACAAGACCTCTTTCAATAAAACACGAAGATCTTAGAGATTTTAAAACAACCCCTTTCACTCTCTTTGCTCACACCGTTCTAGGCATGGGCACTTGTATAAATATAGTTTTGTCTTCTAAAAATATGACCATCTTTGATTACCTGTTGCCCTTTAAATTTTCTTTACAATCATCTCAGTAAAAAGCTTTCCCCTTCTCTCTGGATCACTTTTTCAGTTCGTAGACGAGAGAAACATGCTAAACATTTAGAAAACAGAGAAAGATGAGCTACATTTCTATAAGACACTGCACAGTGAAACACTCAGGTGAGATTCTCTGGTCTCGAGAGGTGATGTGGTGAAGAATACTCGCAGGATGATGAGTGGAAGATGAAAGGAGAGGAAGTAGGAAGGTAGTGTTAATGTTTATTATTGTATCTATTTTAAAATCTAGTTCCTTTTTCCTAGGCTGGAATACAAGGTGTTAGGGTTGCATAAAGAAAACTGCCACTGACGCTTACATTCAATATACTCGCCACCTCTACTCCTAGCCTGTCTATCCAGCCATCCCTTCCTCCTCAAGCTGCACTGGCAACTCCCCCCACCACCTGCATTTCAGGGAATGTATGTAATATGCAACAGTGGATGCGCTTACACACCTAAAAAAAAAATAAAATAAAAAATAAAAAAAAGACAAGGGGAGGGGAGGCAGAGAGAAAACCCTCTCACTCTCTCCCTTTCCTCAACTAACTCCATTGTACAGTCATAAAGCAAAAAATTTAAGTTTTCATGTCCTGGTTACATCAGGGTAACAACTGTTGACCCTAGCAGTGTAGTATAGACAGTCAGATGTGAGAGATCAGCGTTGGCCAAAGAGTGAGGAGGCAAGCAGAACTGGGGAATACTTGCATGTGTGTCACCAAATTTCAACTTTTTCCCCGCACACAATGTTCAAAATAACGGTCCTCCGTCCCCGCCCACACCTGGTAGCGATTCACCTGAAGAGCCCCCCGACTCCATGCCGGCACCGCCGGCGGCCTCCACGGAGGCCGAGTCGAAGGCTGGGTCCGCCCCCAGGGTGTCGTCTTCCATTTTGACGCCGTCGGGAAGGTAAGCGGTGTAGGCGTCGCTCTCGGCCATCAGTAGCTTCAGCTTGGGGATCCAGCTCTTGCGGACCACACGTCGGGCGTTGGTGCACATGTCGGCTGCGATGGCATTCATCTCGCTCTCTTTGAAGCTAGTGGCAAAGTTCTGGCAATAAACTGACATGAAAAAGGAAGAAAAAAAAAAATGAGTTTATTATGCTGTGACCTACGCCTAAGACGAGAAAGGAAGCTAAACAACAGAAACAATGGCCATTGGAAATGTTTTTAATGTCAAGCAAGTGGAATACACATTACTTGAGGCTCGATTAAGCTGAAATTATACTGTGCATGCGCGCGAGTGTTCGCGTGGCATACATGTAGTCATCAGAGGGTATATGTGTAGGCTCTGTGCGGATGTCTGTGTACTGCCAATTCTTTGTGACAGGGCAGGCTCATGACACAATGTCGCCTACTTGCGAGGTGCAAGGAGAATTTCAGCAGCCTGAAGTATCACAGCTCACACTGCAACAATTTTCTGGTCAATTTGGGATTACATCCCAAGATTGGACTGTACTTGTAAAATCCTTAATCATCTGAAGGACATCAGAAATGTCCTACATTCATACACACTTCCGTTGATGTTAACAACAAATACTGTATAACCATGGATACAGGGAATACGGGAATTTTAAGAGCGATAATGTCCTGCAGATCAGAAAAGGCACGGACACCGATTTGTAAATGTAAATGGAGCAGCTGATCTCTTCGACCATGTCCTGCTGCCTTTCTCATTTCACTAATGCTATGTAGGGAAATGTGTTCATCTTCACAAAGCAAGACCAAACTTCACTGAGCACTCAGGAGTTACACAAGTTAGCTTTTCTCATAAATGTCTGAACACCATTATCACCTACATACAAGCACACAAATGTGAACATAGTTGAATGTTGCTCTCTAGTGGTCACTGTGGGTTATTACCTAATGATAATCACAAGGGTGCAGTAGGTAGCAAGTAATCTCCCCTTTGCACTTTACTTCAAAAGTAGACTAAAAACAGACTTGTTTCACTGTTAAATGAACTGAGACATGCAACAGCCAATCATTAAATTCAGCAACAACGTTCTATGCAATATGCATATAGTATATGTAAAATATGAATGTATGTACAGTACATTCCCCTCTATCTGAACCCATCTTCACAAGCAAATGTGCAAATTGTTTGCATGCTTGTGGACAAACACCCACGGAGTGAAAAACATGCACGCTCACATTTGACCGCATGCAGAACTCTGTTGTCCAGGGGCTTGCGGCTCGGGTCGTTGGTGGACGAGCGGATGCCTGTTCCACAACTGTTGGCCAGAGTATTCCTGATGCATCAAAAATAAGAATGAGTTGCACAGAACAGAGGAAAACAAAAATAGTGTTATCCCTCTAATGCCAGCAGATAAAAACAAATACATTAATCTCTATATTAAAATGAAGCTTTTGCCAACTTTACATGAAACGCTTGCAGAAATAGACCCAGAGACAAGAGGAACAAACCTGTCAAAGAAGGCAGCCAGCAGCCTCCTAAGCAGCACCTTGTGTCTGGTCCCCGCGCTCACATGACAGTTCATTAGCTGGGCTCGCGATATATACACAGAAGTACCTGCAAAGAATGCACATGCAATGAATTAGAGATGCACCGATTACAACTTTCTAGGCCGATTCCAATTTTCATTGATTTTAGCCGATTCCGATTTCATTTTTTCTAACCACTTTACAGCACACGCAAATATTTATTTTCTATCTTTTCTTTGATATAACATTTTGCACAGAATATAGAACATTTTTGGAACAGATAATGGATCACTATACAATAGAACTATATAAATACTCCTGGTGTGGGAAATTCACACGCATCTAAAGTGCAATGTTACAACCATTTCCTTCTTTTCACATCAAATATCCAACTAAAAAAATGTGATTTGGGTTTTTGGTGTCGTCTCTACACGCCCTACTTTTTCCTTGCAGGTGTTGCATATTGCAAACTTGTTGTCTTCTGCACACACGCTGAAGAATTTCCAAACAGCTGACGAGGTTCCTACATGTGCGAGAATAGCGCGGGCACGCGCTTCACACTGCGAGCGGGTACGCGCACACGGCGGAAAAGTTGAGAGAAAGGAAAAAAGAGACTGTGCTGTCGCGTCCGTGTGTGTGTGTGTGTGTGTGTGTGTGTGTGTGTGGTGTGTGTGTGTGTGTGTGTGTGTGCCCTTGAGAACTGAAACTCGTTTAATTGATGTTGTCAGTTAATTGTAGCGTTGACCGGCATGAAATCGGCATAGGTCAGACTGACCTGCCGGTCGGCATTCATGGCCAAGCACGTGAAAACCGGCCAATTCCGGTCACCGGCCGGTCTATCGGTGCATCTCTACGATGAATATCAACAAACAAATGAACCGCCAAACATCATCAGTACTTCGTCTCGCTTTAGGACACGACTGATTTGTTCAAGTTGAGATTTTGTAGGTTGGATACTAGGCTCGGATCGTATATCGGTTATCAAAGGGATAATCAACAATTGTTTTTCATGCGCCGATATTAAAGGCAATATTAACTAACTTACTATCAGAACTAAGATGTTAAAGTATGTTATAATAACAACCTCTAGAATGTGCGCCCTACTGTGCATTCATTGGGTGTGGCTCAGTCCGTGGGGAGTTGGGTTGGGAACTGGAGAGTCGCTGGTCCAAGTCCCCGTACGGACCGAAGTACGGAATGGACTGGTAGCTGGAGAGGTCCCAGTTCACCTCCTGGGGAATGCCAAGGTGCTCTTGAGCAAGGCCCTGAACCCCCCCCCCCGCCCCTAAATTATTATTAAAAAATTAATTTAGAGAGGTTTTCTGTGGTGCGGCATGTTCGCCCTCTGAGCCCCGTTAATCAGCACAAGTGAATTTGAACCCAGTTTATCATGTCTTTTCCATGGATCTAACCAGCATCTCCATTCTCTAAATGCCTGCTCACCAAAACTTAGCTTGGCGCTCCATAAGCGTAGTTAACGTTAGAGAAATGATTAGCACTGTGAAATTAGTTAAAATAATAAAGTTAAAAACGGAACGTGACGCTGTGATGTTGTCACACCCAGCAGACACACAGACTTGGAAAAAGGGAGCCGTGGTTTGAATAGCGAAGACATTTCTATTACATAGATTTTTTTGTTGTTTAAATGTTTAAATATTGTAAATAAAATCGTCACACAGAAATATTTCAAAGCCCTGTCAAGACGCTGAGCCACGCTGCCGCCCAAAAATAATCGCCCAACCCTATCATATACAGTAATGCTAAATCATGAAATCTTCACTTTAAATTACTGGAATGTAAATGAGTATTTGATAATCTAGTGGCAAGTCTGATTCATATCAAACATTGCAGCTGTAGGTGGAGAGCGAGGAGGCTGTGGTTTGGGGACATGTCATAGTTAAGAGTTTTGCTTCTTGCTATTTCTTTTCTGTTTGTTCTGTTTATTGCTCTATATTGAATTTACATCTGTGTCACAGGTTTCATAATGGGTCAAGTTTAGTCATTTTAATATTATTACGGTATGCACAATAATTTTTTTTTTGGCATTTGTGCCTTTTTTTAATTTTACTACTACCTACCACCTTTTCTTTCTTTATTCATGTCTCTACAGTTCTCACAGTCACACACACTGCATTGAAAGGTATGTAACCCAGCCTGTGCGCACACGCACACACACACACACACACACACACACACACACACACACACACACACACACACACACACACACACACACACACACACACACACACACACACACACACACACACACACACAGTCAAATGTGCAGTACTGCCATGTAATCTCCATGCCAAGGCCAGTCATTTGAGGACAGCTTCCACTAAATATGTGTATACATATCATTGTCATTTGCCTTGCCAGATCCCTTGAATCAACTAACATTGGTATTGGTATATTGCCACATGTATATTTTTATAGCTCCAGTGTATGTTTCTCTAATATAGACATATATATATCTTCCAAATGTTTAAAGGACCTTTAACACTTAGAAAAACAAGTCATTGAGCATTTTAACAGCTCCTCTAAAACTCTCTCCTATAAAAGTCTGTCTTTTGAAAAGACCGGTTTCTCTGAGAACACACATGCACACACAAAACATACCTGAGACTAACTCTAGTTTCTCAGCAGGGTCCCCTTCCTCGTACAGTTTGGGATGACAGCGGTTGCCTATCTGAGCAATGAGTTCTGCGGGGAGACATGTAAGGTCTCTGCCTCGCATCCGACCCCGTGTCTCTGTGTGGTCTGGTAGAGCCTCAACACGTTCACCAGCTGCTGGAGAAAAACAATACTGCAAAATTAGAATAGAACTATATAGGGTGCAGTACCCTATATAGGGTGCACAGTAAAATGCCTGCTAAAACAGGAAAAACACCAGGATTACTATTAAATCCATTGAAATTAAATAGGAAATCTCAGCAGAGAAGGCAAAAATTATTTCACTCTCACCGAAAATAAAAGTAGGCGTAAACATTAGACTGAGAAGATGTACTTCTCAGTCTTTCAGGTGCATTTACAAGTACTACTCTGTCTCATGTCCATTACCTGCTGCTCCCATGTTGAGCATGCTGTACATGGTATACATGTTGCAGATTTGCCGATACTGCTCTTCAGCACATTCATCTGTCCCCTCTTCCTCTTCTTCATCATCATGGTAGCTGATGGGTGAGTCACTGGCGTAGGTGCTCAGGGTGCCGGGGCTGGCGCCCTCCGACATGCCGAGGCCTGCTGCAGAGCTCCCGTTGGTGCCGGCACTGCCACTAAGCCCGCCACTGGCCACCATGCCCGCCAGGCTGGTTACGTTGGCACCCATACCCATGGCCAGTCCGAGGGCTCCGGGGCTCTGAATGGCACTGCCCCGCACCGCCTCCTGGGAATAACGGGCTGCCTTCCTGGCCCCACCGCCTCCCCCTGAGCCTACCCCGCCTCCATCTCGGCTGCTGCCACCCTCCCACAGCCGCTTGGCGACAGGAGTGCAGACCACTGAGTACGGGGTGGCCGCTTCCGGCTGGCTAGCGGGCTGCTCTGTCTTCACTCGCGATACCAGAGGGAGCGGCGTCAAGCAAGAGGCAGGCCGGCCTGCACTGTTACTGGTCTGCGTCACAGGGCTCTGGGGCTCAGAAGGTGGGGGCTCAGAAGGTGGGGCCTCCTCAGCGTGCAGGCCCTGGGAGTCGCAGCTGGGGGAGGAGACCTAACAAAAAATGAATGTATATATATATATATATATATCAACTTTGTGTCAGCATACATAAAACACACTGATGTACCAACAAATGTTTTTGCTCGTAGGGTTTTGCCACGCTGGTGGCTGGGACGAAGGATTGTCAGCCTGTCCGTCCAACAGCATCTCAAAAACCATTGGCTAATTTCCCTTCACATGTTGTATGATTATTTATTTATTTATTTATTTATTTATTTATTTATGTTTTCAGTAAATGATTCCCTAGTTAGAACCATCGTCACACTATAGTTTGACTTCCACCATCACTTTTGACTATGAGGCAGGTTGCCCTTAAATTTCCTTCATGCATACATGCTCGCCTGCAGATGAACCTTTCAATTTTTGCCTTTTCAAACTCTGAGCACAATATACACATTTCAATATTGTTCCAACTGGAATAGACACTTTGTTTTAAACACATTTCAGCCTTACCTTTAGGAAGAACTCAGTGCCTTTTTCCATGATCTGTTGGATCTGCAGGAAGCCTGCAGTATACATTAGGAGAAACTGGTCCCCCACTGTCATGCTGAGACGGCCTGTGTAGCAGAAAGACAAAATCTGCTGGAAGCTCTGGGGCTGCACAGCCGACGGGAGCTCCACTATGTTTGGGCTTGTCTCATTGCTGCTACCTCCTCCACTATTGCTGCTGCTGAAAAGGTCCCGGAAATAAGAACTGCTAGCAGCCAGCACAGCTCGATGGGCCTGAGACAAAAGCAGATAAGAAGGCGACACATTAGAACTTTTAGAGTGGTGCAAAGTTAATATTCCGCACAAGAACTTTAACCAAATAAAATATATTTGGAACTTGAGAAAAGTGTAAATGACATGGTTCTGTTTCCAGTCATTTATTTGTGTATTTGTTAATAGGTCTTTAATATATGAATCCTAAAATACTATTTTGAACTTCTCCTAATGTTCTTGGAAAGAAAGCCATACTTTAATAAAAAAAAAATAATAATAAAAAGGGACAGCTCTCCTACTTGGGGTCATTAAAATATTGGGACCTAAAAAAAAAAAAGGTTACAGGGCAGAAAAGGTTAAGAAAATCCAACAAAGACTCAGGGCATTTAAATTGGGGGCAATCTAACCCATTACCTTTAAAGGCTAAGTGGGAAATTGCATGCAATTAAAGAGGTCCAGTTGTCAAGACTACAAGAAATGATTTAACTAAATCACCCAACCTTTAGCCAGAGAGGAAGAATTTAGCTCAATATCTCTCAAAATTATACTAGGATGAAATGCTCTCTGTGAAAGTGTATCATCATTCCAGGTTGGTCGATCCACCCCAGATACAAAAAAGAAAAACGTTCCGATGTCTGCCCCGTGCCCCCCCACTTTCAGACTGTCCAAACAGCACTTCTTTTGAAGTATACTGGCATTCCATCCTCCATGCAACATGGCTGCCATGGAGCCCCAGGGCTAATTGTTTACACCCAAGCTTTAACTTCTCTAAATATAGCCTTGACTTTAAATAGAAAGGTTAATTTCCATAATAAAAACAGTAACTCGCCGTCTCATCAGTACCTTGAAGGCATGGCCCTTGACCACCACAGAGACATCGCAGTAGAGGCCCTGCAGCCGCTGCTCATTCAGACACTCTAAAACATTGTTGCCAAAGTTTGGGATCGCCATCTGGAGGGTCTGGGCCATGGTGCGCCTACGCACACCACCAAAGGGTCTTGTTGGGAAATAAAAGAGAGACAGAAGAGAGAGAATGAAACAAAAAAGCGGAGAAAGAAAGAGGAATGACACAACAATACATGACATTTAAACCCCATCCACACAAACTATGTGTATTAAACTGGTTAACATACAGGAGGTTACATGGAAGTATCAGACTCTTGCCGTTTATACCTTGAGTCATTAGGAGTAACGTGTAGGACTCCTAATGACTCCTACTTTTAGGGGTCATTGAAATATTAGGACCTAGAAAATGGTTACAGGGCAGAGAAGGTTAAGAAAATACAACAAAGACTTTTTAAATGTTTAAGTTGGGGCCATTTGGAGTAGGAGTCGTACAAATTACTCCTCAGCAGGCTTTTGATTGTAGTGTTTACACTGCTTTAACCAGAGCAGGGTCATTGTCCCAAGTGGTATAAAATGGGCAGGCCCATTCACAACAATGACAAAAAATGTGCTGTGTCTTTGGTGTGAGGAGGGTATCAGAAGGCAAAGTGGGGAGGAGGTGTAATGTAACAAGGCTGTGTTAAAAGACAGAAAGCTCGGGGAGAACAGACCTAAAACAAAACAGGTGAGGAATGCCAGACTCTTACATTAATGGACACAATAAAATGGCTGACAGTCTTTCACAGGGACACAGTAATACCAAACATAAACTTTTTTTTTCTTACTACTAGGCTAAATTTGTAATAATGAAGCACTCTAGAGAAAAGAATTCCTGAATAACCATTCTATCCCTTGGCATATCCAATTGACATAGACCACAAATATTTCTTCACACAGTCCTACTGAAGGCGTTTGGCAGGCTCACAGGACGTTGATATTTCAAACAAAGTTTTGTTGAAACCGCCATGGATAATGTGCATCGCATTAATCCTATAAGTCACTTTGGCCTCGCAGTAGTGGTTATTGCCAGGAGCGGGCACAGTAAAAGCCTTTTTATTTTCTGTCTTCTATGAGCTATTAAAACAGATAACTGGGTCATGGTCCGTTATTCTATGTTGGAAAGTGTGTGGCCTAAACAAAAACCACATAGCATGTTTCCATTCACTTCTCTAAACAGCCAAAGACAAACATACCCCCTTACTATGCATCTCAATGTTGAATTAAAAACAAGTTCCCTCTGCTGTGCTGAGAGGTTATGAACACTGTAACTGCTTGATTCTTTGAGAAGGTTTTGTATTCAGTGTCAGGATATGTAAAGACACCAGATATTTTCTTTTACGTTTTAGATTTGTAGCCATGACCTCATTCTATACAATAGCTTGGGGAGAAATCTACTTTTCAGTACAGGGACTCACATGTATACGCATTGTATGCCCTCTGTACCCACAAGCACTATATAACCTCCACAAATACAGCTAGGAATACAACAGACCCATTGATAAGTGTACGTGACATTGCATTGGTCATAAACCTTTACTTAAAGCAGAATACTAGTCAGAAGTGTTTTCACATATATCCACACAGATGAGTATACAGACCTAGATAAAGCTGCTTTTCACACAGTTGCTTTACCACCTCAAAGTGTTTCATGAGTACAAGCTGTGCACACACACACACACACACACACACACACACACACACACACACACACACACACACACACACACACACACACACACACACACACACACACACACACACACACACACACACACACACACACACACACGTAGATACATACCAAACAAAGACAATCTCTGATACTGTGAGAACAAACTGATTGAAGCCCACCCTGTAAGAGGCACACAACCAACTTTGGTGTGACTGACTGACGAGGGCTGGAGTGAGCCGCCCCATCATATCCAAAGCCTTTCATTTGGGACCTAGCCAAGCTCCAGGGTAAAGAGAAATGCTCTCTTTGTCTCTGTCTCACTCAAGCTCCCTCTCCCTCATACTAAAACACAGATGCGCACACACAAACTCAAACAAACCCACAAAAGGCACACTGAGTCACACACAGACATTAGACAATACTGCTTGTTTACAGTTTGGCGAGCCGCAGTAAGCACACATGCGTGCACATAAAGACACAAACACAGGGCTGAGAGCAGGGTGTGTTTGCACAGTTTGCCCTGACAGTGAAAGAGAATGTGATGTGTGTGTGTGTGTGTGTGTGTGTGTGTGTGTGTGTGTGTGTGTGTGTGTGTGTGTGTGTGTGTGTGTGTGTCTTTATGCAGCAAGGATGGGCAGTGAGGCCTGCAGCGATGAGAGGGATCATCTCAGGTCCTTATTCCGTTAAATAAATAGAGTGCAGCAAAGTGAACGAGTGAAATTCACCCTAATTCACCCCGTGTCTTATACCAACCAGCCTGGTGGGGAAAGTAGGTCAAACATACAAACATAAGGGCTATGTTATGATGGGATGGCTATCAACATATTTCAGAACTTGTCCGACTACTTTCCAATTGATCCACTTCTAAAATTGAAAGAAGCATTGGCTCTGACTCTGCTGTGTGGGTGATTACTGTGGAGTCATTGGTGCAGTCCCTCTATAGGCATTTCCTGGTTCTCATGTGCCCATGCCTGCATGGCTGTGCTTCTCCTATCAAGTCAAGTCATACGTAGGCCTGATTTGTGGTTGGATCCTGAATATAAAGCAGCACATACATTAAAGCGTCTAAACTTCTCAACTCCATATTACTGAGGCTGTACCATGTGAGTGTTCCCGACTATAGTGTGCCTCTGTACAGAAAATGTTTAAACGGGACAGAATGCCGGGTAATGGGGAACAGATAAGGAGCTCGTTAACACACCGCGCCGTGTGCCAGTCTACCCGCCGGGAGTGCTCCACTGTCTGCTGGCACCGGAGCCGGGAGGCGACGGCGGGGGGGCGACACAGGATGGCAGCAAGCCCCGGTGATACCCGGGGTGAGGGCGACGGTGTGTTCCTGTTTACGTGCGGTCAAATGGCATTCAAGTTTATTCATCTTAACCATCTTCAGCAGATTAGGCGGTCGTAGTTCGTCCCCCTTTCGCTCTTGTGGCTGACAACGCTGAAAATGTTTGATGCTCTCTCCCATCCGCAGCAGGCCTGTAGAGGTAGCTAATGGCTAAGCTAACGCTACTGTTAAATATTTTGGGTTCGCCTCGGCGCACCATCCACCTCATGCACACTCAGCTCAGCAGCACAATGTCAAGCATTTCCGCTATAGTCCACACACTTAATATATAAACAAGACACTTACTGCCTTGCGGACGAGGTAGCTGTGCTGCGACGCCGGTTGTCAAGCCCAAATGTTGCTTATTTAAATATTTTGGTGATGGGGGAAATCGCTCCCCCTGCCATTCTCCATTCTACCGACATCAACAGGTCATCCCAGGACACGCAGCAGCTGAGGGCGAGCCAGACGGAACCAGTGCGGCACGGAGCGGGGGGTGGGAGCATAACAAGGCACAATTCTTATAACCGGCGCTCGCAAGAGCAGCCGTGCCAGAAAACCTGACTGGCATCACATTGTCGCATATTTGAGAGAAGAGCTGAAATTAACCATTTGACTCCAAACATTGCACTCTACGCTGATAACAGGATACATTTAACGGAAAAGGCTGGAACGGCTAAAGAAAGTTTAGGACTGTGCCAACTTATACCCTTCCCCTAAGCGGCATATAGGC
Source organism: Perca fluviatilis (assembly GCF_010015445.1). NCBI lineage: Eukaryota > Metazoa > Chordata > Actinopteri > Perciformes > Percidae > Perca > Perca fluviatilis. Next base: position 10,035,011 of record NC_053126.1, on the reverse strand, counting down.
CTAACGTTACTTATCCCAAACTTTGATTGTCCCGTGGCGTATCTACTGGCTGTTCGCCATCAACCCAAATCCACGGCGCTAACTAAGGACACCGGTACAGACCCCTCTACCCCCTTCTCTGCCGCCGCCGCCACTACCACCACCGGTGAAACCTTAGACGACCCCGGCATGACGCCTCACACAACGGCAGGCAAGACACTCACCCCCTCGTTGGGAAGTTAACGCAGAGCGTTGGTTTAAAGGAGGAGACGCAGCGATCTCTCTTCCCGTTTTCCCTTGCTCCAGGCAGCCATTCAGTGTGAGCTAAACGCCGATAGCAGAGCCATCGAGGCTGATACAGTATCCCAGGGGATTGCGGAACACAGAGCCACTGATCGCACGGAACATAAGAGGAGGAAGACAAGCATGACGCGCTCGTCATTCAATCGGATGATCGTTTCGAGAGCAGCCTCAATTTGGGAAGACCTATCCCACGGCGTAGACTGTTTGCGCATTGGCACAGCAACAGCAGCAGCAGCAGCAGCCTGCAAGGGAAAACCGTCACTCTCTGTTGCGATAGAAGTGGGAAAAGTAGGCCGTGCGTGCGTGCGTGTGTGTGGGGGCTACTTACTGTATTTAACTTGAGTGAACCCGGCGCACGTATAGGGATAATGCCGCGCCCTTGTTGGTTGTAAACAAGTGAAGCATTATGTGCAAAATACAGGGTGCTATGACCCATACCTGCTGTGCGCACCTACAGCTTTCTCCATTAGGGCGTAATTATCGGTAAAATGTACATGGGCACACTGTATGGTTATGCTAGACCTCTTGACCCAATTCAGCAACAATATCTTTCTATACTTTTCTGTGTATATGCATTCAAATCCTTTCTGTGAATCTACTTGCAAGCATTTATTATGAGGCTGGAGGCCCAGCAGATATTAAACCACAATATTTCAAGTGTCAACAATACATAAAACTAGAATGGCAGCAATTTCTGGGAATGTGTAGGCCATGTAAAGGAAAAAAAGTAATCTGTGACTTTCTTGGAACCAGAAACCAAACCTTGGTTAATGGTTACACTAAACAGCCCTGGGAAAATACATTTGCCACTGGAAACTATGCTGTTTTTTGTCATGCATATCACTCATAAGTTTCTGTGCTCATGTTAGACAGACCGACATCTCAGAATGCAGTTTTGAGTTTAAGTAAATCTTTAGTCACTGGATTGTTTTTGTTTTTTGTCATGTGTATATTTCATGTGTTTCATTGGCAGAGGTCCTGTCTGTTATAATGTATATCCATTTGAGTAAAGGCTGATAAGAGGTAAAATTACTGGTGATAACAACTATGATCTCATAAACTCTTAATTGTGATTTCAAAGAGAAAATATCCCCTAATGGGGCAGCTGTAAGCTCTCTGTTCAAATTACGCAAATTTTAATGTAAAATAGACCCACAAGTGAGCAAGTGTCACCTCATGGCATCATCTTTTCAAGTCACAATTTTTTGATTTAGCATGTGTTGACTACACCTCGTTTGCGTCTGGTACAGATTTGATAAGAGAAAACTAAATGATTCATGGATCTCATTTGAAATTACCCCATATGTGTAATTTATTTAAAAAAAAACATGATCACCCCAACTATGCTTTACAATCCCTAGCTATGTGGCATGGCCTTTTGAATGTCTGACATTAAATGTTATGCTATGTTGTGAAAATTCCCTTTCAGCTAAAATAATAAATAAAAAATAGCTCAGTCAGAGCAAGTAGCAATCAAGTAAGCTGTTAAAAGCATGATGAGAGATAAAGAGATAAGAAGAAACACGAACAGATACTTTACCCTTTACTGTGTCACATCTAAGTCATCACTAATGGAGCCACTTGTTTTTAGAAGTCACAAAAGTTAAATGGAAATCACCTGAATAAGTGGTCTTGTATCAGGAAGTTCCAACTGCTGGTTAGTCAATAAGCATTTTTTTCACACTCCACCTAATTCAAATACCTCGAGAAGGCTAATAAAAGTGTAATATCAAAGCTGATTCCTACTGCCGCAAATAAATAGTATGGTACATTGTAACTGCAACATATCCAAAGCAGTGCCGTCTCCTGGTTGTGATTTTCTGTTTTCAAGAAAAGCTTTTTTTTTTTCACAAGTCCAATCACACATTTGCTTGACCCAGATATGACACTGGCTATCTTAGAAAAGATACCTAGAAATACTTTCATAACATACTGTAACCATCATGCTGTTGATGCAGTATACATGTTTCAATAAATCAAGCTTGTATGCCAATTTATTAGCTGCATCTGAGGGCATGTAATTGTGGTTAAAACATAGTTACTCACTGCTGTATATCACACAGCACGGCCTAGACTACAATATACATTTCATTACTACTACTAACCACGAGGAAGGTCTCCAAGAATCAGAGCCGAATGGAGTGTTTATTTAACCGGTTGTCAAATAGTCATTGAGCTTGTACCACCAGAGGATAATGAAAACACAAATGAACAACACCTAAATACAAATAAAATAAATAAATAAAAACTTCGTAATATGTATGCTGCACCACCTGCAGTGTGATCACAGTACAAGTGATTATAAATGGTAACACCATATGTTAATACTCTCATATTTCATAATAATGTATACTTTATTAATCCCGCAATGGGAAATCACAATGTTTTCACTCTGTTGTTATTACACACATTACACACAGGCCTGAATTACACACACATGCTCAGTACCAATGGAGAGATGTCAAAGTGAGGGAGGTGCCCATGGAAAGGCAGCCCCGAGCAGTTGGGGGTTTGGTGCCTTGCTCAAGAGCACCTTGGCGGTGCCCAGGAGGTGAACTCTTTGAATACTTTGGTCCATATGGGGACTTGAACCAACAACCCTCCAGTTCCCAACCCCCTACTGACTGAGCTAATGCCACCTCCATTTGGATCATGTGCTGACATCTTCAAATCCAATTTAGTATCCAATTTTCCAATTAAGACCATGGTGAATTGTGTGCACATTAGACTTTATATGGGTCTCTCTATTTTGAGGCTACAGCAGAGGTCAGCAAGAATATTTGTCTGATGCTTCAGTCAGAATTTGAAGCTTTTATTTTACTATTTTTTTTATTGTTTTTTGTTCTTATTTTCTTGCCTCTTAAAATCAGTAGGGAAGCAATTATTCAGAGATTACAAATACCACACTACAAAAAAAAACTTTATGTACAACTAAAAGTCTTGCATTGAAAATAACACTTAAGTAAAAGTATTTAAGTATAATCAGGAAAATGTCCTTAAACTTTCAAAAGTAAAAGTACTCTAATCAGAAAAGTGGCACCTGTGACAGTGGTATTATTATATCAGTAGATCATTATTACTCAGCACTAATGTAAAGCAGGAGGGGGAGCTAATTGTTAACTATTTTTTTATAGGATTCCACCTAATGATTATTCTCATTATGGATGAATCTGATGATTATTTTCTCCAATAATTGATTGATTTTTTGGTTTGTAAAAATTGCTTTAAAAAAAAAAAAAGAGACACGTCTTTCTTACCCAGAGCCCAGAGTGACATCTACACAATGTGTGTTTTGTCCAAACCTCCATGTATTATCAATACATGAAAATGATTAAAAGGAAAAGCAGCAAATCCTCAAATTTGAGAAGCAGGAATGATGACATGTTTTTGCATTCAAAATCTAAATAGTTTCCAATTAGGCATAATTTGCTGTCAATAAATCGATTAATCATTTCAGCTGTAGCTTACGTGTAGTACAACTACTGTTGGGGAGTTTCATTTGTAACAAATCATCATATTCTGTCATGCATGCTTTATAGGCTAACTAATTTATATGTTTGCATAGCCTGACAAGCCAGACCAACATCAAGATGTTGGGTCTGGGTACTCACCATTGGCAGGGCTCAATCCGAGGGGCGGGATAAACGGTTGTCTTTCAAATTTCCTCTGCACTCATAGCCAACCAGAGCAACGCTAGTTGATAGATTAAACTTTTGCCGTATCCGGTCGGCAAAACTCCGAACACATCTTCCTTTTTTAAGAATGACTTCAGTGCTTAATTCCAAGTCTTCCAGAGTCGCGGGCCAAAACAGATTCGAAAGTCCGCTGTTCGCCAGCAGCAGCAGCAGCCATCTTCTTTGTTTTCAAGTAGCAGGGAATTCACGCGGAACCGTCGCAACTCAACGCAAGCCCACCGACTCTATACACGATGTGATTGGCCTGACCAGGTTTTTCCAGCTCGCAAGCCAACGGAGAGACTGACCCTGGCTGCAAATTACATTTGCTGCCGCTAGGGTGCGTCTAGATTTCTAGGCTAATGTTTGCAGGTAAATATCTTAATACGAAAAGTGTGTAGGCCTATCTGTCAGATAATTGTAGTTAAAAAGCAAAATATTTCCCTCTAAAATGTAGGCCTAGTGACATGAAAATAATTTAATTAAGTGGCCCAAAGCACAAGTAGCCTACCTCCAATTTGTTTAAGTAGCCTCAGTAGGGCCACTTGAGTAAATGTAGGCTATAGCTTACTTAATTGCGTTCCACCCTCCACCCCTGATCAAAACAGGAAATCTTCTCGGTCCGACCATCTACGGTCCGACCTTGCCCCCAGCGGTAAACACTTAAAAAGTACATACAGGTGAATGACGTCCAACAGGCCACGACTGTAGGCCTACATCTGGGCCCTGTAGAAAGGCATTTTCTATGGGCCCCGCATCCACAGCTATTCATTCTTGCATCTTTTGGGGCCATCCTCACCTGAGGGCCCTGGGTACACAGTACAATAACCCGTTTTTTCCTAATTTTTGTAAAAGCACAGGTGTTACTAATTAGATTAATGATAACGTCAGCTCTGTTTTATTTAAGTGTACTAGTTGGGCATGGACGTGTAACAGTGGGCCAGAATGCACAATACCAGGACCCTCAATCTGAAGTAGCTAAATGCTATTAAGCCATCATTAATTTGATTATAGTCTAACGTTACACTTTTGACATGTGAAAATGCCAAATGTGTGGCCGGTTTGGACCAGTGGGTGGAGCAGGCGCACATATACTTGGAGGTTTATGCCTCGACGCAGAGGTCCAGGCTTCAAATCCGACCTGTGACGATTTCCTGCATGTCTTCCACCTCTCTCTCTCCCCTTTCTCACCTAGCTGTCCTATCGAATAAAGGCGGAAAAGCCAAAAAAATAATCTTAAAAAAAAAAGGAAGAAAATGCCAAATGTGAAAAGGCCCATTGGTGACATTACATTATAAGTTTATATGGTTAGTAGAATATTGCCACCTGCTGGAAGTGTTAAAATGCACATGCCTTGCATTATAATTTGAAATGTTACTTTGGTTTTGTCACAACAATGACACTAAAGTTACACCTGAATATTCAAGTCTTGTAAAATATTCTCCTCCTCATATGAACTAGGCTACTCTGTGGTTGCTAGTGGGTAGACAATAATGACACCATAGCATCATACAAATACTATTTTAATACAAGTACAATTTTATGATTGTATGTGTTTGATTAACTGATTGAAACTTGAAGCTTGTTTGCATGTTTGTGTGTGTGGTGGAGTAGTGCAAAACGTATTGTATTGCCCTATACATTAATGGATGAATTAAAACAATATGTGGGATATTCTCTCTAGTTTAGAATCACTTTGGCTCTCTAGAGACAAAGCTGTGTAACAAAAACACATGGTCAGGTTCATTTTTCCTTTGCAGATTTGGTTGGCAGTAGGCCCTTAAGACATGCTTAAACAGAGCATCAGTGTACTTGTTACCTTGGTAATTATTTTCATAGTGGCATAAGATTGTTGGTATGGTGTTTTAAGGCTTGGCATGCTTTGATTAACTATACTTCATCCTGTCTTTATTTTTAAGCAATTGTAACAATAAGAAGGTACTAAGATGAAGATGCTTTAGCTTGAGGTGGAGTGATGAGGTTAATGCTTTGGAATGCTTTTCCCTCTTTCCTTTATTTTTTGTAATTTAAAATATAATTGAAAATGCATTTTCAGAAAGTATCTGTACATATGCCTCAATATTAGGTGTACATTTTCTGTGTGTGTGTGTGAACTTTGAAGATGCCACGAAGATTATGCTGATCATGGCAATAATTACAGTGAATACTCTAATGAACATTATTAGAATGACCACTTATACCAACCGTGGTTATAAACATGTTGTTGCCTATCTTTTTCCCTTCCCATTATCTGATATGGTTTAAAAGGAAATCAACAGACTGCTTCTCTCTTGATAATTCTAAGGTAGGATAAAACAAGAGTAGTCATACTTTAAGATAAAGATAAACCTTAATTTCCCAGATAAAGCTACAGTAAGTGACTGTTCTATTTTCAGCGCTACACTAAACTTCACATTCAGTTCAACACAATTAACGCTGGGAGCTGCTCAGTTCAACCACAGCCTTCAACTGTTGGCCACTGGGCAGTTTGTGGTTGAGTGCCTCGCTCATCGGTGCTTTAACAGTAGTTGTAGAGAGAGATTGTTGCCCCATGTGTGTGAGGATGTTTGGTTGTTACTTGTCCCTGGTTTATATGGACACACCGAAGGGGTCAAGTAAGGATCCCGATGGAGACAAGCTTGGCATAAGAGGATGGGATGGGGGTATGGGGCTGTTAGACAGGGAGACACTCTCTGCTGGGCATGGTGCCCTGCATCCCCTTCGCCAGTGCCTTGGCACTTAGACTGGCAGCAGCATGCTGTGACTCCATCCCAGCAACAGCATCACAGATTTGGGCTGGCTGCCAAAGGGTCCCCAGCCAATCAGGGCACACACAGTGCCATATCACTCCAGAGGAAGCCAATAGTAAGCCTGGATGTGCTTAGTGTCATCCCTCCCAAATGTGAATTCCTTTAAACCCACAAGGTACACAAATGCAGACACAAACACGCAGCTCTAACTCAAAGACAGAGTGTGCACACATTTACAGTGACCCAGTGTGTGTATGTATGGGGAGGAGAAGACATATAAAACAGTCTTTGTTTGGGTTTTTAAGTGAATGCACCTCTGTATCATACTGCTTAGTAAGTCCAGTTCAGGCCTGCCAGCATCTTCAAATTATTACACAACTAGTGTTTCACATAGAGGTGGCAAATCACCACTGCTGCATGTGGAGCTTTGTCTCACTCTAGTGGACAATATGAGTAATACAGGGGGTGTACATGTGACATGGTATACTTTGTTTCCCAGAAGAAAAAAATACTGTTTCATATCAGCATTTGTCATCCTTTGTTTTATTGTTATCAATGAAGCAAATTATAACAGTTTTTCATATTTTAATTTTTTATTTTTTAAATGCAAGAATGAGTCCTGTGATAGAATATGTGTTACATCACATTACATTGGTATTTGAATGTATTTATGTATTTATATTATTTATTTTTGTCTTGTTTCCTCTTACACACACGCACTATAAACATGAAACAATATGACAATTCAAATAAATGAATATAGTACAAACCAGTTTCATAACATAATAAAAGAAAGAAGTAGCAGAAATTAATTTATTACACTTTAAAACTAGAAAGGCCATCTGCCATCAACAATCCTCAAAAGTCCACATGTGGATCATTAAATGGCATCTGTCCTTTGATCATCATCACTTAGTCTAAAAGGAGAAAACAGAGAATGTGTCAGGATCTGGGGGACAAAACAAATGCTAAATTCAAACTAGCCGTAAATATTTGTATTCTAGAATCATTACAATATTAAACTTAAGAGAGATAATACGACCCTACGGTGATATGAACTAAAGCAATGGAAGATTACTTTAAAATACCAAAACTACTACAACTGTTGTATCTTACCTTAATCATGGTAGCCAAGACACCATAGATAATGGAGATGAGGAAACAAGCGAGAAAAGTGAAAGCCATATACCAGCTTTCCACATCTGTGTCTTGGTTTACTTCAGCATGCATGGTGTCATCTAAGAAATTAAAGTCCTCCAAGATGTCTATGAAAGAATTAAAATGAGATTTGTTAATTAACTTTTACACTTATTTTGTTACACTGTAAGACGGACTCCAAAGATTCAGTAATAAAATAATCCATGCAGTTACAAAAGCTATAGGTGGTTAACTTAGTATGTGCAGTGTTTAATGTGTTTAAGAAAGACTTAAATCAATGGGCAAACTAGCACCTGGTTTCGATTTATTCAGGAATAGGGTGGTGTTTGCATGTGTCACCCTGCAGGTGAGGACTGCCCCACGTAACCAGATGACTTGGGACAGACGAAGGTGGCTTTGGATGCTGAACTTTCCGTTTGGGCCTCTGTGGGGTTCACTGGTGTTGTAGTCCCACAGTTCCTTGCCATCGAGTAACCAAGTGATGTTAATGGATTCAGGGCTGAACGTGGAGACCAGGCACACAAGTTCACCAGAGCCCTGGAGCAAGATGGCTGAAGGTTGGGTGACTGTAGTTGGGGAAAATAGTTTTTTTTTTTGTGAATTTGTATTTGTATTGAACATTTGTATGTGAAGGCTTTCATAAAAAATGAAATCCCTTTAATTAAGTGAAAGCAAATGTTCTAAAGGTGATACGCGTCTTACTTTCTTCTTTACTCTTGTGCTTACATGACTGACATTGAGCAGCAATGATGGCAGGCTGAGGTGGATAAAACAGTACAGTAAAGAAAGGATTGGATTTTGCGTGTCTATTTTAGCTCATACAATCACCTAAAATATATGTGTAGCGTATTGGCTGATACACATTGGCCAGTCAACTTCAATGTTGCTAAATGCAAATTCTCAGCTCACCAAAACATCCTTTATGGTGCTTTTAAAAGTGCTTTATATGGTGCTTTTTTATGGAAAAAACTATGTTGAACCACAAATTCAGAAACGGCAATAAACAATTGCAAATAATGATGTGCTTTCTATGGGACTACCTCTGCTTTTGATTATATGATCCTCGTAGCTCTGGTTGGAACATTGATGCTTTGCCTCGCAAGACACTTGTTTATATGCATGCCAATCCTCCGCTAACACATCGAGGGAGCTCCGCAAAGTCTCCGTCCCATTGCTGTGACTCACTGGTGGCTCCTTATGGACATTGAGGGAATAACTTTTCCCATCTACTTTCCAGGTGACAGAGAAATCATTAAGAGAAGGGCCGACTAGAAGACAGGTAATAGTCACCGGACCCTTGTTCTGAAGCTCCTGGAGTGGTGGTCCCTGAACATATATGCCAAGCATCTGAGATGATGCCGGAGTTACTGGGAAAAAAGAACGTGACATTAGAGAGGGAGAAAATGCAACACCCAACAAGAATTGATTATGAGGAAAAAAAAATCTCAAATGTTTAATGGATGATTAAAAAAAATGTATGACTGTATTTATTCAACACTTTGATGTACATTGATGTAATTATGGATTGTATTTTCATTTTACCTGAGCAGAGGCTGATCTCCTTTTTCACATTTGTTTTCAGAGACTTGTCAGTTACTTCACAAGTGAACACCTTCCCTGTGCTCCACTCTGTGCGAGGGATATGAAGATGACTGGTTACTGCCACACGTCCATCTGCACCCATGCTGATGTCATAAGTTGATGAAGATCTTTGCTGAGACTCAGTAGACCATTTAATTTGAGGGTTGAAGCCCCATGCAGAGCATAAGAGCCTCTGTTGTTCTGATTCTTCACTGGGGGCCAGAAGAAGTTCCATTGATGGGTCCACTGAAGGAGAGATGAATCAGTGCATCAGTGAATACGTGCTAAACATAAAATGAACTGTCATTAAAGGTCCCATGGCATGAAAATTTCACTTTATGAGGTTTTTTAACATTAATATGAGTTCCCCCAGCCTGTCTATGGTCCCCCAGTGGCTAGAAATGGCGATAGGTGTAAACCGAGCCCTGCTCTGCCTTTGAGAAAATGAAAGCTCAGATGAGCCGTTTTGGAATCTGCTTGTTATGAGGTCATAACAAGCAAGGTTACCTCCCCTTTCTCTGCTTTGCCCGCCCAGAGAATTTGGCCAACCCATGAGAGAGAGACATCATGGCTTTCAAACGAGAAAAGTGGCAGTTGGTCAAGGCCACACCCCCACCATCCACCTTGCCACTCCCACTCTCCTCCTCAATAGCTTCAGACACAGAAATGGCACATACTAAGGAAAGCTCATTGTAGGACTGGGTCTAGTGGCTGTAGTTCTGCACCAAAGCTGAATTTCGGGAAAGAGACTTCAGATACAGTATTAGGGGACCACTAAGGTCTATAAAAAAGCATCCAAAGAGCACCATGTCATGGGACCTTTAAGGGAAAGAAGAGTAACTCACCAAAAACATTGCCAGCAGAGTTTGACTTGAAGTTGCCGGAGAAGCCTTGGTTCACTGTGCAGCTGAAATTTGTGTCTTTCTTCCAGTAATTTGTAGGGATAGAGAAGCTTCTGCTGATTGAATGGAGGCCTGGGCCTTCAGGAAGATCAACATACTGTTTGTCAGAGATGTCAGCACTGTTGGCCTGAAAGGTGACGTACAGGTCACGTGATGAGAGCTGTGTGACATCACACTCCAGCACTGCGCTGTCCATCTTCAACAAATCTTTGAGGGATCTTCTAATCTCAACCAACGGGGCTGTAACTGCAGGCCCTTAATGATACAGAAAGAAAACAAAGCATAATGTATTCTTTTAGTTTCTCTGCTGTCACAAGACGTCTGATTTTCATGTTGTATAGTCATCTTACCTGCAACACTCACAGTCCTCTCAGTGGATGGGAAGCACTTATGTTCAGCTTTACATGTTATAGACTTGAGTTGTTTCCATTCACTTAAAGAAACCGTCACTTCACTGACTATATGAGTTGTGTTTTTGACCTGGCTCGCTGTTGTACTCGGTTTCCCATCCATCAGCCAGGTCACCTTGGCATCAAGAACAGTGCGGACCAAACATGTTGATTTCACGGATTCCGTGGATTCTGTCATCATTACTGTCTTAAAGCTGGGACTCTCCACGTGGATGAAAGGAGGGCCACTTGAATAAACTGACAGGAAACAAGGGAAACAAATCATGAAGCAACACTAGAATCCTGAGTAAACTACGTCTATTTAAAATACCTTTTTATAAATTGAGACTATATTGACATTATACTTCTAATTCAGTCAAAACCACTTTTTGGATGTCCACACTGTTTTAGGTAGACAGCTGGGGTTGTGACTCCACTTAATTTTACCTGAGCAGAGGCTGATCTCCTTTTTCACATTTGTTTTCAGAGACTTGTCAGTTACTTCACAAGTGAACACCTTCCCTGTGCTCCACTCTGTGTGAGGGATATGAAGATGACTGGTTACTGCCACACGTCCATCTGCACCCATGCTGAGTTCATAAGTTGATGAAGATCTTTGCTGAGACTCAGTAGACCATTTAATTTGAGGGTTGAAGCCCCATGCAGAGCATAAGAGCCTCTGTTGTTCTGATTCTTCACTGGGGGCCAGAAGAAGTTCCATTGATGGGTCCACTGAAGGAGAGAAGAACCAGTGCATCAATGAATACGTGCTAAACATAAAATGAACTGTCATTAAGGGAAAGAAGAGTAACTCACCAAAAACATTGTCAGCAGAGTTTGACTTGAAGTTGCCAGAGAAGCCTTGGTTCACTGTGCAGCTGAAATTTGTGTCTTTCTTCCAGTAATTTGTAGGGATAGAGAAGCTTCTGCTGATTGAATGGAGGCCTGGGGCTTCAGGAAGATCAACATACTGTTTGTCAGAGATGTCAGCACTGTTGGCCTGAAAGGTGACGTACAGGTCACGTGATGAGAGCTGTGTGACATCACACTCCAGCACTGCGCTGTCCATCTTCAGCAAATCTTTGAGGGATCTTCTAATCTCAACCAACGGGGCTGTAACTGCAGGCCCTTAATGATACAGAAAGAAAACAAAGCATAATGTATTCTTTTAGTTTCTCTGCTGTCACAAGACGTCTGATTTTCATGTTGTATAGTCATCTTACCTGCAACACTCACAGTCCTCTCAGTGGATGGGAAGCACTTATGTTCAGCTTTACATGTTATAGACTTGAGTTGTTTCCATTCACTTAAAGAAACCGTCACTTCACTGACTATATGAGTTGTGTTTTTGACCTGGCTCGCTGTTGTACTCGGTTTCCCATCCATCAGCCAGGTCACCTTGGCATCAAGAACAGTGCGGACCAAACATGTTGATTTCACGGATTCCGTGGATTCTGTCATCATTACTGTCTTAAAGCTGGGACTCTCCACGTGGATGAAAGGAGGGCCACTTGAATAAACTGACAGGAAACAAGGGAAACAAATCATGAAGCAACACTTGAATCCTGAGTAAACTACGTCTATTTAAAATACCTTTTTATAAATTGAGACTATATTGACATTATACTTCTAATTCAGTCAAAACCACGTTTTGGATGTCCACACTGTTTTAGGTAGACAGCTGGGGTTGTGACTCCACTTAATTTTACCTGAGCAGAGGCTGATCTCCTTTTTCACATTTGTTTTCAGAGACTTGTCAGTTACTTCACAAGTGAACACCATCCCTGTGCTCCACTCTGTGTGAGGGATATGAAGATGACTGGTTACTGCCACACGTCCATCTGCACCCATGCTGAGTTCATAAGTTGATGAAGATCTTTGCTGAGACTCAGTAGACCATTTAATTTGAGGGTTGAAGCCCCATGCAGAGCATAAGAGCCTCTGTTGTTCTGATTCTTCAGTGGGGGCCAGAAGAAGTTCCATTGATGGGTCCACTGAAGGAGAGAAGAACCAGTGCATCAATGAATACGTGCTAAACATAAAATGAACTGTCATTAAGGGAAAGAAGAGTAACTCACCAAAAACATTGTCAGCAGAGTTTGACTTGAAGTTGCCAGAGAAGCCTTGGTTCACTGTGCAGCTGAAATTTGTGTCTTTCTTCCAGTAATTTGTAGGGATAGAGAAGCTTCTACTGATTGAATGGAGGCCTGGGGCTTCAGGAAGATCAACATACTGTTTGTCAGAGATGTCAGCACTGTCGGCCTGAAAGGTGACGTACAGGTCACGTGATGAGAGTTGTGTGACATCACACTCCAGCACTGCGCTGTCCATCTTCAACAAATCTTTGAGGGATCTTCTAATCTCAACCAACGGGGTTGTAACTGCAGGCCCTTAATGATACAGAAAGAAAACAAAGCATAATGTATTCTTTTAGTTTCTCTGCTGTCACAAGACGTCTGATTTTCATGTTGTATAGTCATCTTACCTGCAACACTCACAGTCCTCTCAGTGGATGGGAAGCACTTATGTTCAGCTTTACATGTTATAGACTTGAGTTGTTTCCATTCACTTAAAGAAACCGTCACTTCACTGACTATATGAGTTGTGTTTGTGACCTGGCTCGCTGTTGTACTCGGTTTCCCATCCATCAGCCAGGTCACCTTGGCATCAAGAACAGTGCGGACCAAACATGTTGATTTCACGGATTCCGTGGATTCTGTCATCATTACTGTCTTAAAGCTGGGACTCTCCACGTGGATGAAAGGAGGGCCACTTGAATAAACTGACAGGAAACAAGGGAAACAAATCATGAAGCAACACTAGAATCCTGAGTAAACTACGTCTATTTAAAATACCTTTTTATAAATTGAGACTATACTGACATTATACTTCTAATTCAGTCAAAACCATGTTTTGGATGTCCACACTGTTTTAGGTAGACAGCTGGGGTTGTGACTCCACTTATTTTTACCTGAGCAGAGGCTGATCTCCTTTTTCACATTTGTTTTCAGAGACTTGTCAGTTACTTCACAAGTGAACACCATCCCTGTGCTCCACTCTGTGTGAGGGATATGAAGATGACTGGTTACTGCCACACGTCCATCTGCACCCATGCTGAGTTCATAAGTTGATGAAGATCTTTGCTGAGACTCAGTAGACCATTTAATTTGAGGGTTGAAGCCCCATGCAGAGCATAAGAGCCTCTGTTGTTCTGATTCTTCACTGGGGGCCAGAAGAAGTTCCATTGATGGGTCCACTGAAGGAGAGAAGAACCAGTGCATCAATGAATACGTGCTAAATATAAAATTAACTGTCATTAAGGGAAAGAAGAGTAACTCACCAAAAACATTGCTAGCAGAGTTTGACTTGAAGTTGCCAGAGAAGCCTTGGTTCACTGTGCAGCTGAAATTTGTCTCTTTCTTCCAGTAATTTGTAGGGATAGAGAAGCTTCTGCTGATTGAATGGAGGCCTGGGGCTTCAGGAAGATCAACATACTGTTTGTCAGAGATGTCAGCACTGTTGGCCTGAAAGGTGACGTACAGGTCACGTGATGAGAGCTGTGTGACATCACACTCCAGCACTGCGCTGTCCATCTTCAACAAATCTTTGAGGGATCTTCTAATCTCAACCAATGGGGCTGTAACTGCAGGCCCTTAATGATACAGAAAGAAAACAAAGCATAATGTATTCTTTTAGTTTCTCTGCTGTCACAAGACGTCTGATTTTCATGTTGTATAGTCATCTTACCTGCAACACTCACAGTCCTCTCAGTGGATGGGAAGCACTTATGTTCAGCTTTACATGTTATAGACTTGAGTTGTTTCCATTCACTTAAAGAAACCGTCACTTCACTGACTATATGAGTTGTGTTTTTGACCTGGCTCGCTGTTGTAGTCGGTTTCCCATCCATCAGCCAGGTCACCTTGGCATCAAGAACAGTGCGGACCAAACATGTTGATTTCACGGATTCCGTGGATTCTGTCATCATTACTGTCTTAAAGCTGGGACTCTCCACGTGGATGAAAGGAGGGCCACTTGAATAAACTGACAGGAAACAAGGGAAACAAATCATGAAGCAACACTAGAATCCTGAGTAAACTACGTCTATTTAAAATACCTTTTTATAAATTGAGACTATACTGACATTATACTTCTAATTCAGTCAAAACCATGTTTTGGATGTCCACACTGTTTTAGGTAGACAGCTGGGGTTGTGACTCCACTTATTTTTACCTGAGCAGAGGCTGATCTCCTTTTTCACATTTGTTTTCAGAGACTTGTCAGTTACTTCACAAGTGAACACCTTCCCTGTGCTCCACTCTGTGTGAGGGATATGAAGATGACTGGTTACTGCCACACGTCCATCTGCACCCATGCTGAGTTCATAAGTTGATGAAGATCTTTGCTGAGACTCAGTAGACCATTTAATTTGAGGGTTGAAGCCCCATGCAGAGCATAAGAGCCTCTGTTGTTCTGATTCTTCACTGGGGGCCAGAAGAAGTTCCATTGATGGGTCCACTGAAGGAGAGATGAATCAGTGTATCAGTGAATACGTGCTAAACATAAAATAAACTGTCATTAAGGGAAAGAAGAGTAACTCACCAAAAACATTGCCAGCTGAGTTTGACTTGAAGTTGCCAGAGAAGCCTTGGTTCACTGTGCAGCTGAAATTTGTGTCTTTCTTCCAGTAATGTGTAGGGATAGAGCAGCTTCTGCTGATTGAATGGAGGCCTGGGCCTTCAGGAAGATCAACATACTGTTTGTCAGAGATGTCAGCACTGTTGGCCTGAAAGGTGACGTACAGGTCACGTGATGAGAGTTGTGTGACATCACACTCCAGCACTGCGCTGTCCATCTTCAACAAATCTTTGAGGGATCTTCTAATCTCAACCAACGGGGTTGTAACTGCAGGCCCTTAATGATACAGAAAGAAAACAAAGCATAATGTATTCTTTTAGTTTCTCTGCTGTCACAAGATGTCTGATTTTCATGTTGTATAGTCATCTTACCTGCAACACTCACAGTCCTCTCAGTAGATGGGAAGCACTTATGTTCAGCTTTACATGTTATAGACTTGAGTTGTTTCCATTCACTTAAAGAAACTGTCACTTTACTGACTATATGAGTTGTGTTTTTGACCTGGCTCGCTGTTGTACTCGGTTTCCCATCCATCAGCCAGGTCACCTTGGCATCAAGAACAGTGGGAACCAAACATGTTGCGTTCACAGACTTAGTGGATTCTGTCATTACTGTCTTAAAGCTGGGGATCTCCACTTGGATGGAAGGAGGGGCACTTCCATGGACTGCAGGAAAAAAAGTTTTTAGCTGCAGATGCTAATCTAAATCAAACTAAATTAAAATTCAATCTATTACAACATGCATTTATTTTAAAACATTCATGATATTGAATAAATGCCTTGCATCACTGTTGATTATTCAAGATAAATGAATAAAAATGAAATGAAATGAAATATATTAGCTATTTTCATATTGTGCTGTGAGACATATGGCACACATACTTACTTTGACAAATACTTATTTTTTTTATAAATTCCTGATTCTTGTGAATGGACTTGCATGTAAAACTTGAGCCATATGCCCAAACAGTCCTATTTGGCTCAATCTCACTGCTTAGACTGAAGGTTTTGTCCTCCACACTCTGCAGCTTTGTTGTGATTGTGGCAATAGTTAGAGGCTGGTTGTCCTGCTTCCACTCCACACTCAGTCCGTCTGGGCAGAAGCCTCTTAGGGTGCAGAGGAGTCTGACTGGTGAGGCCCCATATTCACCTTCCCAGACAGGGTGTAATGTGATGTTTGGATAGACGATCCGATCAACTAAAATAGAAAAGAGATCATTTTGTCTTTAATTGGATATTTTAAACATGGGATATTGACTTTTGTTTTATTTATTTATTTATATATTTTAAAATATGAGCTGATTTAATCTTTCTCAGTTATACATACCTTTTAGATATTGGTTAAGTAACCAACTGTGGTGTCTCAATTCTAAGTGTAACATCTCTGTATTTAGGCTAGGTGGCAGAGGTGTACTTTTACAGTGTCTGGTGGCTTAAAGTCAGGTGGAGAAATTGCTGGAGGTCTGTTGCACAGCTGTTGCAGCATGATGGGGCAGAGTGATCAGGGCTAGCAGCAAGCGGAAGCATTGAGTCACACCCAGGTCCCCAAAGGTACCGAAATACAGAAGTGAAACAATGCAAAGAGCAACGGTGCATCACAGACACCAGGTGTGAGGTGTGGTGGTGCCAGTAAGAGAAACAGAGTGCACATTTAAATATATCATTTCAGTTTAGATTGTGTGTTCACATAGATTTCAAATGGCCTCTCATGACTTTGCTAAAGGTTTTAGTTCTCGACTCTATTAATAATAATAGACTGGAGAACTAACCGACTGTGAAATCTCCAAATTTACACATTGTGTTGAACATGGGCTGTTGATTCCAGATGCTAGGGAGGTGAACATAGGAACATATTACATAATGAAATAATTTTTAAAATGAGCAAGCATGAACAATTTCAAAATAATGGCAGAGAAAAAAAGGCTGGAGGAGCAACATCAATGTTTTTCTTCATTTAAGCATTTATTTTCAAAAAGACACAAAGCTCTTGTAATGAAATGAAAAAGGACAATTGTGATTACTTACATGAAACTATGAGTTTATAAGAAGAAGTGTGAAAAATACTTTTACACAGAAAGTTCACTTTGTTTCATTTAACCTGAAAAGACATAAAACACAAAAATATAGATTAATAATATTGTGAAATAAATGTATCAACATATGGCATAAACACAAATTTACAACTGGCTTTGGTTGCACTTTGCTGTACTTAATTGATCAAATATTATATATATATATATATATATATATATATATATATATATATATATATATATATATATATTAATTTACCAGAGGAAAAAAAACAAACATTTTGGGATAATTTTCAACACAGAATAATAGCGATACCTGCAATATAAATATAATTCTGCAAATTCAGTTCAGTATAATAGCGTTAACATTTTTTAAATTTATGTTAAGACAATAACTCACTATCCAGAGAGTTTATTCATCATCTCTCCAGTATAATCTGTAAAACTATTATACCTCACAAAGGTGATTTCTATTGTTCGTGTCATTGATAGTTGAGCTTTCGCTGTACTTTCATAATAGAGTATAAAAATCAATATTTAAAGAGATAGGAATTTGTGTTTGTTTGTCAGAGTGGTTAAAAAAGTTCTTATAACTAGGCCTGTAACAATTATTACATTGTTAATTGTCTTTTTTTTTTACATAATAGCGGAATCTTTAGCAACATTAGCTAAGGTTTTAAGGCGTATGACTGGTAATTGTTGATTTTGTTTAGATATGCCAAATTGTAGTTATATAAGGGATTACTGATCGGACGATATCTTTTTTATTATTATTTCAATGGTTAGTTGTTGGAACTTTACCCTAATACAATTAGAAAAACATTTTTATGATAATAAAGAGGCGTGATTTAATTCATAGGCTGTGTATTTGTGTTATTATGTTATCTGGGTCACATGACAGGGATATAACCAAAACTTTAATTTGTTTGCAAAAGTATTACATAAAGAAATACTTTTTAAAATTTTGACTGAAAGAGACAAGTTTATTGTTAACCGCAATTATTTCTGAGACAATTAATTGTACAGCAAAATTTTGGGATTGTTACAGCATTAACTATAACACCAACAAGACGTAGTCAAACATGAATAATGCTTAATGATATTTAATGAGGTAGTTACGATGTGATTACGATGATTGTTATAATGTGTTACTGACATTTCTTCTATCACAGCTATGCCCTGTATCAACCTATGTTCACTCCTCATCTTAGAGGAGTTTTCTGTCAACCCATTTGTGTTGTTTGAATACATACAACTATTAACTCGGTTGTCTTCTTCTGCTTGAGTTAAATCCAAATATGTGCGCAACTCTAACATATACAAATCCTTATTACCTTAATAGCAGTGGTTCCAATGGTAAAAAGCAGAGTGATGAGGAAGAGAAGGATGAAGGTGAGGGCCGTGCTTCCCATGTTATCTTCTTCTGCCTCTGTGGCACCATTCCATTGGTCGATGAAGTATGAACATACTGCAGAGTAATTATTGAGTTAATACTTTGGACAAACCCCGCTCAAAACAGTAGGCTAGCTCATGAAACAAATCACCAAATTATATGAATGACCAAATTGGATTCATATCCTGTAATAGGGTAATGCATTTCATAACCTCACAGGTCGGAGTGAATCTAATCAGTCAGTCAGTCAGTCAGTCAGTCAGTCAGTCAAAGTATAAAATCCACAACATAAATTTAAAGAACGGTAGCGGCATATGTCTTGTTACTTATTACATTGTTATTAGTGTACCATAGGACCTTATAGTTTTGCATGTGATTATGGTGATTACAATCATCCTACAATGATCCTGAATTACTTTTGAAAGACCCCATTATTGGTGTGGCATGCATGACTTGGCTTGTGAATCAGTATATTCTGATATTTGACTGAGAGACCACAGAGCTGGAGCTAGAGTTTAAACAAGTATCCGTCTTTTGTTGGGGGTGCAAGACCCAGTAGAGGAAACACACAAAGACAAGTCACACAAACAGTGTTACTGCACTGACTACAAATGACATTGAACAAATAGGCTTCATTAAGGTCAATTGTTGGCTAAAGTTAGCGTTATTCTAGTGAATACTATACGGTGTTAAAAAAGTTTGATATATTGTATTCAAACATGGTGATAGCTACGTCTAATTTGTGTTGCATTAGGATAGCACTGTGACACACACAACAAACATGTAGCTCAAAATATTGGTTAAATAAAGACATAAACAGCATGCGACATACATCAACAGAGTTGCAAAGTGCTTTTTTTTATTTTTTATTTTGAATCTGCATTAAAAAGACAAACACAATGTCAAATCACAAGCAACAAACATTAAACAACAAACAGCAGAAGACACAGCGACACAGAACGACGTCTACTAGGCCTTGCACGTTTCAGGGATGTTCATGTTGAGGTTGACCAGGTTGGTTTTTTCAAATGTTCTGTGCCCGATGGACCTGACAATAGCTTTAGCTGTGTTAACCACAGACTCATGGTGAACTACACAGCTATACACCACGTCACTGTCTTGCCACTGCTCAAGGGTGAGAGATAACTGGCTGTAAACAGAATAGGATCCTTTGTTTTCTACAGGGTTTGTGGTATGGAACTTAAATTCTGAGTCTGCTTTCACGTCATCAACAAGCCAAGAAACGAAAACCTCCCGAGGGAAGAAGTCTTTCACAAAGCATGTCAGGGTCACCGTTTCCTTTTTAGTTTGTTCTAGTGGAGGCAGCATAAACACTGAAGGACGCTGAATCTGTCCTCCTGCAAGCATGAGAGAACAATTAGGGCTCCTGCTACAGATAAACACACCTGCAGTACTGTAGGAAATCTATGCTACAAAATACACTTAGATATCACACTCATAACAGGTTTGATGGCATGACAAGAGGAAGTAAACACCGACTTTTTTTTGCACAATTGCTGGATAGTTTTCTTACCGACAGTCCTTCCGTAGGTTTTCTTAAGTGGAATAACCCAATTGTCATGTGACACTACGCAGACAAACTTTGTCCCCTTGTTCCATTCGTCATACG
Organism: Perca fluviatilis; assembly: GCF_010015445.1. Taxonomy (NCBI): domain Eukaryota; kingdom Metazoa; phylum Chordata; class Actinopteri; order Perciformes; family Percidae; genus Perca; species Perca fluviatilis. The sequence goes on along the minus strand of NC_053126.1, from coordinate 10,014,582 downwards.
TGATGGCAAGTGAAGATTTAAATAAACCTTTACTTCCTTCTGGGGGTGATACTGAAGCACCATGTATTGGTTTTCCATCGTGGGTCTCCCATGAAATTTCAGTGACGGATGGTTTGTTTATCTTGACCTGACATGTTATGTTTCCTTTTCCTTCTGAAAACATGTCCTCCATTGTGGGTCCTATGATATCTGTCTCCACATCTTTTTGAAGACATTCTCCTGAATGTGTAATTAATAAACAATTAATGAACAGAAATGGCTGAAAAACCATAAGAATTGGACTGACATTTACATATTAGGTTTATAGAAACAGTAGCACTTTACTCACCAATTGAATCCTTTGGTTGGTAGATCACAGTTGAATTGATCTGTGTAGGACACGCTCCACTTTTCCCTTTAAACTCACATGTAACCGGAGTGTTTAAAGGCATCTCTTCGGATTTCACCGTGAGAAAACTTGCTGCGCTGTACCGTGTAGTTCCATTATTGTCCATTCTTCCCTCATAATGTGTTTGGATCTCATCTATTTTGTTGACAATTTCTTCTTCATTTTTCAGCCATTTGATCTCATAATCTTTTGGTGAAAAATCTTTGGCAAAACAGGAGAAGGAAGCCTCGGTTCCCTCATCAGAGGAAGCCAACACGCTAAGGGTTGGCGGATAACAAGGCACCACTGAAAAACAAACGTACACAAATATCTGTATGCGGAAGCAGGGAATCCTATATACAGTATATATATATGCAGAAGCAAAGGTAAACAATGTGCTACATTGCTCATGTAATCTAGATTTTACGATAGACTGGCAAAATATGGGTTTATCACTTTTCTTAACTATTGTATGTTATGCAACTTGCACACACATATATGCACATTGTGATTATGTGCCTCGAATTAACACATACTGTAGACAGAGTCAAAAGGAAAATTAGGTTTTCATAGTATCAAAATTACAAAATTGAAGAGCAGAGTTTAAATGCACACTTCTGCATATATATATTGACTGCTCGGGAAAGCGAACACAGCTTGAATGTTATTATCAACATGCAGTGAAAGCGGAGACAGACAGGAAGAACTAGGATTATGCAGATAGACAGAAAGAAGCAGAACACTGCAATAAGGTGCAGAGGACATACAGCATATAAGTAAAGAACAAAATAGAGTGAGTCAGCAGCTGAGCTTCAGCCTTTTCTTTCCACGTCACTGTTCGGTTTAAAAAAAAATCAATATTTAATTTAACAATATTTAAGGATACTGATTTACACACTTTCATTTGGTAATAGTTTTCTTTTATTTTTATGGTCTCCTCTGTGTTGATTTTTGTTTTGAAATGACAGCTTGGAGTATATTTGTCCCTAAAACAGTAAAACCAATTATTTATTTTTTTTTTTTTTTTAATTCAGTTCAAACGTTTAAACACAAGCTCAGGATAAATTTATAAATATGTGGTAGAGTCAGCCTCTAATAACATTTCTCGAAAATCTACAAAACCGAGTAATAGAGATTTACTACCTTACTTATTATTACCTAACACTTATTTATGACTGTATTCTATTACCATTATTGTTACTGTCTCTTTTTAATTTTCTGCATAAAGCACTTAGCACTTCGAACTAAATTTATTGCGCGAATTGTGCTGTTTACATATAACTATTGTTATATTTTATAACAACAAACATTTTTGGAACTTGTAAATTAACTGACAGAAATCACCAAATGATCTTGAAATTAAGTTGAAATTCTTATCATATGTAGTAGCCTTGCATTACTATGTTCACTGCAATGTAAAATATTAAACTTTCTTTGACTGAGAGTTTGATACTGTACTCTACCTAAAGTTATTATTTATCAGTTACTATTACCAAATTTGTAAAAAAAAAAAAAAAGATACATATAATTAATACATACATACAAAAGACATTTATAAATGACTTGGGTCTTACCTTCCTTTCGGAAAATAACCTCTTTTGGCTGTCCTGATGCATGTTCCACGACACATTTGAAAATCTCCCTTGCGTCCCAGTCCTGTCTGCTCACTCGGATTTGACTGACTCCAGAATAAACGTTGTCTTTCTGCACCGGAGGGTACTTAATGAAGTCTGTCAAGGCAGCCCCATTTTTGTTCCATGCGTAGGTCAGTGAGGAGGGTGTGAAGCCGGTGGCAAGGCAGCCAAGAGTGACCATGTCTCCGGTCCCAGAACCACATTGCATCAGCGGAAACACAGTTGGTGCAGTTGGAGTGGCTAAGAAAGGAAAAACATATACGTGTAATTAAAATACAAAAATTACAATTTTCACCAAGCATTGGTTAAAACAGACAAGAGACAATTGAGTTGATAAATAGCGTAACAAAGCACAGTATTTAATGCATCACCTTGTAATATGTTGAAAGTGGAGATTTCAAGTGCCCTCCATAAACCGACCTTTATTTTTCCCTATCCCATTTATTTAGATGTTTGTTGCACTAAAGTTTAAGGCCTTCAATAAAATTATTTGTGGTAGTTGTTTTGTTATTATCATATATAAATAGGTCAATTAATTTAAATGCACAACCTTTACAGTAATAACTAATCATTTTTTAACTAGAAGGAATGAAGCTGTAAAGTCGATTACCGTCCACTGAGCAGATGGCAGTCATTGTTACAAAAACGTATAACTTTTAGTCAATTAAGCAGTTATGAACAGTATGATATGAGTATTCTTACCTGATGAAACAGTTACCGTTGTACCCTTTCCCCAGTAGTCAAAAGCCTCGTAGTAGCACAGTGCTGAATCTACTTAGCCGTTAGTATAAAAAGACTACATCTAATGATGAGGGCAAAATATCTGCCTTCATATATAATTAATCCCGCTATGTTTTAATAATAAAACGCTTAACTTTTGAAGTGAGACATGACATGTTGAGAACTTAAACATGATATTTTGCAATCTGAAACATACCCTATTGTAGATTTTAAATGGTACAAATCTTACCTGATGACACTGTTACCATAGTGCCTTTTCCCCAGTAGTCGAAAGCCCAGTTGTCACAGTTAAGAGTGTCAATTCACACTTCTCACAAAAACCCGTTACTGTTAATATCCCATTACATCCAATTCATGAAGTTTGGTTCCGGCACAACAGTTACAATCAAACTAAAATATACACCCGGTGATAGTCTTGCATTCCAGCTGAGCTAAACAGGTTCAAAGTTTTTACACATTCTTTGTCAGGCTACAAAATACCTTTGGCTGTTTTTATAACTGGCCTACAGTTGTGACTATAATATGTATTTTGGTAATGCGATTAAGAATTTCAATCTCTAATCAGACATATTAGGATTACATACCTGAGGTGACGGTAACCATGGTGCCTTTCCCCCAGTAGTCAAAAGCGTAGTCACAGTTCAATAAATTATTAAGCACTGCATACAAAAACCTGTTCCCCAGATATCTACACTTTCCATCGTATGACAATCTACCCTCGGACATATTTTCCATGAATTTTGCAAATACAGATTCAGAAGATGGAACCAAACATGATTTGTTTTTCAACACCAACATTTATATTGAGTCTACTGATTCCAACACATTTAACGCACAGTATCCCAGAAATAGATGAACTGTGTGGTGTCAAAACTGGACTTCTTAAAAATGATCAATTCTGTTTTTTAATCAAAATGTATACACTAGAGAAAGAAAAAGAAACATGGCTTACCTGATGTTACTGTAACCATTGTGCCTTTCCCCCAGTAATCAAAAGCACCGTCACAGTGTAATATGACAACACATTCAACATGCAAAAACAAGCACCTTAATGATGCCGTTGATGCCACTGAGGTCTAAGTATCCTATATTTAAACAGTGTAATTATTACATTTTCAATATGAAGACAAATAAAGCTTCTTTTACCTGTTGTGACGGTCACCATTGTTCCTTTTCCCCAGTAGTCAAAGTAGTAGTCACAGTGATAGGTTTCAATAGCTCTTTAGTGCAAAAAATGTTTTACAGCTTCTTTCCCCTTATAATTGATTGTACTTAATCAGTAAACTACTGTATATACCTAACATTTACCCCGATGCTTTTGCTGCAGAGTACATCCTAGTTTAAGTGCAGTTAAAATCAACAAACATTTAATAATAAACAAGAAAATTATGCAGTTGTCTTAGCTCAAAATATATTTGATTATTACTCACCAGAAGTTACTGTGACTTGTGTCCCTTTCCCCCAGTAGTCAAAGTAGACATCACAGTGATATATTACAATCTGCTTCTAATACAAATACTACAAATGTTAAACTAAGAAAAGAATACATGTTTCATTTACAAACCAATTCCCACTGTACCATTTAATAACCACTTCCCTTGAGATAGTCATTTCCTGTGGTCTGGGTTATATAAAATGAAGTGTGTTTGCCAACGGTTAGTGAACACTTCCTCTTTATCAGACCCTCCTGAATCAATGTCATAATATAATTTAGCTGTTTGTATTTACTTCATTTAAACTTAAATACTGACTAAATTGAACATACCTCTGCCAATATTTCCTCAGTATTAAGTACAAGTAAAAATTTGAGGCTATGCCAATAACATCACATTAATGAGGAGTGCTGTCAATTTGCTGTTAAATTTGAACCAATAACCTAAAGGCAAATAGTAATTCCTGCATGGGCTGTTAGTGTGAGACCATCAACTCACTTTTCTAAAGTTATGCGGTTATATGGCAGCAGAAACAGAGAGACTAATCAATCTTGTGTGTGATCAGTGTATCTGAACAGAAAAAAACACAATACTTAGGCTTGTAATGATTAATTTCATCGATGCATGATCATAGTTTGAAATAAATAAATGGAATAAATTGGAATCAAACAAAAACTCTTTAAAGAAAGTCAGTATCTCCATAAAGGGCAGCTAAGTAACTGTATAAGTGAGTTAGTGTATTTCTGCATGGCTGCCGTCACGGTAGCGATGCGCTACCTATTTTATATCTCAAAGAATGAGTGTAAAGGTTGCCTGTGTATGTTTGTTTAGCGTGTCAATATGTTCTGTTACTTATCACACTGTTTTCAAATCATCGGTTAAACTAGCCATTAATCAAATTCCCCACAGTAATCCCGTAGCTTTCTTGTGCACATATTTAACATCTAATACTGCGGTGATTTATATGCTATAGCTACATCCATCAATACATCATTCTCTATTGTTTAAGACCATGCCATTTACTTCTACACAAACATGACAGTTTATAATAACCACGCAACACATGTCGTTTGTTAACTACATGTATTTATTGAGTTTAAAAGGTAACAAAGGGTAACATTTAATCTTTGTTTTACCAGCATGTGCTCTTTTTGTTATAAGGGAAAGTTTGGCGCAATTCTCTGGTTTAAATGACTCTGACTTCCGGGGAAACAGGAAGTGACATGAATTTTAAAGGTCCCATCGCATGAAAATGTCTCTTTATGAGGTTTTTTTAACATTAATATGCATTCCCCCAGCCTGCCTATGGTCCCCCAGTCTCTAGAAATGGTGATAGGTGTAAACCGAGCCCTGGGTATCCTACACTGCCTTTGAGAAAATGAAAGGTCAGATGGGCCGATCTGGAATCTGCTCCTTATGAGGTCATAAGGAGCAAGGTTACCTCCCCTTTCTCTGCTTTGCCCGCCCAGAGAATTTGGCCCACCAATGAGAGAGAGACATCATGGCTTTCAAACGAGCAAAGTGGCAGTTGGTGTGATGATGATATTCTGTAAATGTCTAACTTCATAGATACATTAAGTTTGGCTGTATGGAGCCTTTACTGTCAATTCACCTGAGCCACCCCTGCATTGTATTGTTGTGTTGGTATGTTCCAATTTGAGGGGTGGGCTTCAGGCTATATAGAGTAGCCGTTGTATTTGCTCGGGATGGAGAGCTTGAGGAAAACCTGAGGGAGGAGGAAGTAAGTCTGTTGGATGCCCTCAGAGAAGTGACTTGATTTAATGTTTGTTGTATGTTTGTATTATGTGATTGTTTTGACTCTCAAGTCAAATTACTTTTATTTTCTTGAAAGTATCAAGGGCGTAAATCCCACGGGGGTCGGGACCCCCCCCCCCCCATCTAAGGGTTGTCGCCCCCTAGAAATATCATTAAGACAATGCTGTGTATTGTAAATAACATAATGATGTATACCTAAAATATCTGTGTAAGTAGTAAAACAATACAAACCCCAACAAATGCTTTTTAAGTTTAGAAACATTTTGAGTTCCCCCTCCCTTGCCTCACAGTAGTTTGGTCCACTGCATGCGGTACGTTAGGATCTGCACTAGACTTACAGTCACATCGGTAGTGACAAGAATATAGAAAGTTGGCGGTTCAACGCTAGTTTATTCACATTAAACATCGGATGAAGTTTTTCTTTTCTCAAATAGAAAATGATGCTGAGTAATTAATGAAATAGTAATGACAAAAAGTTTGCTATGTTAGTGTAATATAATGTAACGTTACCTAGTTTGTTTAGTAGCTTGTTGGATAGAAATGCACCCACTATAACTAATGTTAACATGGCGATAAGCCTAACGTTATGTGTGTGAACTGATATTAGTGTTAATATTGAAGACCTACAGTTGTGTTTGAAGTGGCTGATCAGTGGGTTTGCTGCAGTTAAATATATATCCTCTGTCCCAGACGAAACCTAATATTTATGTGGAGGACGCAAGATCATTTTATAATTATAATATGACCGCGTGGTGAACCTATGAACCTAACTCATATTTAGACATCTGATGTTAAAGATTTGTGTTGTTGCCCAGATAAAATGACAGAGAAAAGAAAAACAGACATAAGATCCGTTTTCAGTAGGCCTACACCAAAACGCCAAGTAAGTACAATAAGTCCTCACATCAAGACACTTTGGTAACATCTTTATAAGAATGGGTGCTTATGGAAATACTAACGTCACTATGTCACAGGCAAAGGAGACAGAAAGAACTGAGGAACAGGGAGACCAGGGACAGTCAGGTGTAGAGTCTCAGGGAGACCAGGGACAGTCAGGTGTAGAGTCTCAGGTAAGTATGTTGAGCTTAGTTCATATTTTTGGAGGTGTGTGCTGTCAGGGTTAGCAGATGAGCTTCATCAGTGGCTTACTAATTTACATTATGATTAGCTAATTTAACAAGTGTACAAAAGCATTGTATTTCTTTTATATGGGGACACTTTTTCAAAATAAGTCATTATGTTTTAAGGTATTTTTGTGGCTTGATTGCAAACAACTTAAAAATAAATACATGGTTTTAAAGAAGAATATTTTGGTCAATTTGGTCAGCTTTTTCATTGAATCAAGAGAAACACTGAAAAGAAGGATAATGGTACAGTCTCCATGCTACACTAATGATAGTATTAAGGCTTTTCTCTGTGTACACATGTCCTCTACGAGTATAATTGGCTGTAAAATTGCTCTTCAGAAATGTTATGTTTATTGTCCCCCTACCGTTAGATCAGATTTACGCCCATGGAAAGTATATATTTTTCTGCTGTCCTTAATTTTTGTTAATTTTTATATCAGAATTTTGCCTCACTGGCCTTAATTAGGGTAAACAATAAAAATCCCATCTTGTCAACTGCATCTCCGACTCATCCTGAGTGTTTACACCTGCTCACGACTTCGACATCTACCCTTAACACACTGCATTTCTCAAACAAGCATACAAGCAGAAAATAACCTGGGGCCTCATGTATAAACGTTGCGTACGCACGAAAAGCTTGCGTACGCTGGTTTTCACGGTCACTTTGTGATGTATAAAAAATGTACTTGACGTGAGAATGTGCGGGCCGTCACGCAAACTGTTGAGCAGTCGTGAGAATGTGCGGGCCGTCCGCAAAGTCTTTTCTGGCTCTGTAACGTAGCGAATTCTAACTGAAAAGTGCCGAAAATCACTAAACATTACAAAATAAAGTTTCCACTACAGTTACTGGGATACGTCTGTAACGTTGTCTATGAAAAAAAAAATTATATCCGCTGATACTCCATAAAAGTTTGATCATTTATGTGGATAATGTTTCACATCTTTCACACAACTGTTTAATTCGCAGGCTACTTAATCTCCGTTAATCTCTTCTTCTTCCTGCTTCTGCTCTTCTTCTTCCTGCTTCTTACAGTGCAGACGCTCTACTGCTTGCTCCTGCTTCTGCTTGCATATTTCTGCTGATAATCTAGCTTTTCTTCTGAGAGAAACTATGAGCAGCGGCTCTTGGATACTTATAAATCACTGGACTATACATTTTTTGTAGACATAGTAGGCTATTGTCATATTTGAAAATTTTTCTGCGTGACCGAGGCCTACCAATAGCTCAAGCCTGTCCTAAAGTGACTGCAGCTAAAGCTAATTAGCAGCAAGATGCCACCTTCTCCATAGAGGACTACTACAAGCTCCTGCAGAAGATTGCAGTTCTGGAAACCAAAATTTACCGGTTAGAAGTAAACCTGGAAGTGAACGGATCATGTGGAAATGACACCACTTTACCAGTGACCCAAAACAATGGACAAAAGCATGCTAACACACGGCTAGCTAGCACCAGCAAGACCACAAAGAAACAAGAGGGCTGTGGAACAGATAATAAATCAACAAGTGGCAGTCCTCCCTGGAACTCTTTTGGTGCAAAGCCTAAGAGTAAATCATTTTCCTGGGAAAAGGGAGGACGACTAACGGGCAGAGCACAGCGCCCTGAGATTTGTGATATGACCGGCTGGCCTGCATTACCACCCAGGCAGAGTGCCTCTTCAACCCCTATACTTAGTAGGACACAGCCGTGGACAACTGCAAAAGGGAAAATCAGCAACAAAATGCCTCCCCAACAACTGAGTGTGCAGGTGAAGAACAGATTTGCTCCTCTGCTGCAGGACACTGGACATAACCTGGATTACGTCTCATCGTTCACACAGCAGAGTAAGGACTGAGAGCAATTCTAAAAGTAAAAGCTACAGGGAAAGCTAACGACTGGGCCCCAAACTCTGATTGTGGGTGACTCTGCTGTGAAAGATATAAAAAGCAGTAAAAACACCAAAATACTCTGTTTTCCCAAAGACATGGTGTCTGATTTGGCCCAAAGAATCCAGGATATCATAGCAGCACACCCAACTGTGAAGAACATTATACTGCATATAGGGTCAAATGATGTTGTAAAGCAAGAGTCTGAAGTGCTAAATCGTGACTTTATGAATCTGCTGAACGCAGTCAACTCCCTAAACGCAAAGGTGTTTATCAGTGGCCCTATACCGCCAGTCAGAGGAGGAGCTGAGAGATTCGGCAGACTGTTGGCACTGAACAGATGGCTTTCAAATGCATGTACCAACCATTCTCTGCAGTTCATTGACAATTTTAACATTTTCTGGGGCTGCAGACATCTTTTTAAAGCAGATGGACTATTCCTTAACAAGCCAGGAGTAAAGCTGTTCACCTCTAGCCTACTTTACTTTCTGCGCCACACATCTGCTCCCTTGGCCAAGGGGCCGCGGACAAGATGAACCAAAACAAGAGGAAGACACAACAACAAAGTGCGGCAGTGAGCCACCACAGCCCCCACCTGAGCAAAGATTTGACCATGGGAGACCAAAAACCGGAGATGAGAAATCTCAACACCCCTTCTCACCCGTGCAACACTCCTCAAGCCCCTGTGACAACCACGAGAGCTTTGAGGACCTCTTTAAGGATATGTCGCTCTCCCCTCTTTCCCCCATCCCCATGTTGGAGTTCACTGACCAGATGAAGCAGCTGGTAAATGCTGGAACCAAGTATGCCCCCTTTCCTTCTACCATCGTAAAACGCCAGGCACCTCTGCCCCCTCAAGGACGGCAGCTAACTCCTTCTCCCCAAACTGATAAGGATGCTTGTGTGCAAAATGCAGTAAGCATTAACTGATATGGGCCGGGTCCAGGCTGCATGCATAGTAGCACTCATGACTCTTTCCAAGACAAGCCTGGGCCCTGCGTATTAGGTTCTTCCACAATTTATGTTGTGATAGGTAATAGAAAAAGAATGGCGAATAAGCACGTAACTGCAAACTTTGCAAATTTAGCATCCATTCCTCGTCAGCCACAGTCTGTCCCAAAAAATGAAAACGCACTAACACTAGCCCTACTAAACGTTAGATCTTTGGCAGGAAAATCATTTTTAATCAATGATTTTATTATCAAGAACAATCTTGATTTTATGTTTTTAACTGAAACCTGGTTGGACCATAATAACAGTGCTGCTGTTCTCATTGAGTCAGCCCCCCCTAACTTTAGTTTTATGAGTGAGAATAGAGTGAATAAGAAAGGAGGTGGAGTCGCCATTTTGTTTAATGACTCATTCAAATGATGCCCAAATATCTTACGGAAAATGTGCTTCTTTTGAATATGTGGCTCTTCAGCTAAGATCCTCCCCTCAAGCTCTACTTCTAAATATCTACAGGCCACCTAAATACTGTGCATCCTTCTTTGACGATTTTAATGAACTGCTGTCTATAATCTGTATTAACTTTGACCGTGTAATTATTGCTGGTGATTTTAACATTCATGTTGACAACCCCCAGGACCGAGGGACCAAAGAACTGTGTTGTGTTTTTGAGAGCTATGGACTGACTCAGCATGTGACACAGCCCACGCACAATAAGGGGCACACTCTGGACTTGATTATCTCCAAGGGTCTGAACATTCCCAAGGTTGTGGTGACTGATGTTGCTCTCTCTGATCATTCCTGTGTTTTCTTTAACGGCACTATCTCTGTGCCCAAAAGTGTTCAAACAAAGTTAATCAGAAAACGGTATATCACTGAAAACACCAGTGAATCATTCATTCAGCTTTTCTCCTCTACACCCACCCTCACTGGGGCCTCAGTCACTGAGCTGGTAGATAATTTCAACTGTAAAATTACGAATGTTATTGATGCTATTGCTCCCACTAAGGTCAAAGCTGTCTCTGGTAAGAAAAGATCTCCATGGAGAAATTTTATAGGTGTGAGAACAGAAAAAAGAGAGTGTCGAAAAGCTGAACGCAGTTGGCGAAAATCTAATCTCCAGGTCCATTATAACACTTATAAAGAGAGACTTCGCATTTATAATCTGGAACTAAGAAATGCAAGACGGTCCTTTTTCTCTGACATTATCGCCAGAAACAATAATAATTCACGTGCTTTGTTTGCTACTGTTGATAGATTAACAAACCCTCCAGTACCGGTAGCATCTGAACTGTTGTCTACCAAGGCTTGCAACGACTTTGCCTCCTTCTTCACAGACAAAATTCAGAAAATTAGACAAACAGTCAGTGCCTCCATATCAAGTACAGGATATGTGTTGTCACAGTATGCACGCAAAACAAATTCCAACATGACACAATTTCATACGATCAACCTTAAAAACCTGGAGGACATTATACAACATCTGAAAACCTCCTCCTGTTGCCTTGATATTCTACCAACGGGTGTTTTCAAAAATGTTTCGAAGTGTTTGGCTTCTGATCTTCTACAGATTGTAAACACATCTCTGCTCTCAGGTATCTTTCCACAGGCCCTGAAAACTGCAGTCATCAAGCCACTCCTAAAAAAGAACAATCTAGACACGACACTAATGAGCAACTATAGGCCAATATCAAACCCTCCATTTTTAAGTAAAATCATAGAAAAAGTGGTTTTTCAACAACTCAACCTTTTCTTATTGCTAAACAACAGTTTTGATGCCTTCCAGTCAGGTTTTCGACCACACCACAGCACTGAGACGGCTCTTGTTAAAGTCTTTAATGACATCCACTTAAACACAGATAGTGGCAAAATTTCAGTCTTAATATTACTTGATCTTAGTGCTGCATTTGATACAGTAGACCATGACATATTGCTTGACCGATTGGAAAACTGGGTTGGTCTTTCTGGCTCAGTACTAAAGTGGTTTGAATCCTATTTAAAGAATAGGGACTACTTTGTGTCTATAGGTAATTATACATCTGAGCATACAAACATGACGTGCGGAGTTCCCCAAGGCTCAGTTCTGGGGCCTCTTCTGTTCAACATCTACATGCTTCCACTGGCTCAGATTATGGAAAACAACAAAATAACTTACCATAGTTATGCAGATGACACACAAATTTACATAACCTTATCGCCAGGGAACTATAGCCCAATACAACAATTAAATATGTGCATTGAACAAATTAATGATTGGATGTGCCAGAACTTTCTTAAATTAAATGAAGAAAAACGGAGGTGGTTGTTTTTGGAGCAAAAGAGGAACGATTGAAAGTCAGCGCAGCTTCAAACGACAATGTTAAAAACAACAGACAAAGCCAGAAATCTTGGTGTAGTCATGGACTCAGACCTAAATTTTAACAGCCACATTAACATAATTAAAAAATCAGCATATTATCACCTTAAAAATATATCAAGGGTTAGAGGACTTATATCTCGGCAAGATCTGGAAAAACTTGTCCATGCTTTTATCTTCAGTAGACTTGACTACTGTAACGGTGTCTTTACAGGTCTCCCTAAAAAATCAATCAGACAGCTGCAGCTGATTCAGAACGCTGCTGCTCGAGTCCTCACTAAAACCAGGAAAGTGGATCACATCACTCCAGTACTGAAGTCTTTACACTGGCTTCCAGTGCCTCAAAGAATTGATTTCAAAATACTTTTACTGGTTTATAAATCACTAAACGGTTTAGGGCCAAAATACATTTCTGATCTGCTACTACACTATGACCCACCCAGACCTCTCAGGTCGTCTGGGACAGGTCTACGTGTTGTCCCCAGAGTCAGAACTAAACAGGGAGAAGCAGCGTTCAGTTTTTATGCTCCACATATCTGGAACAAACTCCCAGAAACCTGCAGGTCCGCTGTAACTCTCAGTTCTTTTAAATCTAAGCTAAAGACCTATCTTTTTGATGTTGCTTTTCTTTAAATAATCTATTTTATTAACTTTAATTTCTTATACTGCACTGTAACTTTTATTCTTATACTGCACTATCAATTTTATTCTTGTTTTAATTTGTTTATTAATGTTTTAAAATTGTTTAAAATTGTTTTCTAACTGCTCTTTAATGTTTTATGTAAAGCACTTTGAATTGCCCTGTTGCTGAAATGTGCTATACAAATAAAGCTGCCTTGCCTTGCCTGCCTTAAACATGAGGACGGAAAATGATTAATAAATCCACTTAGAAAATACTTTAAGTCATCCTCTGTATTTCCCATAGATGAAATATCTTACTCACGGAAAATTACACGGAAAATGCAGGAGTGTCTGTGCGTCTTTAGTTGCTGAGGCTCAGACATCCATGGCGCACAGGAGGCGGGAAGCACGGATCTATCTCCCCAGGAACAAACGCTGTGTTGGGGGGACTAACTCATGTGATGCGTCATTGTGGATGATTCGTAGGCTATAAAGTGAACAAGGTGTACCCGGTCCACCAAACAATGGGCCGTCTTAATTCTGCACATATTTCTGTTACTGTAGTCCTATTTACTATTTCATTATTTCATCCATGCGTGGCACAGCGGATCTGTGCACACGTCACCTGCCGTTGAGACGCTGGCCTCACTAACCTCTCCTCCTCTGAGTCAGGTCTCCCTCGCGCTGGACTCAGTTTCACTGAGCTACTAACACTTAATAAATAAAATAAATGGCATTACATCAGTGAGTTCAAACTGCTTATTATGCGTAATTTGGACTGACACTGAGATGTATGTTGTTCTGTAAGTGGTGTGGCGCTGCCACTATTCTCTTGCTTTCCACTTCGAAATTAAACTTTATTTTTTTATTATTCTGCCATGGTTCGGTGCATTCACCGCCCGGTCACCAATTGCCATTCTGGGCATTTTCTTTTATGACAAACCTCCAAACAGATTTTTTTTTTCTCGCCTCCACCTCCGCGATCAGCACCTCAACCTCAGTCAGTGAAGTTTTTCTTTTTTATTTTTCGTCTGCAGCGGGATAACCTGTTGTGATTGGACAAAGAATGACGTCGGGGGCGCATTTATAGTAATTTCCATATTCATTTATGGGAGGAGGCAAGGCGGGGTCAGTCACTCATTCATGTGCGCTCAATTTCACGTGGATTGTCATGTATAAAGGAAAGGTGCGCAGGACCTGGCGTACGACCGGTTTTATACATGTGAATATTTCTGTGCATAGGTACCTTTCAAGTTTTTGCCGTACACCATCTTCTGGTATGAAAGCTGCGCAGTTTTTTATACATGAGGCCCCAGGACATTTGAATGCCTCCAGATTTTAGTTCAAGGGTCACGCTTCTGTTTCCCAAGAAAAACAGAAGGCTTAATCAGCTTTTGCAATGTGTAAACCCTAAAGCACTAAAGAATGAGTCTCATCATTGCCGAAGCCATACCCGCATTTAAGAAAAAAACAATGAGTTATTCCATAGTCCAAATTAGCCTGCTTTAGCAAGTCTTGTAGAAATGACCAAAACAAAAGAAACCCGAGCCTAAAACGGAGCTCTGCCTGCCTTCAAGTTCTAGTTACGCAGGACCACGCTTCATCACAAATCTAGATATCCAGGAGCATGTCAGGCTGATTGCTAATGTGATTTCAGGTTTGTTTTTAGCCATACTAACGGCATGTTTCAATGGATAGCAATGATGGTCTGTTGTTCGGTTGGTCCACCAATTGTTCCTGAAATATCTTGTCAGCCCTTAAATGGATTTTCATCACTCAGACGATCAATTTAACTGAATTTGGTGATCCCCTGACTTTAGAGTTGATATTTGTGGTTTTGAGTGAAATGTCTCACTTACATGGATTTCCATTACATTTGGTACAGATATTTGTTTTTAACCTCAGGGTGAATTCTATTGACTTTGGTGATTCTTCCAGCAGCAGGGGAATAGGTTAACAATATGTTAGGGTTGAAAATGAGTGGGGGTGCACTAGTGCCTACAATGCCAGCTGCCAACAGCAATTCTGAAATATTGTAGGTGTTATGGTTCCCAAGCGTGGTCTCATATGAACAGATTATGCTGGAAAAGCTGGAAAAAGTTGACAATGTGTTGTTCCAGACTCAGATCCCCTACTATGGGTTTTAGGTTTTAGTCGTTGAAATAATTTTCAATTGTCATTCCGAAAATATTTTCTTTTTTCCCTTGTTTATTATCTGTTGGATTGTACTGTATTTTTTTACAAATGCTTATCTTGTGAAGCACTTTGTGACTTTGTCTGTAAAAGGTGTTATATCAAATAAATGTATTACTATTAATACTACTTGTGGATCTGACTATGTGGCTAAGTTTAACACTGCTATATATCGTTAAGCATTACTGAAAATGAAAACAGAAATAAACAAGTTTGCTGATTTCCCATATCACCGCAATTCAGATCAACTGCCATTTGTCAACACGGAAGTGATTTTTGTGTTAGTGCAATGTCACGTGATTTGGTCTATGGATGTCCTTGCAATTTGATGTGTGTTTGGATAATAGTTTTGACAAGTGTGTATGCATTCATTTCTTGTTAAACAAACGTTTGCTTTATAGAAATGTCCAATAATTAATTTGAAACCTTAACTGAACGTACATTAAGGTTAATCAGTCTGCTGCAATGCCTCTTCAGTGACCCCAATAGTCTTGCTTTGCCAGACCTTCCTCCACAGCGCTGCGTAGGAGGGTCTGGCTAGTCCACACAGCATTCTGGGATGGGAGAAAAATGTGCTCTAGTTTATTTGCATCTCTTTAAACCAATCACAATCGTCATCGTCGCTAAGGACCCGGCAGAGCCACGGTGCAGCTGCACAGTAGGCTCGGGAAGGAACTTGTTTTGGTGGAACATGTGTACGTTCCAAAATCATTTTAGTCGTGCAACAGAAAATTGGGATTGGACAGATAGTCTGGATTTACCCTGCAGAGATCTGAGGCGCAGTTAACCAGAGTCATCATAAATCAACCGGCATTTAAAATTCCATCACAAACAAAACGGAAGGTAACAGACATCAGGCTAAAAAAAAGAGTGAAATCCAACAGAATTTCTGATTGCAACGGAGCAATCCCGGAAGTGGAACGTCGGGAATGTATAAACTAGTAACCCAATGACCCAACACAGTGGCCGGATATTGCCTTTCTTTGATTGAGTCACCAGGTATCGTTAGGCTAAGTTTTGTTTGTTAATAACCAATCTGGTTATATCCAACTGTTTGCTCTAGACTAGGCTGAGATTTAGCTGGAGGCAGTCTGATGCTGCTATATGCAGTCTCAAGCTAGCTGTCCATCAGTAGTACGTATCAGCATTATTTAACGATTTACCACCCTGACAGTGAATAGTCACGTATTTTAGGTGCTGAAATTACAGTGAAAACCTTAGTCAACCCACTACACAACTTTTGGGCTTCTCTCCATATGTCAGTCCTTCCAGAAAAAGTTGGAGTTTTTTTGTGATTGTTTCGGGCAAAAATCCTTGTTTATGCGACACGTTTTCTTAAAAAATGCGATGGATTATGCGGGATATTTATGTAATTTTATGCGATGAAATTGCGGGAACTTGCAAAAATTGTGGGAACTTGCAAAAACTGCGGTTTGATGAAAAAGAGAAAAAAAAAGTGATTCCCCCAACACCCTGCTTTACGATGATGTTCACATCGCGTAATTACGTCACTTCATAATGTTCCCATGGCAACAGGGGGAAATGACTGCTCTTGTGTGAAGTGAACTACATTTTCTTTTACTTTCTGCTAAAATATATGTGACTTTTTTGCAACGAAAATGCGGGGATTATGAAATCATGCAAGCCCCGCATATTTTGTGCGGAAATCTGCAATTTATGCGGCGAAAGTGCGGCGTATTTGAAAAAATGCGGCCCCCACATAAATATGCGGACTTTGGCTGATTATGCATTGAATTATGCAATCGCATAATCGCGTTTTTCTGGAGGGACTGGTATGTGACAGCGCTATTCTTTCTCCTGAAAGGGGCTTCCGCCTTGGGAATTGGCGCTTGATGACGCGATGCTGGTCTAGTTTATACTAACTTATAAGTTAGTATAACTAAGTTATAATTATATTTAATTTACATTTAGTATTGAAATCCTAAAATAATTTTTTTATGTTATATTATTTTAATAGATTTCTACAAAGGTTGGGATATGTAGCTTGAACTGTTGCTGCTAACCCACCTATTCATTTAAAAACTCTAGTGTTCAGAATACATTTTTGAATGAATGATTTGACATAGTCACTATGTCTATGTCCTAGTCTAATTAATTTTACATTTTGTGTGTTACATTCAAGCTCTTCTTTTTCAGATTGATAATCAACAGAAATCCTCATACTCATTTTAAATTTGTATTACTCAGTGGTACTTGTTCCGACTGTGCTATGGTATAAACAAATGGTATCTTATTTATTAATTATTTTGTAAAATAAATGTAATTCTTATGTAAAAAAAAAAGCATACATATCCAGTTTCTCTGGCCTTCTTTTATGTAATGTATTATCACGTATTATCAGTGCTGGTGTCTGAGGCTTTGGCTCTCAGTCTAAAGTTTCCGTTTGTTAACTGGATGCGGAAGCACCTGTTGTGGTGAAGATTGTTTCCTCTGTGTTACATAAATATGAACCACCAGCGAGGATGTTGATTACCACAAGTCCAAAACGTACAGACATTTTCATTTCTCTTTTGATAGTATCTCTAACTTAAGTTTAGGCCTAACTGTAGTGAGTCTGAGTTTAATACTGTGTTAGTGTAGAAGTACATTTCAAATTATGGGTAGCAAATAGTAGTTTAATGTGATAATTAAATCCTTATTGGATCCTTTTATATGCAACCGTTAACTCAAATTTAAAACATACTTTAATTAACCTGACATCGAAATAACTGTAGTAGTCACAAAGGTCTTTTTATGTTTGTCAGTATGTGAAATATATTATCTTTGCTCATACAAAGCAAGTGAAATTGCCTTCCTGAGGTGTTACGATGGTTTTTTTTTTCAGGGTGAAAAAAAAAAAGATTCTACATAGATGCAATTTACCCTTCCACAATATTCCATTGTATATCACCTTAGAGTTATTTATTATATATAAAATGTTCTGATGTTCTTTTTTCTTGAGACACAGTGACTTTGTGCTTTAGATCAGTTCAGGGCAGGTTTTTGTATCACCATATATCACTGTGGTTGCCCCCATACACAGTGACACTTACCCGTACAAAAACCTTGTCTTGATATAGTGCATTGCTAGTTTTTTGTACTGTGCGTACTCAGCAGGGGCTCAATCATGACACAGCATTGCATTTTTTCTCCATTTTGATTTAAATTGTACACCATAAACAGTGATTATTTTTAAATCAATTTTTTTTTTTACACTTTGGTGATGTTTAGCCATTCTAGCGGTAGGGATGGCAAAGTTGGTCTGTCAGTCAGTCGGTCTGTCCACCACTTTTGTCCAGGCTGAAATGTCTCAATATGGGTGAGGGGGGGAAGTTCATACAGACGTTCATGGTCCCCAGGCGATGAATCAAAATGATTATGTTGGTTCCCGACCGTTGCCTGATATAGTGTGTGCTTAGGACAGGTTTTTGTATTACCATATATCACTGTGACCACCCGCCATACACAGTGCCACAAACTCGTACAAAAACCTTTGCCTGATATGGTGTGTGGTCAGTATTTTGTACTCTTTGTACTCAGCAGGAGTATTTACTATATTTCAGCACCTTTTTACAGTAAAACTATAAAATCATAAAAGGACATTACACTTTTGCTCTTTTCAAATTTCCCCTTTGAAACCTAATTATTGCTTCTTTTTCTTCCTTTGAAAATATTTACATTATCCTCTCTGTGTTAAAGAAACTATCACTTTTAAGCTCATAATATCCAAATAAGAACACATATCGTCAGTCTTTAAAGATCTTTGCTTTTCCTAAGAAGAGTTTTGTTGGACAAGCAGCAGAAAGAAGTCTCACCTTCTGACTTGTTTTCTGTATCAGGATCATACACATTTCCTTCTTAGTGAAAGGTTTTTGTCATAAGATGTATCACTGTGCTGCCATAGCTGCCATCAGCACTGTGACATAACTCCATACAAAAACTCCACATTGGCTGTCACGGCACAGAAATGCTGTTGCTTTAACTGTGTTTCTCATATTAGTTTAACAAGCAATGTTAAAGGACAATCCCGGTGCAAAACGAACCTAGGGATTAATAACAGATGTGTACCCACTCTGTCTGTCTGATTTCATGCTAATCAAATGTGTTTGTAGCTTGAAACAGGCTAGCATGGACCGCTGATTAGCTTACAATGCTAATATTCGGGGCACAGGGAAAGTAAAAACAAATTGCTATTTATACCACTAAAAAGGCTCACAATATAACCATACTTCAACGGTAGCATAATGAGGGTCCCTGAATGTTAACCGAAGCATTGAGAACATTTTAAGTGTACAGACACTTTTTTTTTAATTAAAAAATAGTTTAGAAAGACAGTAGCTCCCAAGACGGTGGCCGCCTGTATACAAGAACACGACGGTCTTTATAATCTATCTTTTGTGCCCTGATGATTTATTTTTATTAATTTATAAAATCATTAATTTAATTTGTTCATATTGAAAAGGGCTTTACAATTATGATAATAACACAATTAAACAAACACAAATTGTTATTGACCCATACAAATGGCATCTACCTAATTTGAATAAGAAACAAAACAATTCCAGTGTATCTTTTGAGGCATATCATCCAAAATGTGGGTGACCTATTATGTTAAGGGGTTCTCATAGTTTTGCACTTTCTGTGTCTTAGAAGTAGATTTAAAGTCATGGGCCAAAACCTATATGGGTAGCAATAGAAGTTATTTTGATAATTAAATATCAAAATAACTACTAACTACTTGCTTGGATACATTGGATTTCAAATGTATGACCATTATCACACATTTAAAGCATATCTTTTTACCCCTTGAAACCTTATCATTTCTGTTTTGTTTTATTTTACTTAATGAAAGTGAATATTTACATGATCCTCTGTTTAGGAAACTGTATCAACTTTAAGCTCATGATGTCCTGACACAGGGCCGGTTTTTGTATCACCATATATCACTGTGGGTGCCCCATACACAGTGACACTTACCCGTACAAAAACCTTTCCTTGATATACAGTGCATTGCTAGTTTTTTGAACTGTGCGTACTCAGCAGGGGCTCAATCATGACACAGCATTCTACTTTTTCTCCATTTTGCTTTCAATTGTACACCTTAAACAATAATTATTTCTTTGAAAATCAAATTTTTTTTACACTTTGGTGATGGTTAGCCATTCTAGCAGTAGGGATGGCAAAGTTGGTCTGTCAGTCAGTCGGTCTGTCCACCACTTCTGTCCAGGCTGAAATGTCTCAACATGGGTAAGGGGGGTCGGGATTTCTACAGACGTTCATGGTCCCCAGGCAATGAATCATAATGATTTTGTTGATTCCCAACCGTTGCCTGATATGGTGCTCAGGACAGGTTTTTGTATTACCACATATCACTGTGGCCAATGTAGAATAATTTCTTCTGTAAAACTAAAATCTCCTGTATCCTGGCATGTCCTCGCAGCCATACACAGTGCCACAAACTCATACAAAAACATTTGCCTGATATGGTGCATGCTCAGGACAGGTTTTTGTATTACCATATATCACTGTGACCACCCGTCATACACAGTGCCACAAACTCATACAAAAACCTTTGCCTGATATGGTGTGTGGTCAGTATTTTGTACTCTTTGTACTTAGCAGGAGTATTTACTATATTTCAGCACCTTTTTACAGTAAAACTATAAAATCATAAAAGGACATTACACTTTTGCTCTTTTCAAGTTTACCCTTTGGAACCTAATTATTGCTTCTTTTTTTAATTTGAGAATATTTACATTGTCCTCTCTGTGTTAAAGAAACTATCACTTTAAAGCTCATAATATCCAAACAACTATTTGTGTAAGAACACATATTGTCAGTCTTTAAAGATCTTTGCTTTTCCTAAGAAGAGTTTTGTTGGGCACATACAAGCAGCAGAAAGTAGTCTCACCTTCTGACTTGTTTTCTGTATCAGGATCATACACATTTCCTTCTTAGTGAAAGGTTTTTGTCAGAGGATGTATCACTGTGCTGCCATAGCCGCTATATTGAGCACTGTGACATAACTCCATACAAAAACTCCCACATTGGCTGTCATGGCACAGAAATGCTCTTGCTGAAAAAATACGAAATTCCAGTTCCACATTAATGTAATATACCCTTCCACTACCCCATTAAATATGACTTTTCTTCTAATAAATGTGTAAAATGTCTTGGTTTTGGGACTGTATCCTCTCTTTTCTTGAGGCACAGTGACTTAGTGCCTCAGTTCAGGACAGGTTTTTGTACTACCACACATCACTGTGGCCACCACCCAGGTACACAATGCCACATACTCATACAAAAACCTTTGCCTGATATCGAGCGTGGTCAGAATTTTGTACTCTTTGTACTAAGCAGAACTATATTTCAGTAAATTTTTATCCAGTAAAACTATGAAATCATGAAAAAAAACATTAAACTTTTGCTTTGTATTATTATTATTTTTTTCTTTTAACTTAATTATTGCTGATTTTTCTTATACTTTGTGAAAATGTACATGAACCCCTGTGTTAAGGAAAGTGTATCCCTTTTAAGCTCACGATATCCTGACACAACTCTGTGTAGGAAGACACTTTTCCTAAGAAGAGTTTTATTGGACACATACAAGCAGCAGAAAGTAGTCTCACCTTCTGACTTGTTTTCTGTATCAGGATCATACACATTTCCTTCTTAGTGAAAGGTTTTTGTCATAGGATGTATCACTGTGCTGCCAGAGCCACTACTATATCGAGCACTGTGACATAACTCCATACAAAAACTCCACATTGGCTGTCATGGCACAGAAATGCTGTTGCTTTAACTGTGTTTCTCATATTAGTTTAACAAGCAATGTTAAGAGAACAGAATCAGAAGTGCAAAAGTTCCCTGATGATGGTTATTAAAATGTATTTATTTGTTTGGTGTTATGTTGTACACACTAGTGAAAGGGCTTCACAATTATCATATTTATACAATTAAACAAACCCATATAAATAGCCTATTTTTATTGAGTTACTTTGTGCAGTAGAATCATAGACAAATGGCATCTACCTAATTTGAATGAGAAACAAATCTACTGTAGAATCAAACCTGATCAATAGGCTCTGGCAAGGTTGACACTTCATACCCAGTATATCTTTTCAGGACTATCATCCAAAAGTTGTGTGACCTAACACAAAGTCATATTTGTCATATTTACTTTACACTGTATGTGTCTTAGTGTAGAAGTAGATTTAAAGTAATTTGCCAAAACAATATACAGTACAGTATGTGTAGCAATTAGTGGTAGACTAAAACTGAAAAAATACCACATTCCAATTCCAAATAAATGTCATCTACCCTTCCACTACCCCATTAAATATGACTTTTCTTCTAATAAATGTGTAAAATGTCTTGGTTTTGGGACTGTATCCTCTCTTTCTTGAGGCACAGTGACTTAGTGCCTCAGTTCAGGACAGGTTTTTGTACTACCACACATCACTGTGGCCACCACCCAGGTACACAATGCCACATACTCATACAAAAACCTTTGCCTGATATCGAGCGTGGTCAGAATTTTGTACTCTTTGTACTAAGCAGAACTATATTTCAGTAAATTTTTATCCAGTAAAACTATGAAATCATGAAAAAAAACATTAAACTTTTGCTTTGTATTATTATTATTTTTTTCTTTTAACTTAATTATTGCTGATTTTTCTTATACTTTGTGAAAATGTACATGAACCCCTGTGTTAAGGAAAGTGTATCCCTTTTAAGCTCACGATATCCTGACACAACTCTGTGTAGGAACACACTTTTCCTAAGAAGAGTTTTATTGGACACATACAAGCAGCAGAAAGTAGTCTCACCTTCTGACTTGTTTTCTGTATCATGATCATACACATTTCCTTCTTAGTGAAAGGTTTTTGTCATAGGATGTATCACTGTGCTGCCATAGCCACTACTATATCGAGCACTGTGAACACAACCCATCAACCCAAAAAACTCCACATTGGCTGTCATTGGCACAGAAATGCTGTTGCTTATGTTACTGTGTGCTCATATTAGTTTAACAAGCAATGTTAAGAGAACAGAATCAGAAGTGCAAAAGTTCCCTGATGATGGTTATTAAAATGTATTTATTTGTTTGGTGTTATGTTGTACACACTAGTGAAAGGGCTTCACAATTATCATATTTATACAATTAAACAAACCCATATAAATAGCCTATTGTTATTGAGCTACTTTGTGCAGTAGAATCATGGACAAATGGCATCTACCTAATTTGAATAAGAAACAAATCTACTGTAGAATCAAACCTGATCAATAGGCTCTGGCAAGGTTGACACTTCATACCCAGTATATCTTTTCAGGAATATCATCCAAAAGTTGTGTGACCTAACACAAAGTCATATTTGTCATATTTACTTTACACTGTATGTGTCTTAGTGTAGAAGTAGATTTAAAGTAATTTGCCAAAACAATATACAGTACAGTATGTGTAGCAATTAGTGGTAGACTAAAACTGAAAAAATACCACATTCCAATTCCACATAAATGTCATCAACCCTTCCACTACCTCATTAAATATGACTTTTCTTCTAATAAATGTGTAAAATGTCTTGGTTTTGGGACTGTATCCTCTCTTTCTTGAGGCACAGTGACTTCGTGCCTCAGTTCAGGACAGGTTTTTGTACTACCACACATCACTGTGGCTACCACCCAGGTACACAATGCCACATACTCATACAAAAACCTTTGCCTGATATCGAGCGTGGTCAGTATTTTGTACTCTTTGTACTCAGCAGAACTATGTACTATATTTCAGTACATTTTTTTCCAGTAAAACTATGAAATCATGAAAAAAAAATTCACTTTTGCTTTGTATTATTTTCTTTTTTTCTTTTAACTTAATTATTGCTAATTTTTCTTATATACTTTGTGAAAATGTACATGTACCCCTGCGTTAAGGAAAGTGTATCCCTTTTAAGCTCACGATATCCTGACACAACTCTGTGTAGGAACACACTATTGACCGTCTTTGAACATCTTTGCTTTTCCTCAGAAGAGCATACAGGCAGCAGAAAACAGTCTCACCTTCTAATTTGTGTTCTGTGTCAGCATCATTTCTTTTTCAGTGGAAGGAGGTTTTTGTCGTAGGATGTATCACTGTGGTAGCTGCTATATTCTACACTGTGATATAACTCCATACAAAAACTCCACCCTGCACACTGGCTATCACAACACAAATATTATGTTACTTTAAGTAGCCTAATGTAAATATCTAATCATGTGTGTGTGTGTGTGTGTGTGTGTGTGAAATTGTAATAAGAAACCAAACTATTCCAGTGTATCTTTTGAGGCATAACATCCAAAGTTTGGGTGACCTATAATGTTAAGGGGTTCTCATTGTTTTGCACTTTCTGTGTCTTAGAAGTAGATTTAAAGTCATGGGCCAAAAAATATATGGTTAGCGATAGTAGTTATTTTGACAATTAAATACTTTTTAATGTATGACCATTATCTGACATTTAAAGCCTACCTTTTTACCATTTGAACCCTTCTCATTTCTGTTTTGTTTCATTTTACTTAATGAAAGTGAATATTTACATGATCCTCTGTTTAGGAAACTGTATCACCTTTAAGCACATGTTGTCCTGACACAGGGCAGGTTTTTGTATTACCATATATCACTGTGGCCAGCTCCCCGATACACAGTGGAACATACTCATACAAAAACCTTTGCTGATATAAACAAGTCCTCCAATCCAGACCACGATGTAGGTCGTTTATTGCTTCCACGACCCACAGGAGCGTTTTCCGCCTTCATATTTAAACCAGACAAAATATTGGTTGCTTCAAAAACGTTAATGTTGTGAAACATTCACAGTTTGGTTAGGTTTAGGCACAACAACTACTTGGGTTATGTTTAGGCAACAAAACTACTTAGTTAAGTTTAGAAAAAAGATTGTGGTTTGGGTTAAAGTTTAACGTTACTTGACTTCCAGTTACGCATGTGACGCAAATTGTAAAAAATAAAAATAAAAACGCTGTTTACTTTTATTTTCAAACTGGACATGAACCCTGGTCTCCAGGTTAAACGTCCTGTGTTTGTTTTGGGGGCGGTGTGGATGGCACGCATGCTCGCCGCAAACCGTCTAGCTTGTGAATACTGATTGTGGTCAGAGCGGCTCCAAGAATGGACTTCTTCTCTTCTATAGACCATAATTGCAATGCAGTCTGCAGTCCGTGTTGTTACAAATTCTTGGAGGTGCACGTCTTGCCGCTCAGACCCTCGGCACACAGTCGCCCAGGCCGCAGCTGTGTAAAATTGGCATCCACATCACCGGCTGGACCGCACTGACCGCACTGACTGCATGAAGCATGAAGCATGAAGCATGAAATACGCTTTATACTTTGTCACCTTACTTTCTGGTTTGTGCCCGTCATAAGTACTATGGCCACTAGAAGGTGCTGAACGAACGATTTTGGTGTTTGTCGGGGAGAACAGTCTCGCCAGTATGGTGCGTGGTCAGTATTTTGAAATAAAATAGCAAAAAATTGCCGGTGCAACACAGATGTCTTCTTACTTGATGGTTTTATTTTTGCTATTTTATACTGTTGTGTCCTGCCTTGGTTGCACCGGATTGTTGTGGTCTGCAGAAGCGCAGAGAACTCTCCTTTTCACCAGTATTTTGTAATCTTTGTACTCAGCAGGAGTATTTACTATAATTCTATACCTTTTTTTTCCTTTTTCTTTTTAAAATTTTTCTCTTTTGATCCATTTCATTTTCAAGTTTGCCCTTTAAAACCAAATTATTGCTGGCTTATCTATTTTACTTTTTGAATATTTACATCATCCTCTGTGTGCTAAGGAAACTATCACTTGTAAGCTCGTTGCCTTACCCTTTGTGTAGGAGTACACTAAGAAGAGTTTTGTTGGACTCATACAGGCAGCAGAAAGCAGTCTCTGCTACCTTGTTCTCTGTATCATCATACACAGCATTTCGTTCTCAGTGGAAGGAGGTTTTTGTCATAGGATTTATCACTGTGGTTGCCATATTGCACTGTGTTATAAACCCATACAAAAACTCCACCCTGCACACTGGCTCTCGTGACTCACAAATGCTGTTACTTTATTGTTTTTCATATTAGTTTAACAAGTAATGTTAAGGTTTGAATAACGTTGAGGGAAACAGCAGTGTGGAAGTTCCCTGATGATGTTCTTTTAAGATAATTTTTTTGGGCTTTTTCCACCTTTAATGGACAGGACAGGTGAGAAAGGGGAGAGAGAAGGGAAAGACATGCAGGAAATCGTCACAGGTCGGAGTCGAACCCTGGAACTCTGCGTCGAGGCATAATCCTCTACATATATGTGCGCCTGCTCTACCCACTGAACCAACCCGGCCACCTGATGATGTTTGTTTTTTTATTATCTAATTTTCTTTATTTAATCTCGTTGTATACTCCCCTAAAAAGGGCTTCACAATTACATAATAATAACACAATAAAACAAACACATATATTGTCTTTGCTGATACAAAGCAAGTGAAAAAAATGTTTTCCTGTTTTTTTTTACGTGTAAAACTTAAAAAAAAATTGAATTCCACCTAAAAGCAATTTAGCCTTGCACTATCCTATTTAATATCACTTTTCTTCAGAGTGTAATGATATTAGGACATTTTTTATCTGTTATCTTTCTTGAGGCACAATGACTTTGTGAGAAAGTTCAGCAGGTTTTTGTATTGCCACATATCACTGTGGCTGCCACTCCATACACAGTGTCACACGCTCAAACAAAAACCTCTGCCTGATATAGTGCACTAACTATTGGTGCAGTTAGTTTATTTTCTAAGAAAAGTCTATCACTTTTAAGACCTCATGCACAACCGTTTGTGTGAGCTCGCATTATTGACAATATTTATATATCTTTGCCTTTCAAAAGTTTTTTGGACACATATCTCACCTACTTGTTTTCTGTATCAGCGCCACATTTCCTTCTCATTGGAAGGAGGTTTTTGTCACATGACATATCACTGTGGTTGTTATAGTGCACTGTGTTATAACTCCATACAAAAACTCCACCCAGCACACTGGCTGTCACAGCACACAAATGCTTTGACCTTAAACTAACAGTTTTTTCATTCTTAATTTGGTAATGTTAACATTAAAACATGTGAAATGAATCAGCAGTGCAGTCCTGATCATTGTTGACGATTTGTTTTTCTTTATTTAGAATAGGTACTTTTGTATATATTCCCAAAAGGACTTCACTATTACAAAAAACAAATACATATAAATAGTTATATTTATACATTGTGCAGTAAAACTGCAACAATGGACAAATTACATCCACACAAAGTGAATGAGAAATGAAAGTACTGTAACACGGAAAATAGGCTCTGACAGGATGAATGAACGAATGAAATCTTTATTTCGACGATTAAAAGATATATATATATATATATATATATATAACACACAAAATGTATAAACAAATACAATGTATAACAAGAAAAACAAATAACAAAACAAATAAAATGTATGACCAAAAAAACAAAAACAAAACAAAATTTCAACTGACAGGAGGATTCATATTTACCAAAAGCTGGAAAGGGACAGTACTGTATCACTGACATAAAAAACAGTACCCAGTCAATTATTAAGTCTTTAAAGTATGCATATCCAGAATGTTAGTTTACCTGGGCTGACTGTATTTTAATTAAGCCACAAGGATTGTACTGAGTGTATACATACACCATTTATTTACAGTATATACCAACTTTAGCCTCTGTTGAGAGGTTTTTGTAACTGTGTTAATCACTGTGGCCACCCCAGTAATATACACAGTGAAACACTACGATGCAAAAACCTGTGCCACAATGTAGCTGTCTACTTCTCTGCAATACACAATAAGACAGCAATTTTTTTAGATGAATTATTATATATTATAATAACAGATTTCATGGGATTGTAATAACTATAGGTATTTGTTTTCTGTTTTTATGAATTCAGATTGTTTGATTAGGACTAATTCATTTTAGGAATAATTCAATAACTTAGAAGACATTATACTGTATTCATGGGGTTTTGTTATGTGCTTTAGTAAACTATATAGCAGCCAACCTTTTACTGTATATTGATACATTACCACAGTGTTAAATTGGCAGTGTCCCAGGGTTAACAACATCCTATTGCAGGGCAATTCTATTGAATTCAATTACATTTGAAAACTGTTACATTGTATACGCTGACTCAGTTGGGTCAGGAACAGAATTCTCCACATAAAAACACAGCCAGTGAGTTTACTTACAGCTTATAATTTAGATTTCTCTTCTGAACCTTGTGAACGCAGACAAATCCCACCACTTAAAGGAATCTTTTTAAAGATAATCTCCACACTTAATCTTAAAGCATGGTAGAAAAGCATTGTTGCACTGACCCCTGTGGGCTCAACGGTTGAAGTCTGTTGCACTTATTTTTTATTTTATTGAGCACATAACAAGTATACAGCCAACAGTGTATACAATACAAACATAATAATAATAAATAAACAATAATAAAATGAAGGAAAACAGCTCAATTTACATAAAGCATTTAAAAAGGACAAATAGTGTGTGTGTGTTTTAACAGCCTTCTTATTGCTGCAACAGGATATAGTAGAAATATATTGTTTAATGTGAATGGACAGCTCTATGAAGATCTGTGTTTTATTTTGGAATTTGGACTATGGATGCAATATTTGGTCAAAATTAAAATCAGGTTGATTAAATAAAATTGAGAGGTGAGATTTGTGTAGTGCTGGGCGATATGGAGAAAATCAAATATCACGATATTTTTGACCAAATACCTCGATATCGATACCGCATCGATACTGTAGTGTTGACTATTGGTGCTTTCACAAAATATTTACGCAATGAGATTTTTGATAAATAATCATCAGTAATGTGGATAGTAAAGGCAAATAATAGAACAGTTACAACAGTCTGGTAAGTTCAGAAAATGACATCACTTTACTGTAATGCAGCCCTTAAAACCAGGAAAAGACAACACTTAGGCCATATTACGATATTACGATATCCAAAATCGAAGACGATATCTAGTCTCATATCACGATATCGATATAATATCGATATATTGCCCAGCTCTAGATTTGTGTCATAGTTAATGAAACCAAAAAGTATATTTTCCCGACACGAGGAGAATTCAGGGTAAATAATATCAGTTAAGTATCGAGACAGTTTACTCCAAAGTAATTAAGTATGAGTGCATAACCAAAATATATGTGCAAAAGTTTCTCTTTGATTCCCACAGAATGTACAGTTTACATGTCTTTTTTGAGCTTCTGTAAATAGTGGTTGGTTGGGTTAAACCTATGGAGCATTTTAAAAGAAATCTCTTTGACTTTATTAATCAGAAAAAACTTCTTCGGCAGAAGCCAGACCTTGTCCCAACATATATCTCCAAAAAAGCTGGACCAGTGTAAGTCTGTTGCACTAGTGACCACACATAGCTGTGATGAAGCATCTGTGCATGTACGCCTGTAAATGGCAGCAGAGCATTATTTTCAACTTTTAAAAGCACCTTTGCTGCAGAATGCAGCTAGAGGGCAGTCCAGGGCTTTGGTTGCTTGTCATCAGCCGCTGCATTAACCCTCTGAGCCCATTTCAGCAAAACTAACCACTTACAATGCTTGCATATTGTAAATTATATGACTTTTCTGTACTTTACTATTGTATGAAAGAGGACAATGTTTCCACTGTACATTTCTGAAAATGCTGCTACTCACGGCCACATTTGAATACACTACTACAGTGGCCATAAGGCCTTGCTGTAGGGCTGCACAATTAATCAAATTTTAATCACGATCACGATTTTGGCTTCCTACGATCAAATTCACGTGATCGAGCGATATTTAAAATGCGTCATTCAGTTCATAAACGCTACGTGTCAAAGTTTCTTCTGTCTGATCACGTGCTTCCATGAGCCAATCAGAGTTGTTCCCTGCACAGCGCAGCTTAGTTTAGATGTAGACAGTCGCAGAGGACAGAGAGTAACATGAGGAAAATTCCACAACAGATAGCAGTCGGTCCTGAGGTTTACCAGTTTACCAGTAAACGCAACATTTTGTCCCATCTGTGTTGTTTTTCAGACAACAGTAGTGACCATAGAGCTAGTTAGTTTCTTTTAGCTCATAGCTTTAGCGGCAGACTGTTGTTCGTCCCGCTGTTGGAATCCTCTACAGTGAAATACAGTCATACTTTTACACCGTTCAGCTGTCAGCATTTTAGCCGTGTTTAATCCAGTTACTACTGTAGGTAACGGTAGGCTAACGTTACCTGCTGTGTAATGTGTTATTAGTGTTGACTGTAGCTAATGGTAGGCTAACATTACCTGCTGTTTAACGTGTTATTAGTGTTGACTGTAGCTAATGGTAGGCTAACATTACCTGCTGTGTAACGTGTTATTAGTGTTGACAGTAGCTAATGGTAGGCTAACATTACCTGCTGTGTAACGTGTTATTAGTGTTGACTGTAGCTAATGGTACGCTAACATTACCTGCTGTGTAACGTGTTATTAGTGTTGACTGTAGCTAATGGTAGGCTAACGTTACCTGCTATGTAACGTTTTATTAGTGTTTACTGTACCTAACGGTAGGCTAACGTTACCTGCTATGTAACATGTTATTAGTGTTTACTAGCGTGACTTGGGGCGATGTTTCTTGTCAAAACAATTTATTATAACTATCTCGTGGCCACGAGATAGTATCTTGAGGCCACGAGATAATTCTTCTTCATATTTTATAGCCTATGTTTATACTTTTTGCATGTATATATTTCACAAAGTGGAGCAAGGCAGCCAGAGTTTTCTTATGTTGTATATAGTGTGGTGTTTTGGGTGTTTTATTTTGTACATAGTGTGGTGTTTTGGTTTACCTGGCAAAGAACTGAAGACTCCTCCCAGCGCACCTGAGGCAGATCTCATCAGGAGAGGTGCTGGAGGAACACGGAACGCGCTCCAACACACCGGGAGCGTATTTTGATAATGAATGGCTGAGACACAAGGAGGAAAGAGGAGCGGATAGAGAGCAAAAAGAAACGTTGGGGACGCTACAGGAGTGCAGGACGGAGCACAGATAGACGGGCAGGACAGCGGAGCCAGAGCCGGAGGACAGCTGTGGATGTTTGACGGATCGGCGCGTTGGCGTTGTGCGAGTGCCCCGAACGGGAAAAGCAGAGTGGACGTTGCATGCTGCTGGCCCTCTTCCCCCCTCCCTCAAACAGAAAAGGGTAAAGACTGTAGTCCCTTTCTCTATAGACTGGTTGAAATCAGATTTTCTATTTTTGCCCAAATCGCACTTGCACAACGCCAGCGCGCCAATCCGCCAAACATCCACAGCTGTCCTCCGGCTCCGGCTCCGCTGTCCTGCCCGTCTGTCCTCCGTCCTGCACTCCTGTAGCAAAGTATTGCACTACACTAGGGTCCAGTTTAATAACAAAGGGTCCAGATACTTTACTATCTCGTGGCCACGGGACGGGATAAAAGGTTGTCTTTCAAATTCCCTCTGCACGTAATAGGATAGCGCTACAACCAGGCAGAGCAACGAAGAAGGTAGTGAAGCTAGCTAACACATCTTCCTTTTTTAATAATGATTTCTGTGCCGTTCTTTGTTCTTTTCTCAAAGAAAAGCTTAACTCCAAGTCTTCCAGAAGACCGCTGTTCCCAGCAGCAGCAGCCATAAGCCCGCCCACCGACTCTATACACGCTGTGATTGGCCTGACCAAAATTTGTTTTTTCCAGCTCGCAAGCCAACGGAGAGTGCCTGGACTGACCCTAAATAAATTTGCTGCCACTAGGGTGTGTCGCGATTTCTAGGCTACCTCTGTATCATACTGCTTAGTAAATCCAGTTCAGGCCTGCCAGCATCTTCAAATTATTACACAACTAGTGTTTCACATAGAGGTGGCAAATCACCACTGCTGCATGTGGAGCTTTGTCTCACTCTAGTGGACAATATGAGTAATACAGGGGGCGTACATGTGACATGGTATACTTTGTTTCCCAGAAGAAAAAAATACTGTTTCATATCAGCATTTGTCATCCTTTGTTTTATTGTTATCAATGAAGCAAATTAAACAAACGGCTTTTCATATTTTTATTTTTTTAATGCAAGAATGAGTCCAGTGATAGAATATGTGTTACATCACATTACATTGGTATTTGAATCTGAAAGTCAGAATTTAAAGCTTCATGTATTTATTTATTTATATTATTTATTTTTGTCTTGTTTCCTCTTACACACATGCACTACAAACATGAAACATAAAAAAATAAATGAATATATTATAGTAGTATAATAGTATAGTTTCATAACATAATAAAAGAAAGAAGTAGCAGAAATTAATTTATTACACTTTAAAACTAGAAAGGCCATATGCCATCAACAATCCTCAAAAGTCCACATGTGGATCATTAAATGGGATCTGTCCTTTGATCATCATCACTTAGTCTAAAAGGAGAAAACAGAGAATGTGTCAGGATCTGGGGGACAAAACAAATGCTAAATTCAAACTAGCCGTAAATATTAGTATTCTAGAATCATTACAATATTAAACTTAAGCGAGATAATACGACCCTACAGTGATATGAACTACAGCACTGGAAGATTACTTTAAAATACCAAAACTACTACAACTGTTGTATCTTACCTTAATCATGGTAGCCAGTCATCTAAGAAATGAAAGTCCTCCAAGATGCCTATGAAACAATTAAAATGAGATTTGTTAATTAACTTTTACACTTATTTTGTTACACTGGAAGACGGACTCCAAAGATTCAGTAATAAAATAATCCATGCAGTTACAAAAGCTATATGTAACCCATGTTAAAATATGACATAAATATAAATAGTTTAAAATCTGCATAAATAAGTTTGAAATTTAAAAGTGATTAATTTAATGATAGTTAATTCATCAGAGTTTATTAAAAATGTTTATACAACAATTTAATGTTTAAGATTAAAAGTATGCTGACAGAAAATTCATGTCGCTGCCCCTTTAAGGGACTAGTGACGCTAGAGGGTCAGGGTACTGAAGTATAATCCTTTTTCGTTTCAAACCAAAAACGGAAAAACAAAACTATGAGCTCCGTTTTCTCGTTTTTCAAATTAAAAATTAACTGGAAAACTGCTCGTTTTTCAACTGTTGTTTTTTTGTTATTCATGTTTCCGTTTTAACCCAAGAGCGAGAATACGGGCTCAGTTTTATAATGTGCATAATCATTGAAAATCTGATGGAACACAGGTCTCGTTTATAATGTTATTTTGGTTTTACGTCTTAAGATCAAAGTTGACTAAAACAAATCCGCTCTGGACAGGAAGTAACATTAACGTGTCAAAATAAAAGTATGAGAGCTGTAATAACTGCTAGAAGAACAATGTACTTTAGCTTTTGCCTGTAGCTTGTCAGATTAAATTAATATTTACATTAATTATTAGGGTTTATATAAAGTATTTAATTGAGCAACATTCATTTATATAAGCCACAAAGGGAGTAAGAATGGATATTGTTTTAAAATAGAAATAGGATTATAATAATTTTTGCCAGAAGAATGAATACATTGTTTGCCTGTAGCTTGTCAGATTAGGCTAAAGTTAGCTATTTAGGGTTATATAAAGTATTTAATTATTAAATAATAATTTTTAAATCACATGAAATCTGCATTCATCTATTATTAGCCTATGTGTGGCAGTTATTGACTAGTTACTCAATCGTACACCAGCCAGTAAAAAGGCATCTAACACTTGTGTTGTCTTCGGGTTAAATTTGTCGTGTTTTCAAAGTTTCTTATAAGAAATTTGGGTTTCTTTCAACCAAATTAACCAAACATAACATGCATTGTTCCCTTCCAATGCTCTTTGCAAGTAAATTAATATTCACAACTTTCATAACATTTTGGGTGTTTTATTCAAAGTTATAGTAGTTATGGTCTTCCCGGGTGAATTTTGACCTGGTAGTGCAATAAGGCACTATTGAGCTTTACAGAAGATATATTTACAAGTACACACACACACACACACACATATATACACACAGACACACACACACACACTCACATAAACACACACATACACAGACAGACAGACATAAAGACACAGACAGACACACACACACACACACACACACACACACACACACATACACACAATTGTTGGGTCTTTGTAAATTATAGAGTGTAGTCTAGACCTACTCTACCTGTAAAGTGTCCTGAGATAACTCTTGTTATGATTTGATACTATAAATAAAAGTGAATTGAATATTATAATGTTATAATCCAAAACAACTAATCGTATATCCTCATTTTACTTAGAAATTAGGTATAATTCATGTAAATGAGGTCTGTTGACCATGAATGCAAAAAATAAGTGTAAAACTAATGAGTGGAATGAAGTTGGATAAAAGGGGTAACCCAGAATTGAGTGATAAATTACTTCATGCTTTATGAAATGGTCAATTTAGTTATGCCAATAACATTTATAATGACCCAATTTATAAGACAACACAAGCTAAACCACCTGACCACTTACAGTTTTTTTCGATTGCTAAACGACAGCGGGCACAACTGGAGTCACATGTGCAAAACTCTAACTACAGTCTGCACAGCAGCAGTTCATGTGGACCAAACTCTAGTTCATTTTTCATTGCTTGAACACAGTTTTCAAAACTCTACACACTTATCCCATGACTTTAACCACAACGTGCACAACACTGTAGATTTACAGCACTTTGTTCAAATGCTAACACACTGCTGTCAAAACTGTAAACCACACATTCAAAACAGAATAGATTTCAGTCTGGTGCCTATCAAACACTGCTGATTGCAATTTTAGCTGAAAGCCTAAGCAGGTGTCTTGTTTTAGACTAGTTAGTGAACATATACGGTATTCATACAGAGAAAGCTCAGAAAGTCTTTTTTTGTATACAAACACCAAATAAGAATGAAACAATTCTACACTGTACTGTTTGAGAGAAACTGGTAAAAGAGCAAAGATACCAATATGTCCAGGTAAGATGTCTGAGGTTATATACACAGCTATAAAAAAAGTGAAAAACACAATATCTTTACAATAGTAAAACTGCATTCTTACTGTTTTTCAGAAAGTAATGGAGGTGAAAGCAATAGAAACACCACGTTCATTTGTATTTAGAGATGATGCAGACATCCAATGTGATGAAGAGAACTTGCCACATGATGCTGGAGAGAGGCAGGATTAGTCACACTATTCGTTGGTACTGTTATGTACCTTTAGTTTTTTTCCACAGTAATTCCATAAATTACTAGAGACAAAATACTTTATTGAAGAAAACTGCTGATTTTCATTCCTTCTTGTTTACCTTATGTAAAAATTGGTATGCTATACAATCTATATTTTTTCCTTAAATAAACTGTTGAGTAGTGTCAAGTCACTCAAATTGTTCAAACTGTAAAGATGAGAAAGTTTGTAATTTCTGTATTGGTGTTTGATGCTAGTGTTTTTACTCTCAGTGTGTTCTGAGTGACAGTGTGTTATCTCAGTGAGGCCTGTGCATACTGTTTGAGACGTGTGTGAAGAGTTGTGTTGCTTTGAATGAGTTTTGCAGGTGATGTGAACTGTTTAGCTCAGGTGACTGTAGGTAGTGCAGACTGTAGTTAGAGTTTGGCACATGTGACTCCAGTTGTGCCCACTGTCGTTTAGCAATCGAAAAAAACTGTAAATGAAAAGGCTTCTTTTTGCAACTCTGCAGAATATTCATGTGACATGGTTGACCAACTTAACTGCCAAAACAGTTTTTTACAATCACTTTGGCACTAATTTCAGAACCTTGACGTCATTTTTCAAAACTCTAGACACAAAACTCAAAACCAATGATCATTTTTCAAAACTCTAACACTTGTTTCAATTGCTTGGATACAATACACATAAACTAAAGATCATTTGTTCATTTAACAAAGATCATCTGTTCAATATGACACAACTTAACATCAAAGTACTACTATTTCAAAAAGCAATTCACACATTACAGTTCAGATGATTGTCTATTCATTCCATTACAATCATCTAACTATCAATTGATACAACTACTCAAAATGATAAGTAACTGTTGCATTACCATTACAGTTTTTTACAATCACTTTGCTACTAATTTCAGAACCTTGATGTCATTTTTCAAAACTCTAGACACAAAACTCAAAACGGTCATCACTTGTAACACAGGCTGTCCAACGTTCAAAACATTGCATTGTGCATTCATATCTTTAAAGAAATATTGCACTTGCACAATCACTGGTTCAAAAAACAAATTTATTGTGAAATACCGTTGAAACATTACATTAGATCACCCACACACAAGCTACCCATAGTTTCACTGGGTCATCGTTCTTACAATCATTAAATATTGTAGTACAAATTAGGTGATATATGTATAAATATATCCCTGTAAAAGTACTGCAGTAGTAGAGAGAATACTACAGACCAATGTGGTACAAGTATATATAATATATATATATATATATATATATATATATATATATATATATATATATATATATATATATATATATACACACATACAGTACTTTATATATAAAGTATATATAAATTATATATCTCAATCATCAGTAACAAGTTGGCAGAATTGGACCAGCAATTCCAAGGGCCTGCATCCATACAGTGCAATACTGTCAATACAGTAAATAGTCTTAAAGGTGGTACATGGGAGCATAGCAACAGTGTCTGATAAACAGTAGTATATTACAGTAAAGAAGGATGATGAAAATTTACATCCATAAATAATGTAGTCTAATTGGTTCATGCTCCACGCTAAGTGGTGACAATGAATCTTGTTATCTAGAAACTTTCATGATCTAAACATGGAATATTGTTTGTCTGTTTCCATACAACTAGTCATTAAGAGTAATGCAACAGTTACTTATCATTTTGAGTAGTTGTATCAATTGATAGTTAGATGATTGTAATGAAATGAATAGATAATCATCTGAACTGTAATGTGTGAATTGCTTTTTGAAATACTTTGATGTTAAGTTGTGTCATAATGAACAGATGATCTTTGTTAAATGAACAAATGATCTCAGCATTATGTGTGTTGTATCCAAGCAATTGAAAAAAGTGTTAGAGTTTTGAAAAATGTGCATTTTGATCATTGGTTGTGAGTTTTGTGTCTAGAGTTTTGAAAAATTACGTCAAGGTTCTGAAATTAGTGCCAAAGTGATTGTAAAAAACTGTAATGATTGTACGAACGATGACCCATTGAAACTATGGGTAGCTTGTGTGTGGGTGATCTAAAGTAACGTTTCAACGGTATTTCACAATCAAATCGTTTTTTGAACCAGTGATTGTGCAAGTGCAATATTTCTTTAAATATATGAATGCACAATGCAATGTTTTGAACATTGGACAGTCTGTGTTACAAGTGATGACTGTTTTGAGTTTTGTGTCTAGAGTTTTGAAAAATGACGTCATGGTTCTGAAATTAGTGATTGTCAAAAACTGTAATTTGAGTGTGATGAAGAACTCCTGCAGATACAACTGGGCCACATTGCAAACTTCTCATCATATTAGTGAGGAAGCTGCCATGTTGCTTCTCTCATCCTGGTCTCCGCAGGCCCTGCAGACTGGACCACCCTTGTGGTTTACTTCTAGAATATTACAGTAGGCCACTTTGCTGATTCAGATTTGCCACTTGAGTCCACAGCACCATACTATATATGATAAACATGCACCAGCCTTTGTGAAAGTGTATGTTCCGAGAGAGACAGAGAGAGAGAGAGAGAGAGAGATCTCGGTTGTAACATTAAACATTTGCATGATTCTGTGACATCTGCTTCTGCTCCAACAATACAATGGCAGTAAATATTTATATTGCTTACAAGGAGATGTCAGTTATCTTGATCAGAAAAATAATGCATTGCAAAGTCAGGACTGGTACCAATTATTTAATTTACAACACACAAAAGCACACAAGCACACAGCAGCACATCGTTTTTGTTATTTAGTTCTTTGAGTTTTATGTTGTTACGGTGTTATGTTCTAAGTCTTATTATATGTGCATTAGTTCACTTGTTCATTCCATTCCATTACATTAAATGACATGTCATTTAGCTGGTGCTTTTATCCAAAGCGACTAACAATTAAGTAAAAGGGAGAGGGAAATCGGAGCACCTGGAGAAAACCCCATGCAGAAACGGGAAGAACATGCAAACTCCAAGCAGAGAGGCCCCGAGCCACCAGGGTTCCAACCCAGTAGCTTCTTGCTGTGAGGCCACAGTGCTTACCATTGACCATTCCTTATTGTAATTCAACCACACAATACCTATCATGTATTATATTTTATTATCCAATATTGGCCAACTACTGTTTCAAGGGCTTAGTATGAGCAGTGAACCTCTAACGAGCTGGGTGATGCAGGCACAGGTCCAGCAGTGAGGAGGTCTACCATGCTCACCGTGAACTCTGGTCCAGTCTGCAGGGCCTGAGGAGACCAGACCAGAATGAGAGAGTCTCCAGTACACTTTAACTTGTTAATTTATGTTCTTCATCACATTGACATGTTCACTGGCAACTAATGTGGTCAACCATGTCACATACAATATTCTGCGGAGCAATTTAAAAAAGCCCTTATATTTTTTGCCTTTTTTTTTACTGGCTGATGTAAGATTAGAGTAAAACTAGTCAATAACGCCACACATAATGCTAGGGGAATGCAGATTTTATTTAAAATGTGATTTAAAAATTATTATAATCCTATTTCTATTTTAAAACAATATCCATTCTTACTCCCTTTGTGGCTTATATTAATGAATGTTGCTCAATTAAATACTTTATATAACCCTAAATAATTAACTGTAGCTTAATCTGACAAGCTACAGGCAAAAGCTAAAGTACATTGTTCTTCTAGCAGTTATTACAGCTCTCATACTTTTATTTTGACACGTTAATGTTACTTCCTGTCCAGAGCGGATTTGTTTTAGTCAACTTTGATCTTAAGACGTAAAACCAAAATAACATTATAAACGAGACCTGTGTTCCATCAGATTTTCAATGATTATGCACATTATAAAAATGAGCCCGTATTCTCGCTCTTGGGTTAAAACGGAAACATGAATAACAAAAAAAACAACAGTTGAAAAACGAGCAGTTTTCCAGTTAATTTTTAATTTGTATGGACATTGGAAAAACGAGAAAACGGAGCTCATAGTTTTGTTTTTCCGTTTTTGGTTTGAAACGAAAAACGGATTATACTTTAGTAGGCCTACCCTGACCGGGGAAACATTTAGTTTAGTAATTTGAGGATTTTTAAAGAGATTTATTGTGCTTATGACCTGTTGCACAGGTCAGGTTTTTTTGCTTGGTTTGAAGCTTGGTCGGAGCGAGGATTGGTCTGCAGTGTGCAGGCGTGCATATGCACAGACGGGATTCAAGATGGCGAGCCAGACCCAGAACTTCAACTCATCTTCTCCATCGCATCAGTGAGGAAATCTCCTGCATATGGTGACTCGCTGCCAGAGTGGTAGGAGTATCCGGAATTGTTTTTGAACTGAACTGGAAACTGATTGAATTATTATTTTTGGACTGAATCGAACTGAAACTCTTCATTGAACTGAATAATCAAACTCGCATTTGGACTTGAACTTGAATTTAAGGTGTCATACTTTTGTTTTCATATTGAGTTCATATGTTTGAATGTGATTTGAAATGATTGTGGTCCACTTTGATTTGGTTGTGTAAATTGAAGGTATTTTCTTACCCGTAAAAGAAAGGAAAAAGAGTTAACTCAGGAAGTAAAATAGGAATCCTAAAATAGGTGCAACCTAGGAAAAAGACTGGTCTAACTTAGATTAGCTTCACTAAAATAACTTAGGTGAACTAAAGAACAAAAAGAGAGTGAAATACATTTTAATTTATTCAATATTAAGAACCTGCAGGGTATTTTTGTTTTGTGTACTGTATTTTATGTGTTTTTGCATTTAGTAAATGGCCGGCCTTTTGTATTTAAAGCAACGGTCTCTGGTGTAATTATTGTTTTGCTCGCCACTCCTTAGAACCTAGAACTGGTCCAGTGGCGCAGTTAGAGGTGTGATACCGGTGCTACATATAGGTGGTTAACTTAGTATGTACAGTGTTTAATGTACAAGAAAGACTTGAATCAATGGACAAACTAGCACCTGGTTTCGATTTATTCAGGAATAGGGTGGTGTTTGTGTCACCCTGCAGGTGAGGACTGCCCCACGTAACCAGATGACTTGGGACAGACGAAGGTGGCTTTGGATGCTGAACTTTCCGTTTGGGCCTCTGTGGGGTTCACTGGTGTTGTAGTCCCACAGTTCCTTGCCATCGAGTAACCAAGTGATGTTAATGGACTCAGGGCTGAACGTGGAGACCAGGCACACAAGTTCACCAGAGCCCTGGAGCAAGATGGCTGAAGGTTTGCTGTGGGTGACTTTAGTTGGGGAAAATAGTGAGATAAGTATTTTTTTTGTGAATTTGTAAATACAATACAATGTCTTTTTTAGCTCATACAATCACCTAAAATATATGTTTACCCTATTGGCTGATACACATTGGCTGGATCATGTAATGAACAACACCAGTCAACTTCAATTTTGCTAAATGCAAATTCTCAGCTCACCAAACACATCCTTTAAGGTGCTTTTAAAAGTGCTTTATGGTGCTTTTTTTATGGAAAAAACTGTTGAACCACAAATTCAGAAACGGCAATAAACCATTGCAAATAATTATGTGCTTTCTAGGGGACTACCTCTGCTTTTGCTTATATGGTCCTCGTAGCTCTGGTTGGAACATCGATGCTTTGCCTCGCAAGACACTTGTTTATATGCATGCGAATCCTCCGCTAACACATCGAGGGAGCTCCGCAAAGTCTCCGTCCCATTGCTGTGACTCACTGGTGGCTCCTTATGGACATTGAGGGAATAACTT
This sequence comes from Perca fluviatilis, assembly GCF_010015445.1. Lineage (NCBI taxonomy): Eukaryota > Metazoa > Chordata > Actinopteri > Perciformes > Percidae > Perca > Perca fluviatilis. Next base: position 9,973,569 of record NC_053126.1, on the reverse strand, counting down.
TTCCCATCTACTTTCCAGGTGACAGAGAAATCATTAAGAGAAGGGCCGATTAGAAGACAGGTAATAGTCACCGGACCCTTGTTCTGAAGCTCCTGGAGTGGTGGTCCCTGAACATATATGCCAAGCATCTGAGATGATGCCGGAGTTACTGGAAAAAAAGAACGTGACATTAAAGAGGGAGAAAATGCAACACCCATCAAAAATTGATTATGAGGAAAAACAATGTCTCAAATGTTTAATGGATGATTAACCCTCCTGTTATCCTCAAATTTACTAACATCTGTTATCCTTGGGGTCAATTTGACCCCAGGATTTGAAACCTCCAGAAAATGTTGGTAATTAAATCTTTTACCAAATTTTTATGTTGATATCCTAAACTGGCAACTGGAAAATGTTGAATGACCCCCACCCCCACCCCCACCAACACACACACATCCAGAATATCTATTACGTGACTATTGAAACATATGAAAATCACTACAAAATCTCCCTGATTCAACTTAAATTGAAAAGAAACCGCCACAAAATGCAACCAGACATTCATCCATAGTCACATTGGGGCCTGGATTGTAGAGAAAGGATAATCGCATCGCATTAGCATCAAGAACAGTGGGAACCAAACGTTGCGTTCACAGACTTAGTGGATTCTGTCATTACTGTCTTAAAGCTGGGAATCTCCACTTGGATGGAAGGAGGGGCACTTAATATGGACTGCAGGAAAAAAAGGTTTTAGCTGCAGATGCTAATCTAAATCAAACTAAATTAAAATTCAATCTATTACAACATACATTTATTTTAAAACATTCATGATATTGAATAAATGCCTTGCATCACTGTTGATTATTCGAAATAAATAAATAAAAATGAAATGAAATGAAATATATTAGCTATTTTCATATTGTGCTGTGAGACAGATGGCACACATACTTAGTTTGACAAATACTTATTTTCTTTTATAAATTCCTGATTCTTGTGAATGGACTTGCATGTAAAACTTGAGCCATATGCCCAAACAGTCCTATTTGGCTCAATCTCACTGCTTAGACTGAAGGTTTTGTCCTTTTCCTCCACACTCTGCAGCTTTGTTGTGATTGTGGCAATAGTTAGAGGCTGGTTGTCCTGCTTCCACTCCACACTCAGTACGTCTGGGTAGAAGCCTCTTAGGGTGCAGAGGAGTCTGACTGGTGAGGCCCCGTATTCACCTTCCCAGACAGGGTGTAATGTGATGTTTGGATAGACGATCCGATCAACTAAACTAGAAAAGAGATCATTTTGTCTTTAATTGCCTTAATTTAAACATGGGATATGGACTTTTGTTTTATTTATTTTTTTATTTTTTTAAATATGAGCTGATTTCATCTTTCTCAGTTATACATACCTTTTAGATATTGGTTAAGTAACCAACTGTGGTGTCTCAATTCTAAGTGTAACATCTCTGTATTTAGGCTAGGTGGCAGAGGTGTACTTTTACAGTGTCTGGTGGCTTAAAGTCAGGTGGAGAAATTGCTGGAGGTCTGTTGCACAGCTGTTGCAGCATGATGGGGCAGAGTGATCAGGGCTAGCAGCAAGCGGAAGCATTGAGTCACACCCAGGTCCCCAAAGGTACCGAAATACAGAAGTGAAACAATGCAAAGAGCAACGGTGCATCACAGACACCAGGTGTGAGGTGTGGTGGTGCCAGTAAGAGAAACAGAGTGCACATTTAAATATATCAATTCAATTCAATTCAATTTTATTTATAGTATCAAATCATAACAAAAGTTATCTCGAGACACTTTACAGATAGAGTAGGTCTAGACCACACTCTGTAATTTCCAAAACCCCAACAATTATAGTAATTCCCTCAAGAGCAAGCATTAGCAGTGGCTATCGCGACAGTGGCAAGGAAAAACTCCCTTTTAGGAAGAAACCTTGGCAGACCCAGACTCTTGGTAGGCGGTGTCTGATGGGCCGGTTGGGGGGTGATAAACAGTGGCGATAATAGTCACATTAAAGGTCACAGTGATGTCGAAGGTTATCGTGGAAGTTCATGTCATAGCAGGGCACATCGTGTCATACTGAGTAGTGCTGTCCCCTATACCGTATCCAGACTACTCTGTGCATAGGAACATCACAGCAGGGCGTTGCGGGATGTAACGTGGCGCTGCAGAGCATGGGTGGATGCAGCAGGATGCAGCAGGATGCGGCCGGGATTTGCAGAGAATCACAGAGCATAGCTCTGCGAAGAAGAAACATAAGGACTCCGGGGAGTAAACTCCCCAGAGCTAGATTAGTAACAAGCAATTCTGGGACAGGATGCATACAGAAGTAACAAGTAGAGAAGAGAGAGCAGCTCAGTGTGTCATAGGAAGGAAACAGCCTCCCCTGCAGTCTAGAATTGTAATAGCATAACTAACTACGAGGAGAAGCAGGTGGGCCGGGTTCGGTGGACGCTGCAACTCCTATATCATTTCAGTTTAGATTGTGTGTTCACATAGATTTCAAATGGCCTCTCATGACTTTGCTAAAGGTTTTAGTTCTCGACTCTATTAATAATAATAGACTGGAGAACTAACCGACTGTGAAATCTCCAAATTTACACATTGTGTTGAACATGGGCTGTTGATTCCAGATGCTAGGGAGGTGAACATAGGAACATATTACATAATGAAATCATTTTTAAAATGAGCGAGCATGAACAATTTCAAAATAATGGCAGAGAAAAAAAGGCTGGAGGAGCAACATCAATGTTTTTCTTCATTTAAGCATTTATTTTCAAAAAGACACAAAGCTCTTGTAATGAAATGGAAAAAGGACAATTGTGATTACTTACATGAAACTATGAGTTTATAAGAAGTGTGAAAAATACTTTTACACAGAAAGTTCACTTTGTTTCATTTAACCTGAAAAGACATAAAATACAAAAATATAGATTAATAATATTGTGAAATAAATGTATCAACATATGGCTTAAACACAAATTTATAACTGTTTTGCTGTACTTAATTGATCAATTATATATATTAATTTACCAGAGGAAAAAAAAAAACATTTTGGGATAATGTTCAACACACAATAATAGTGATACCTGCAACATAAATATAATTCTGCTAATTCAATTCAGTATAATAGCATTAACATTTTTTAAAATTATGTTAAGACAATAACTCACTATCCAAAGAGTTGATTCATCATCTCTCCAGTATAATCTGTAAAACTATTATACCTCATAAAGGTGATTTCTATTGTTCGTGTCATTGATAGTTGAGCTTTCGCTGCACTTTTATAATAGAGCATAAAAATCAATATTTAAAGAGATAGGAATTTGTGTTTATCAGAGTGGTTAAAAAAGTTCTTATAACTAGGCCTGTAACAATTATTACATTGTTAAATAATGTTTTTTTTTTTTTTACATAATCGCGGAATCTTTAGCAATATTAACTAAGGTCTTAAGGCGTATGACTGGTAGATCAGGTAGATTAGATATGCCAAATTGTAGTTATATAAATGTTTATTGGCCAGACTATATCTTTTTTATTATTATTTCAATTGTTATTTGTTGGAACTTGACCCCAATACAACAACATGTTTTATGATAATAAAGAGGCATGATTTAATTCATAGGCTGTGTATTTGTGTTATTATGTTATCTGGGTCACTTGACAGGGAAATAACCAAAATATGTATCCTGGGATTCATTCAAAACTTTAATTTGTTTGCAAAAGTAATAAATAAAAAAATACTTTTCAAAATTTTGACTGAAAGAGACAAGTTTATTGTTAACCGCAATTATTTCTGAGACAATTAATTGTACAGCAAAATTTGGGATTGTTACGGCATTAATTATAACACCAACAAGATGTAGTCAAACATGAATAATGCATAATGATATTTAATGAGGTAGTTACGATGTGATTACGATGATTGTTATAATGTGTTACTGACATTTCTTCTATCACAGCTATGCCCTGTATCAACCTATGTTCACAACTCATCTTAGAGGAGTTTTCTGTCAACCCATTTGTGTTTGAATACATACAACTATTAACTCGGTTGTCTTCTTCTACTTGAGTTAAATCCAAATATGTGCACAACTCTAACATATAAAAATCCTTATTACCTTAATAGCAGTGGTTCCAATGGTAAACAGCAGAGTGATGAGGAAGAGAAGGATGAAGGTGAGGGCCGTGCTTCCCATGTTATCTTCTTCTGCCTCTGTGGCACCGTTCCATTGGTCGTTGAAGTATGAACGTACTGCAGAGTAATTATTGAGTTAATACTTGGGACAAACCCCGCTCAAAACAGTAGGCTAGCTCATGAGACAAATCACCAAATTATATGAATGACCAAATTGGATTCATATCCTGTAATAGGGTAATGCATTTCATAACCTCACAGGTCGGAGTGAATCTAGTCAGTCAGTCAGTCAGTCAGTCAAAGTATAAAATCCACAACATAAATTTAAAGAACGGTAGCGGCATATGTCTTGTTACTTATTACATTGTTATTAGTGTACCATAGGACCTTATAGTTTTGCATGTGATTATGGTGATTACAATCATCCTACAATGATCCTGAATTACTTTTGAAAGACCCCATTATTGGTGTGGCATGCATGACTTGGCTTGTGAATCAGTATATTCTGATATTTGACTGAGAGACCACAGAGCTGGAGCTAGAGTTTAAACAAGTATCCGACTTTTGTTGGGGGTGCAAGACCCAGTAGAGGAAACACACAAAGACAAGTCACACAAACAGTGTTACTGCACTGACTACAAATTACATTGAACAAATAGGCTTCATTAAGTTAAATTGTTGGCTAAAGTTAGCGTTATTCTAGTGAATACTATACGGTGTTAAAAAAGTTTGATATATTGTATTCAAACATGGTGATAGCTACGTCTAATTTGTGTTGCATTAGGATAGCACTGTGACACACACAACAAACATGTAGCTCAAAATATTGGTTAAATAAAGACATAAACAGCATGCGACATACATCAACAGAGTTGCAAAGGGCTTTTTTTATTTTTTATTTTGAATCTGCATTAAAAAGAAAAACACAATGTCAAATCACAAGCAACAAACATTAAACAACAAACAGCAGAAGACACAGCGACACAGAATGACGTCTACTAGGCCTTGCACGTTTCAGGGATGTTCATGTTGAGGTTGACCAGGTTGGTTTTTTCAAATGTTCTGTGCCCGATGGACCTGACAATAGCTTTAGCTGTGTTAACCACAGACTCATGGTGAACTACACAGCTATACACCACGTCACTGTCTTGCCACTGCTCAAGGGTGAGAGATAACTGGCTATAAGTAGAATAGGATCCGTGGTTTTCTACAGGGTTTCTCAAATTCTGAGTCTGCTTCCTCGTCATCAACAAGCCAAGAAACGAAAACCTCCCGAGGGAAGAAGTCTTTCACAAAGCATGTCAGGGTCACCGTTTCCTTTTTAGTATGTTCTAGTGGAGGCAGCATAAACACTGAAGGACGCTGAATCTGTCCTCCTGCAAGCATGAGAGAACAATTAGGACTCCTGCTACAGATAAACACACCTGCAGTACTGTAGGAAATCTATGCTACAAAATACACTTAGAAATCACACTAATAACGGGTTTGATGGCATGACAAGAGGAATTAAACACCGACTTTTTTTTGCACAATTGCTGGATAGTTTTCTTACCGACAGTCCTTCCGTAGGTTTTATTAAGTGGAATAACCCAATTGTCATGTGACACTACGCAGACAAACTTTGTCCCCTTGATCCATTCGTCATAAGTGATGGCAAGTGAAGATCTAAATACGCCTGTACTTCCTTTTGGGGGAACTACTGAAGCACCATGTATTGGTTTTTCATCGTGGGTCTCCCATGAAATTTCAGTGACGGATGGTTTGTTTATCTTGACCTGACATGTTATGTTTCCTTTTCCTTCACGTGAAAACATGTCCTCCATTGTGGGTCCTATGATATCTATCTCCACATCTGATTCAAGACATACTCCATCTTCTGAATGTGTAATTAATAAACAATTAATAAACAGAAATGGCTGAAACACCATAAGAATTAGCCTGACATTTACATATTATGTTTATAGAAACAGTAGCACTTTACTCACCAGTTGAAGGGAGTGGTTGGTAGATCACAGTTGAATTGAGCTGTGTAGGACACGCTCCACTTTTCCCTTTAAACTCACATGTAACCTGAGTGTTTAAAGGCATCTCTTCGGATTTCACCGTGAGAAAACTTGCTGCGCTGTACCGTGTAGTTCCATTATTGTCCATTCTTCCCTCATAATGTGTTTGGATCTCGTCTATTTTGTTGACAATTTCTTCTTCATTTTTCAGCCATTTGATCTCATAATCTTTTGGTGAAAAATCTTTGGCAAAGCAGGAGAAGGAAGCCTCGGTTCCCTCATCAGAGGAGGCCAACACACTAAGGGTTGGTGGATAACAAGGCACCTCTGAAAAACAAACATACACAAATATCTGTATGCGGAAGCAGGGAATCCTATATACAGTATATATATATGCAGAAGCAAAGGTAAACAATGTGCTACAGTGCTCATGTAATCTAGATTTTACGATAGACTGGCAAAATATGACTTTATCACTTTTCTGAACTACTGTATGTTATGCAACTTGCACACACATATATGCACATTGTGATTATGTACCTCGAATTAACACTTACTGTAGCTTGTTTCTAAATTGTGCAGACAGAGTCAAAAGGAAAATTAGGTTTTCATAGTATCACAATTACAAAATTGAAGAGCAGAGTTTAAATGTACACTTCTGCATATACATTGATTGCTCGGGAAAGCGAACACAGCTTGAATGTTATTATCAACATGCAGTGAAAGCGGAGACAGACAGGAAGAACTAGGATTATGCAGACAGACAGAAAGAAGCAGAACACTGCAATAAGGTGCAGAGGACATACAGCATATAAGTAAAGAACAAAATAGAGTGAGTCAGCAGCTGAGCTTCAGCCTTTTCTTTCCACCTCACTGTTTGGTTTATAAAAAATAAAAATAAAATTAATTTAACAATATTTAATGACGCTGATTTATGTAATTTCATTTGGTAACAGCTTTTTTATTTTTATGGTCTCCTCTGTGTTGATTTTTGTTTTGAAATGACAGCTTGGAGTATATTTGTCCCTAAAACAGTAAAACCAATTATTGCTTTTTTTTTTTTTAATTCAGTTCAAACGTTTAAACACAAGCTCAGGATAAATTTATAAATATGTGGTAGAGTCAGCCTCTAATAACATTTCTCGGAAATCTACAAAACCAAGTAATAGAGATTTACTTCTTATTATTACCTAACACTTATTTATGACTGTATTCTATTACCATTATTGTTATTGTGTTTTCCACTGTCTCTTTTATAACATTTATAACAACAAAAGTTTTTGGAACTTAATTAACTGACAGAAATCACCAAATGATCTTGAAATTAAGCTGATATTCTTATCATATGTAGTAGCCTTGTATTACTATGTTCACTGCAATGTAAAATATTAAACTTTCTTTGACTGAGAGTTTGATAGTGTACTCTACCTCAAGTTATTATTTATCAGTTACTATTACCAAATTTGTAATATATATATATAAATTAATACATACATACAAAAGGCATTTATAAATGACTTGGGTCTTACCTGGCCATGGCTTTCGGAAAAAACACTCTTGTGTCTGTCCTGATGCATGTTCCACGGCACATTTGAAAGTCTCCCTTGCTTCCCAGTCCTGTCTGCTCACTCGAATTTGACTGACTCCAGTATAAACGTTGCCTTTCTGCACCGGAGGGTACTGAATGAAGTCTGTCAAGGCAGCCCCATTTTTGTTCCATGCGTAGGTCAGTGAGGAGGGTGTGAAGCCGGTGGCAAGGCAGCCAAGAGTGACCATGTCTCCGGTCCCAGAACCACATTGCATCAGCGGAAACACAGTTGGAGTGGCTAAGAAAGAAAAAACATATACGTGTAATTAAAATACAAAAATACAAATTTTCGCCAAGCATTGGTTAAAACAGAGAGAAGACAATTGAGTTGATAAATAGCGTAACAAAGCACAGTATTTAATGCATCACCTTGTAATATGTTGAAAGTGGAGATTTCAAGAGCCCTCCATTAAACAGACCTTTATTTTTCCCTATACCATTTATTTAGATGTTTGTTGCACTAAAGTTTAGCACCTTCAATAATTTTATTGGTGGTAGTCATTGTTACAAAAACTTTTAGTCAATTAAGCAGTTATGAACAGTATGATATGAGTATTCTTACCTGATGAAACAGTTACCGTTGTACCCTTTCCCCAGTAGTCAAAAGCCTCGTAGTAGCACAGTGCTGAATCTACTTAGCTGTTAGTATAAAAAGACTACATCTAATGATGAGGGCAAAATATCTGCCTTCATATATAATTAATCCCGCTATGTTTTAAAATCCATTAAAATAACCGTAAAATACACTAGCCATAATTATCCACCATTATGTCATAGTAAGAATATTGCTGTTTGACTTTTTACCGTACATACAGATTTTTTTTTTATAATAAAATGCTTAACTTTTGAAGTGAGACTTGACATGTTGAGACCTTAAACATGATATTTTGTAGTCTGAAACATACCCTATTGTAGATTTTAAATGGTACAAATCTTACCTGATGACACTGTTACCATAGTGCCTTTTCCCCAGTAGTCGAAAGCCCAGTTGTCACAGTTAAGAGTGTCAATTCACACTTCTCACAAAAACCCGTTACTGTTAATATCCCATTACATCCAATTCATGAAGTTTGGTTCCGGCACAACAGTTACAATCAAACTAAAATATACACCCGGTGATAGTCTTGCGTTCTAGCTGAGCTAAACAGGTTCAAAGTTTTTACACATTCTTTGTCAGGCTACAAAATACCTTTGGCTGTTTTTATAACAGCCTACAGTTGTGACTATAATATGTATTTTGGTAATGCAATTAAGAATTTCAATCTCTAATCAGACATATTAGGATTACATACCTGAGGTGACGGTAACCATGGTGCCTTTCCCCCAGTAGTCAAAAGCGTAGTCACAGTTCAATAAATTATTAAGCACTGCATACAAAAACCTGTTCCCCAGATATCTACACTTTCCATCGTATGACATTCTACCCTCGGACATACTTTCCATGAATTTTGCAAATACAGATTCAGAAGATGGAACCAAACATGATTTGTTTTTCTACACCAACATTTATATTGAGTCTACTGATTCCAACACATTTAACGCACAGTATCCCAGAAATAGATGAACTGTGTGGTGTCAAAACTGGACTTCTTAAAAATGATCAATTCTGTTTTTTAATCAAAATGTATACACTAGAGAAAGAAAAAGAAAAATGGCTTACCTGATGTTACTGTAACCATTGTGCCTTTCCCCCAGTAATCAAAAGCACCGTCACAGTGTAATATGGCAACACATTCAACATACAAAAACAAGCACCTTAATGATGCCGTTGATGCCACTGAGGTCTAAGTATCCTATATTTAAACAGTGTAATTATTACATTTTCAATATGAAGACAAATAAAGCTTCTTTTACCTGTTGTGACGGTCACCATTGTTCCTTTTCCCCAGTAGTCAAAGTAGTCATCACAGTGATAGGTTTCAATAGCTCTTTAGTGCAAAAATGTTTTACAGCTTCTTTCACCTTATAATTGATTGTACTTAATCAGTAAACTACTGTATATACCTAACATTTACCCCGATGCTTTTGCTGCAGAGTACATCCTAGTTTAAGTGCAGTTAAAATCAACAAACATTTAATAATAAACAAGAAAATTATGGAGTTGTCTTAGCTCAAAATATATTTGATTATTACTCACCAGAAGTTACTGTGACTTGTGTCCCTTTCCCCCAGTAGTCAAAGCCATCACAGTGATATATTACAATTTGCTTCTAATACAAATACTACAAATGTTAAACTAAGAAAAGAATACATGTTTCATTTACAAACCAATTCCCACTGTACCATTTAATAACCACTTCCCTTGAGATAGTCATTTCCTGTGGTCTGGGTTATATAAAATGAAGTGTGTTTGCCAACGGTTAGTGAACACTTCCTCTTTATCAGACCCTCATGAGAGAGAGACATCATGGCTTTCAAACGAGCAAAGTGGCAGTTGGTCAAGGCCACAACCCCACCCTCCACCTTGCCCCCCCCCCCTCTCTCTCCCCCTCAATCGTTACAAACACAGAAATGGCACATCCTAAGTAAAGCTCATTGTGGGACTGGCTCTAGTGGCTGTAATTCTGCACCAAGGCGGAATTTCGGGAAAGAGACTTCAGATACAGTATTAGGGGACCACTAAGGTCTATATAAAAGCATCCAAAGAGCACCATGTCATGGGACCTTTAAGTAGGCTAATACATGTATTAGCCATCAATATGTCTTGTGGCTTTGTCTAATGTGAATGTGAATCACATAAATGATATTCTGTAAATGTCTACCTTCATAGATACATTTTGGCTGTATGGAGTCTTTACTGGCAATTTCCACTGGATGCGGAACGTCTCCGGAACGTCAACGGAGTCATTAGGTTTCCATTAAAGTCAACATGTGTATTTCCACAGACTGCGGAACGTCTGCGTCCCTACTCCGTCCCAGTTCCGTCAGTCTGCAGCCCTCCGGAGGAGATACGCAGAGCTTCTATTTTTGCCTGACGACGGAGAGCTCCGCAGCAATTCAGCACACGGCAGATAGTGCGGGACAGGAAGTCGAGCACAGAAACAAAATAAATATCCGGTTAATTTTCAAAATAAAATACACCGTGCTCACGGCGGATCATATTTCCCTGCACTACACCTTGAAAACACAGCACAGAGTCGTTTCCCCTCTACTCCTCTGGATGGAAACTAACTGTTGTTGATTTTGTGGTTCTATTCTACGTGAATTCGCGAACTTGTGGGTCCTCGTGACTACAGCTCGTGAATACAGCTGTCAGTCATGGCCGCAGCCGTTCCGCAACAAATCCGGACCTGGTGGGTATTGACGGATGGCGGAGCACGCAGCAGACACGCAGCGGAACCGGTCCGCAGCAGTTACGCATGCTGTGGAAATGAGGAGTTACTGTCAATTCACCTGAGCCACCCCTGCATTGTATTGTTGTGTTGGTATGTTCCAATTTGAGGGGCGGGCTTCAGGCTATATAGAGTAGCAGTTGTATTTGCTCGGGACCAAGAGAGGAGGAAGCAAGTCTGTTGGATGCCCTCAGAGAAGTGACTTGATTTAATGTCAATTAGGAAACAGTTGTATGTTTTTATGTGATTGTTTTGACTCTCAAGTCAAATTACTTTTATTTTCTTGAAAGTATCAAGGGCATAAATCCAAGGGGGGTCGGAGGGGTCAGGACCCCCCTTCCCCCCATCTAAGGGTTGTCGCCCCCTAGAAATATCATTAAAACAATGCTGTGTATTGTAAATAACATAATGATGTATACTTAACATATCTGTGTAAGTAGTAAAACAATACAAACCCCAACAAATGCTTTTTAAGTTTAGAAACATTTTGAGTTCCCCCTCCCTTGCCTCACAGTGGTTTGGTCCACTTCATGCGGTACGGTAGGATCTGCACTAGACTTACAGTCACATCGGTAGTGACAGGAATATAGAAAGTTGGCGGTTCAAGGCTATTTTATTCGAATTAAACATCGGAGAAGTTTTTCTTTTCTCAAATAGAAATGATGCTGAGTAATTAATGAAATAGTAATGACAAAAAGTTTGCTATGTTAGTGTAATATAATGTAACGTTACCTAGTTTGTTTAGTAGCTTGTTGGATAGAAATGCACCCACTATAACTAATGTTAACATGGCGATAAGCCTAACGTTATGTGTGTGAACTGATATTAGTTTTAATATTGAAGACCTACAGTTGTGTTTGAAGTGGCTGATCAGTGGGTTTGCTGCAGTTAAATATATATCCTCTGTCCCAGACGAAACCTAATATTTATGTGGAGGACGCAAGATAATTTTATTACGGTGGCCCTGAGTACGGTGGCCCTGAGAGGCCACAGCACGCAACAATAAGACAACACGTGCAAATAAACCACAGCACGCACTAATAAGACAACACGTGCAAATAAACCACAGCACGCACTAATAAGACAACACGTGCAAATAAGACAACACGTGCAAATAAACCACAGCACGCACTAATAAGACAACACGTGCAAATAAGACAACACGTGAAAATAAACCACAGCACGCACTAATAAGACAACACGTGCAAATAAGACAACACGCACTAATAAGACAACACGTGCAAATAAACCACAGCACGCACTAATAAGACAACACGTGCAAATAAGACAACACGCACTAATAAGACAACACGTGCAAATAAACCACAGCACGCACTAATAAGACAACACGTGCAAATAAGACAACACGCACTAATAAGACAACACATGCAAATAGCCCACACCACAACGGAAGTGTTTCCAGAGGACACTTTTAAGTGATGCACATGTGCCTCAACCATTGGCTTTCCGGTACATAGACAGACCAACAACAGGACAATTCTAACAATTTTTGCCATTTTATTCATCACTAAATTCACTTCTGAATACGTTTTAGGCGAGAAATGAACTCTTTAGATTTCGAATATAGGCAGTCTTGCGAAAATAGTTGCCGAATTGACAATTTGTTTCAAAGTTTTCGGAATTGAGTAGCTCCAAAAAGTGACGCGAGCTCGTCGCTCAGACAGTCCTGCTCAGAGACCCCGCTCTAAGGTGGAGGTCTCTCAGACCGCTCTCGTAAATAAGAGGCTTTTATTTTGCCGTTGATGGATTATTTGTTTAAGTATCACAACACATGTCCATTTTAAGAGTAACCTGTGGTTAGCTGCATTTTTGGAGTTAAACTCCACAAGCGCTTGCAGGCTTAACAACCTCGCTGGCCGGCTGTCCCAGGGTTAACAACATCCTATTGCAGGGCAATTCTATTGAATTCAATTACATTTTAAAACTGTTACATTGTATACGCTGACTCAGTTGGGTCAGGAACAGAATTCTCTGCATATAAACACAGCCAGTGAGTTTACTTACAGCTTATAATTTAGATTTCTCTTCTGAACCTTGTGAACGCAGACAAATCCCACCACTAAAAGGAAGCTTTTTAAAGATAATCTCCACACTTAATCTTAAAGCATGGTAGAAAAGCATTGTTGCACTGACCCCTGTGGGCTCAATGGTTCAAGTCTTTTGCACTTATTTATTATTTTATTGAGCACATAACAAGTATACAGCCAAAACTCTATACAATACAAACAGGTCAAGTACACCAGGTGACATACAAAAAATAAAATAATAATAAAAGGAAGGAAAACAGCTAAATTTACATAAAGCATTTGAAAAGTACAAATAGTGTGTGTGTTCTAAAAGCCTTCTTATTACTGCAACAGGATATAGTAGAAATATAGTGTTTAATGTGAATGGACAGCTCTATGAAGATAGGTGTTTTATTTTGGAATTTGGACTTAAGGATGCAAAATGTGGTCAAAATTAAAATTGATTGATTAATTAGGTTGATTAAATAAAATTGAGAGGTGAGATTTGTGTCATAGTTAATGAAAACAAAATGTATATTTTCCCGACACAAGGAGAATTCAGGGTAAATAAGATCAGTTAAGTATCGAGACAGTTTACTTCAAAGTAATTTAGTATGAGGGCATAACCAAAATAAATGAGTTTCTCTTTGATTCCCACAGAGTATGTACAGTTTACATGTCTTTTTTGAGCTTCTGTAAATAGTGGTTGGTTGGGTAAAACCTATGGAGCATTTTAAAAGAAATCTCTTTGACTTTATTAATCAGAAAAAACTTCTGCGGCAGAAGCCAGACCTTGTCCCAACATATATCTACAAAAAAGCTGGACAAGTGTAAGTCTATTGCACTTGTGACCACACATAGCTGTGATGAAGCATCTGTGCATGTATGCCTGTAGATGGCAGCAGAGCATTATTTTCAACTTTTAAAAGCACCTTTGCTGCAGAATGCAGCTAGAGGTCAGTCCAGGGCTTTGGTTGCTTGTCATCAGCCGCTGCATTAATGTACAGCAGGTTTAATTCAAATACATGTAAAGGCTTTTAATGTAGGCCTGCAAAAACACTGGTAACCCTAACCCTAACCCTTTGAGTCCATTTCAGGAAAACTAACCACTTACAATGCTTGCATATTGTGAATTATATGAGTTTTCTGTATTTTACTATTGTATGAAAGAGGAAAACGTTTCCACTGTACATTTCTGAAAATGCTGCTACTCACGGACACATTTGAATACACTACCACAGTGGCCTTAGGGCCTTGTTGTGAAACATGAACGATCCTACTCTTGGTTTCACTGGATGTCTGAGATACTGTATGGGAGGAGAATTGCACACACAAAAAAGCCCACCCTCTTCAGTACTTGTATTTATGTTTACATAATATAAGCACATTGATACAGTATGTACAAGTGGGTTGTTTTCCCAATGACATAGTTTCAATGTCCTCACAAAGCTAGATGGCAGTCTTCACTCACTTTTCTGCCTTCTATTAACCAGCTGGCATGTACGCCAACATGTCCTCTGGCTGACATTATAAAACATTTAAGTACAAGTGAAATTGTTCAGCTGGTAGATTGAAATCACTTTTAAGAAAGGACTTATTTTTGGTAGTGAGTCTGAAGGACATAAAGTACACAGGTTGAATTATTTTTCCTGAATTAATCAATTGCTGCACCAGACGTGATTTAAAAAAAAAAGAAAAAAGAAAAAAGCAAGACAAATAAACAACAAATAACAGCCCCTAGTAGTTCAAATCTGTGCAAAGATCATTACACACCCTTTTAAAAGTAACCTTGCATATATTATGTTTTGGAATCTTTACAAAAGCACAAATGATAGTATGAACCTTAAAAGTCACTGCGGTTAAAATAGCTGATTTGAGCAGCAAAAATGTTTAAAATAAATAACAACGGAATAGATGTTAGTAAACAAATAATTAAATTAAAGATGATTGCAATATGCAGTTCCTCTAAATGTCTCATTATGTTGTTACAGCCCTTGAACGCAACAGCTTTTTATTTATTTTAATTTTTTTCATTAGTTTGCTGTATCTTGATTCAGTTCGGTAAAGTACAGCCACAACTTCGAGCGTTCAATTTTGTCTTTATTGACCACCTGACATGTGCAACAAATCATGAACCAGCAAATAACAAAGGGAAAAAAACGATATATTTGGCAGTCACGTACATTAGGACTGAATTGTTGACTTTTGAACTGAATTCTTCTTGTAACTCACTGTCATTTTACAACTGATTGACCCGAGGTTCAGTGCTGTGCGATACCAGTATGGGATTAATTTCTTTTTTAATTTGTGTCTGTTCTTTTGTATCTGTCCTTTTTAATTGTGTTGTTTTTTTAAAAGGACCATGAGTCTAATAATAAAGGCTGTCTATCTATATCTATATATTAGAATGAATTAAAATGAATGATGTTCAAACACTAAGAGCAGCACCAACAGATATTCATCATATTTTGGGGTTATCAGTATTCACTGATATTATGGCACTATATTTCTTGTCCTGTCTATGCACCACCTGTCGATACCTGTCTATACTTTGTATATCACATTGCAATTTTCTGCTCTTTTTGCACTTCTGGTTGGACGCAAACTGCATTTCGTTGTCTTTGTAGGCTACTTATACTCTGCACAATGACAATATAGTTGAATCTAATCTAAATATCTAATTCCTCCCTAATCTACTGAGGGTAATATAAATGTCCCTGGTGAGGACGATGAGGAGATTTAGCATCACAAATCATATTTTACCTGCCATCTACAAGTTCTTGGTAGACTCTGCACCTCTTATAATATCCCAGTGAGTCAAGCAGAGGCAATGACAGACACTCCTCGGATAATAACTGAAATGAACTAGTAACGAGTCCACACTTGTCACACAAGACACACAAAGGCTTCCAGCTCCTTCTGCTGTGTACTGCCATGTTCTAGTTTTCCACATCAACTTTTCACTTCAGCCTCTTTGACAGTGACATGTTTACCTGACAACAGCCATTTCTTTCTGCAAGCATTTTCCACCAATCAGGACGCTACTACAACAATGTTTCCATAATCACAGAATTTAACCATCACTCCTCAGTGAACTGCCTCCTAGTCTGAAATCTTTTTCTAGTTAAAGAGCCAGTTATCATTATGGAGTTTCTATGTTTTTTAGGAGTTTGCTCACACTAATACATATTTAAAAAAAAAAATAGCATTAATTCAGTAAGAAAGTGAACTTTCAAACAAGAATAGGCGTTATAGGTATAAATTAATTTTATTTTATTTATTTGAGCTTCCGGCCCCCAGAGTGTCTGCTTAGAAAAATTCTGGCCCTTGAAAAAATGTAGTTGATGATCCCTGTTCTAGATCAAGAAGAACACCAATATGAAACTATATGTGAAATAACAACTGTGCCATGGACGTGCACAGGTACAGGCTATTGTTGCCCAGGCAACGGCCCGTTTGGCCTGATTGGCTAAGCTGCCCCTCTGGAGAAAGAGCCTAAATGCACTTTTCTTTTTCTTTTTTTTTGTTGCGGCTGCATCAATACGATAAGCCCAGCAATATTAACGTTTAATCAAATTAAATCATCATATCATTCAATCTTATGACAATTCATTTTGCTCTCAGCGATGCCCTCTGACCCCAGTCACGTGATATTCTTACCGATTACACACGAAGCACCGCACATGAAAGAGAGAGACAGAGACTGCCTTCATGTGAGCTTTGGAAGTTAGGGAAATTATGACAAATGCCCTTGTGAATAGTACAAAAAAAATCCACCTGAGCTTCAAATAATGTGCAGCTTGGTGCAGCTGATAGAAGTCACCTTAGCTTATTTTATTATGAGATAATAAATGAATGTCCCAACTGGTTAATGTAATAAACTTAGCATTTTTTTAAATACATGTATATCCTAGTTGTTTTGTATGCTTAAGCATGCCTTCACAATGAAGACGACTGAGGAAGAGAGAGAAAGAGCTTAAGGAAGCAGCTAAAAGAACTGCAACTTTGCAGAGCTGGATTAAAACTGTCAGCAGGCCAGCTGCAGGTGAAGCATTTGATAATGTCAAGCAACCATCCTACATTATTCATTTAATGTGAAGTAGGCCTGTTTCATCAAAAGCATTTTCTTTAAGTTGGAGTAGGCTATTATCATTATATCACTATTCATTCAAGAATAAATCCACGGTATATTGTATATGTGCTGTGCATAGCATTGTGAATTAGTTATTATTTTATGTATGGGGCTAACCCCAATAGCTCCAGTTCACAGAGCATTTGAGAAACTGGGGATAAAGCAAAAAAAATGTAATAGCAGTAGTCATGTTTTAATTGTTCTTTATAATATATATATATATATATATAATTTATAGTGCCAAATCATAACAATAGTTATCTCAACCAGAATCATTGAGTGTAGAGTTAACTGGTTGCACTAGTGTTCTGTTGTCTTAGTAAAGTACTGCAAGCTACTTTATTCTGATTCTAATAATTCTATTTCAGATGAACCACAAGGCTCCAGACCAGAGAGTGAGGAAGAGCATGCGGAGCTTCACTCAACAAATCAGACAGCTACATAAAGAAGATGGTGAGTGTTCCTAAAAGGGCCATGTCAGTAATAAAGTGTGACAAGGAGAAAGATACATGCTGCGGACAATAGTATTCTTAATTTAAGGTACATAATAGAACTTATTCAAAATGATAAAGTCTTTGCCTTTTTTTCCAGTTTAGGGCAATACCCCCTCCAAATGTCTGTGCACGTCCCTGAACTGTGCACCATACAGCTAAAACAAATAGGTACACAAATATATTTGTACTCTATCTGGTATTTCTGTACTCTGCATGTCTTGCATTTGCTGTTATATTGTTTAATGAGCTTATTAAATTTTATAATATTATTAAATGTGTATTTGATATCTCTGTTGTATGCATGTTAGCCGCTTCAGGCCTGGACACGTGCTGATATGCAAATGTTCACAGAAAGATGGGTCTCTTGTTTCGAGGAAGTTTATTTGTAGCTCTGACGGTTTCCACAAGTTTCACTATGACAGGTGTGGTCCCAAAGGTGCAGAGAGAGGGGGAAGTGACTCGCCAAAGATTATATGTTTAGAAACTGAAAAACCTACAGAGCTTAACTGCTAACAGATGTTTCCGTTATGTTGACTTGATGCGTTATTATTTTAGATGTTCATAGATCCCTGTGTTGTGACTCTTAATGACAACAAATTCCTCAAAAGCTTTCCATGTTTATCACAAGCACATCACAATCACTCATATTCATTCTCCCTTTAATTTAATAATGTGGCTGTCCAAATTTGATTTATTGTAATATTATATTTATTGAAAATTAAAGATGAAAGCAAATATGATCAACAAAATGACCAAACATGAAAAGTGAAGATTTATAGTCAAACTATGAAATGCAAAGCCACATACAGAATGTCTATTTCTACAACAGTCCAATTTGTTATTTACGTGTAAATGAAAAATCAATACTATACTTCAATAATACATTTTAAGGACACTAAAAATAAAAAAGTAATCAATAACTTCCTAATCATAATGAAACAACAGTACCCAGTGCTGGAACATGTATTCATGCAACACGTTCTAATGAATGGGTTCGTAGGATATTACACAAAAATGAATGCACACCTTAACATCCTATGAAATTAGGCAAGACGTCGGCTACAGAGCTCTATGAGCTGCTGCTCGTATCAGCGGCCGTTGCTAGTTGAGTTTAGCCCATAGACATATATAATAGGGGACGTGCCATCTGTGACGTCACCCATTAGTTTATGGACTGCCATTTTAAAGCTTTGAGTTTGGAGACACAAGCTCTTGTGTTTTTTGCAACCGGATGTGATGATTTTTGACGAAAGGGTAAGCGGGGAAGGATGACGCAGCCAAGCCAGTGTTTTTTATTGTTGCAAGAGCGCTGCGCTAAGCTAAACGCTAAAGAGGGAAAGTTGCTGATTTCCAACCCTTCTGAAGTGAGTCATCCAATGGAGATTTACCAGCAGGTAAACACGGACCTCTGGGTAGGCAACTGCCGCCATCCATCTGCATGTAAGGCAGTACAGAAAACTGGCAAACTTTCCCTTTAGTTACTCCCTTAAGTAGATAGAATGCAGGTTTAACGCACTTCTGCATTGGCTTCATTTTTTTGTTTGTCCATTATTATTATACAATCTATTGTTTAGCTGACAAAAGGTTACTGGGAGCTGGCTACAGGGCACGCAAGATGATAGTCCTTTAAGGGGCCATGGCCGTTAAGTTTAGCCAACAACAAGTTAGCTTAATGTGGCATCCATAGTTAAGTTTGGGCACCAAAACCACTTGTTAAATTTAGGAAAAAGATTGTGGTTTGGATTAAAACACTCCTGAGGAATGAACATGTGTTTCCTGGGTGAAAGTCTTTTGTTTTCCCCTGGAAGTGAACTCCTCTCCCTGACATGAAAGCACTGTGTTTTATGAGCCACCCATCCACCGGTTCCAGAGCGCTCTTATACAGCAGCAGTCAATGTGGTGCATACAGCAAAACGTACGTGGAATACATTACAGTGCGTTACTTTTCGTAGCTGTACGTTCATGTTCATTTTCATGAGCCTGATTCATACACAGTAAATGATTAAGAATTGCAATTGTATTTTATTTATTTTTTTACAAGTTACAGAGAAATCCATTATATATGATGACCATTTTATTTGGCAAATATACGGTAGATTATCGATTATGTACATCGTTTTTTTTAGATAAATTAGATAAAAAAGACAAAAAACAAGAAGACCTGTCGTCATCATGCTGTGCATCCATCTCATCCTTTATGTTCTCTTCATCTGAAAAAACAAACACACAAACAATTAAAAAATATGTATTCACTGCTCAAATACAGATAAATAGTGGTAAGGTTTGATTGATCACTTTAATCTGGAGTTTAACCCAGCCTGAGAATTGACCATGATCTCTGTGTCTTCAATACTTCAATAATAATAGATAGTTGGCCAGCAGATTTGGCTACAGTATATAAACTATTGGACTAGATTATTGGTTCTTAATTAGATTTTTTTAACAACTTTAACAGTAGCATAAAAAGGTTTATCCTCATACCGGTACATAACTATGTACAGTACTTAAACTTACTTAAAGATGGCATTTCTGTTTAATTTAATAAATCGCTAATATACTAGTATGGTTATTGGAGCATTTAAAAACACAGAAACCAGCACATTTTCTGTGTTCATTCAGCTGATGCTCATTGTGATCAGTCACACCTGAGCTCATTGGCCATGCCTATTCTCTCCAATAAACTCTAAAAGGGATGCAGTTTTTACAGCGTAATTGTGTCCATTAAAATCAACACAATAAACCTTTAATATTACAGTTATTGTTATAGTCAGAGCAATTCACCAGCCAAAGATAATCATTTGGTGTCAATTAACTTTTCAGAATTTTTTTATTTTTATTACTTATGTCTTATTTTATTTTGCAAAATGGATGCAATCGTTTTTATTACAGGGGAATCCCATATTATACTGATAATATCCGGGCAATTTAGAGTCTTTTCTTCTCTTGCACATTATTGTTTGTGTTGATGGAAATTAGCTACCGCAACCACAGAAAAACTGTTCAAAGATGAGTAGGTCAAAAATATCCTTTCCTTTAAGTGCTTGATTTTTATTTACATGACTGGGCTTTAACTTGTAAAGTACTTGGTCAAACTGTAATGTATAAATCCTGTATTACATTCAGTCTTTAGTACAACTAAGAGGAAGCCTGCATGTTTACCTTGACCAGGCTGAATATCATGCTATAGAGAAGAGAGGATATGAAGAGGATTATGAAGGAGAAGGCTGTGGACCAAAGGCTGCTGTACTCTTCCTCCTCAAAGGCATCATCTGTGCAGCTCAGAGCAAAACTCAGATTTGATTCTGGAGTGAAATCTAAGAAGAGGAAGGCATAGGCAGTTAGGTGTGTGTGTGTGTGTGTGTGAGAGAGAGAGAGAGGTTTTTAATAATATAGCACATAAGACATTTTTCTCTCTTGAATTGTGCTCAGGAACTGAAATCAAGCATTATTCACTTTGATGACATGTAAAGTGTGGATCCTAATCCAGTGGAGCAGTGTAGTATTATACAGTACTATTGTAAGATATCATTGAAGACTAATTGTACATAGATTGTTTAAAATATTGAAGTCATTCATAAACGTGTAACAAAAGTGTCTCCATGCAACATTTATTTGAAACAGTCAGCACACTTCTCAAGCTGTTAGACAATGTGACGTAGACAGATTGAAACACAATATGACAAACAATAGTAAATTGACCGTTTTACAATCACAAAGACAGGTTCTCATGGCAGAGAGTACACACAGAGACAGAACAACACATTAGCACAAACTGCCACATTTAAAGCTGAATCTACTATTTCTTACATTCAATGGAGTTACTCATGGCATTAGACACATTTCTGGATATAGTAGGCTTTTCGCCAGTACCAGGCCATACGTGGCAGGAGAACATGGTGGACTTTTTCCACTTTTCTTTGGTGGTGGTGTAAATACTTGCAACTGAGTATCTTTGTTGGGTATTCACTGGGGGTAAGTTAATGCCATCAGTATAGATGGGGGTGTTTTGTCCAATATGTTCTGACCAGGCGATGTAGTAATCCTGCTGCACCGGATTGGAAACCAGGCACACCAGAGTGACATCATCGATGATGTCCTCATCTGGGAGGATGTGGACTGTTACTTTTGGCTCGCTCCCATCTGAAAGAGATACTCGGTTTAACAAGGATGTTCATATTTAGGCTTTTACATTTGCTATACATCGATTATGACATGTTTGTGTGTGTGTAAATTGGCTGCCTCCCCAGACTTACAGGTCACTGTTCGACCAATCTGTCTCCGTCAAAGACACTCAGTAACTTACCTCCTTTGCGGATAGTCAGATCTTGACTAGCTAGTGTCATATCGTCTTTCGTGGCAGAACAGCCCACGTTGTTGTTTCTCATCCACTCAGTGCGGGTAAGAGTCATTGTGCTGACTCCTGACTGTGTTGGTGTGATGTTGTTGATCACAGGGTTTCCATTGATTTGCCAAGTGATTTTAATTTGATTTACAACATTCTGGTCCTGTCCAGTAACGATACACTTCAACTTTGCCTGGTTGTTGCTAAAGATTTCTTTGACACTTGAGACTTGCTTCAGTTCCACTTTGACTGCAGGTCCATTTGGAGGCACTGGGGGCTTTATGGTTGGGGAAGGAGGAGCTGAAGGAGCTGAAATAAACATACCCATTTTAAAGCATCAGTCTGTAATTATTCATTTTAGAATTTTTAATGTAAAATACATGAGAAACAGACATTATTATTGAACATTTTCGTAAAAAAACAAGATTAATAAGATGATGCAGGTGGACCCATAGACATAAGAGAGTCATGATAAGTATAAAAAAAAAATCACATACCTTTTAATAGTTCCACGGTTTTGGGGCCTCCAGGGTGAGTCACAGAACAACTATAAGGTCTCCTTGAATCCCATTCAGATTTTGGTACCTTGAGCGAACTGACTCTTGTATATTTGTTGTTTTTCTCAGTTGGAGGAAATTGTTCAGCTGCAGTCAGGGTGGTCCCACTGGCATCGGTCCACTGGAAAGTAAGACTATTTGGGTAGAAGTCTTGTGCAAGACAGCCAACAGTGACTAGATTCGCAGCCCCAGGATTGCACTGAACCAAAGGGAACAGAGTCGGTGGTGATGTTGTAGTATCTGTGAAACAGTTGTGTCAAAACATGTAAATACCAATAAAGGTCAATTAAAGAACACAGATGATCAATAGGTCTAAAGGTTCATTTTAAATATATTGCACAATATTGCATGATGAAGCTGAGGACAAGAATATCTGCCTAAAAAAATGTATTTCAAAGATTAAATGTTTTAATAAATAATGTCCTATTGAATTTTTTTTTTTTTTTTGACAAACAGGCTGGATCGTAGCTTATACAATGGCACTAATGTTTAATACCGCACTGTTTTGTGAAATGTAATGTATCAATTTAAAGCATTTTTGCCATGGCTGGTATACTCTTCTGGGTGGAAGGTGTGTGCAACACAACCAACAGGTAATTGTTTTGCACAGAACCAAAGGGAACCGTTTTAAAATCTTTCAAAAAGGAGATTTTTTAAGTTTAAAATCCTATGAATACAAATGTGCATACATTATCACAGATAATCAATTGTTAATCTAAAAGCTAATGATTTGTTAAATTGTTAAACCACATAACTGAAATATAGAAACCCAAAGCTAAATCAATAAATATTAAACAAATAATGATACAAATAACTTTAACTGGTGATATAACCATGAAATTGTAAACTAACTCAATACATTTTTAAAACTCAGGTCTAATATATGTAGTTATAACTACCACCTGCGACTACAAAATCAGCATTATTGTGAATATTAAAATGCCGCTCATTGTTGGAGAATTTTAGCATTTCCCAAACTGGAACCTAAATCATTCTTTACCATTGTGTGTGGTTTATCTTAATCTTTATCATTATATCTATATATTTAATAGTAACTTATGAAGGAATAAATAATGATTAAATAATAATGTTATCACAATGCACACGAGCAACTATGACTGTGTTTGCACAAGAAAGATAAAGACAATTCTATCTTCTTTTTTTCAAAAGCAAAACATGATCTGTTCAGGCAGACGAGCTGAGTGGGTTAATACAACATATCAAATAAAAACCACTACGCTGTTTTTTGGAATCAAGACTTTTAAAATAGTAAAATTATGAACATAAAATATGATTTTTGATGAGCATTATTTGCTCCTTTTGGTTTAACGCTAAATCTGAAAACCTAGAAAAGTTGTCTGGAAGAATTGAAACTCACTCGATGAAAAAAAATTCCTCTAAAACTAAAAGAGATTACTAACAATTGAACCTACAATGCAAATGATGCATACGGTCTTTCAAAAGTTGTTGCTTTGGTGTTTCAAATGAAACTATAAATAGATACTACATACTATGTAATAGTATGTACTTAAATACATATTTGTTCAGTTGTTTAATTGAAACACATACTGACCCAGTAATTAAATGCACAAATAAAATATTTTCGCCTATGTTCAGATTTACGGTGACTCTTTCTGTATGAAATTCAGGTACGGTATGGTGATTAATATCCACGGTAATACAACATGTATTGAATAATAATGTGAATAAAAAGATGCAAACATTCATCAACACCAATTACAATCCAGCTGAATCAATTACAAGATTAACTCAAACCACCACCTGCATTAAGAGGAAGTTTTTCAAATGCTTTCTAAGAAACAGCTGCATTAAAAACATCTGTCTGCTCTGTTTTCTAGTGTGTTCAACATCAATATAAATCTAAATAGGACTATAAGTTAAACTTCTCTAGCACCAATAATCACATTAAAATGTTCAAAAATAATCTTCTGACTAAAAATATATTGTTTAAAATGTGACTTACCTGTTACTGTGACTTCAGTCCCGCTGCCCCAGTAGTCAAAGTAATCACAGTGCTACATCTCCACTCACTGCTGGAACAAAAACCTGACATACCAAAAATAATGTGTGAAAACCTCATAACGTGACTAAAGAACACATACATCCTGATCAGCATTATCCCCTGATGTCATCCTGGGAGCATGTGTTTCGTGCTGATTCTTAATCAGCTCTTAAAGTTAAGATTTACTGCAAGATGACAGTTACGTCTATGTACCAACTATGACTCTAAACTACTAATTTACTAACTTTTAACCATCAATCTGCTCATTAAAAATTATAAACACAGTAGTTACCTCATATTTCAGTAGGAAATATTCAGTCCTCAGCTTTTTTTTCATCACAAGAATGGGAGAGCATTATATTATTGCTCTTAGGTTTTTGTATGGATCTATATCTCAGTGCCCCAGCCCATCACTGTGATGAAGCCTTATACAAAAACCAAACACTGTTTCCTGCCCTGGAGGGAAGGGGGCCTGTATTATCAGCAGTGGGTAAGAATAAAACAAAATATTCTAATCAACATAACTATATTTAAGGTTGTAAGTTGGTTAAATTGCGTTTAGCATTAAACATATTTTTTTTTCAGTTTATCAAAGTTTTAAATTCAATTTTGTTTAGTTTTATTTATCATTGATATACCATGACATGACTTATGTATGTATTTGAATATGAAAAACTGTAACTGTATTTTTTTAACATAAAAAAGACATTTAATATATTGTTAGAACACCATGCCAATAAAGTCTGGCCAACATCCTTTTAT
Source organism: Perca fluviatilis (assembly GCF_010015445.1). Classification (NCBI taxonomy): domain Eukaryota; kingdom Metazoa; phylum Chordata; class Actinopteri; order Perciformes; family Percidae; genus Perca; species Perca fluviatilis. The sequence continues at coordinate 9,948,193 of NC_053126.1, read as the reverse complement.
ACAGACCATAATCTTGGATAAAACTGTTCATGAAAATGTGTTGAACTGTGGCACTGAATAATCGATAATAGTAAAAAAAAAAAAAAAAACTATATTGTTTTGTAAGATATTTGAGAAATACTGGGAGCTTGTAAACGTACAGCTTTTTACGGGACTTAAAAAACCCAGAACAAAACACAGTTAAATGAAAATAAACAATGGATTATATAATTATTGTCATTTGGTGAAATTAAATGAACGCTGTTGTAAAATTGATGAATACAAATCTTAACATCAAAGCAATGATGAATGTTTTTTTTAGTTTGGACCTTTTGGCAAGCCATCAGTAGTGAGAGGTCAGGAAAGACTTAGATCATTTTTATAATATATTAATATTGTTCTTACAGTTCAGCCTCATATAAGAGATGATAATCCTGATGGTGTGTGAACTCCACTTTTTGTTTCTGGTTATGACAAGTTGTGATAAAAGCATAGTATGGGGAAACTCATCAAATACTGTGAATTGTGGGGTATTTAAACTTACACTTTCTATCAATGACTGTCACAGTGACATCTGCAGTGGTTTGTGTACAGCTCTGTGGCTTCCTGTATCACTGTTACTCTCGAGCACAATAATAAACAGCAGAGTCTTCAGTCGTCAGGCTGTTCATCTGCAGATACACCTGGTCCACGTTGTTGTCTCTGGATATGGTGAAGCGATTCTGGACTGACGTTGAATAAGCTATAATGCTTCCACTTGGAGCAGAAATGTGGGCAACCCACTCCAGTCCTTTTCCTTCAGCTTGTCTGATCCAGCTGATATCAGCATTGCTATCTGCTATTCCTGCATATGTACAGGTCAGTTTGTGGGATTCTCCAGGGCGCTTTACCACTGGTTTAGACTCAGTCAGAGTCTGACTGCAAACACCTGGAGAGAAAAGCAGTTTGATCAGAACAGAGGCAAACAACATACCAAGATATATACATATTTTTACAACTAAATTAGCCTCAAAAGAAAGGTGGTAAAAGTATTCACCTGCCCAGCAGAGAGTTAAAAGCAGCAGTCCTGTCCTATAGTCCATCATGTTAAACTGTGTGTCCACTGTTCTCTGTCCTCCTCTCTGCACTCAGATAAGTAGAGGTGAAGATATCTGAGTTTTGCATCGACTCCTCCTCACAGGGAGGAAACATCTGGACTGGACGTAATCTAACATCTTCTTTGGTGAAACTAGAATGAATGTGTACTGACCAGGAAGTGTCCATATTAGTTTGCACATTTTAAATGCTCTTTAACAATGACTAACTTGGGTATCAACTTTACCACAACATTAATTTAAGCACAATGTCATCTGATTAATTATTTTTAAATGATAAGTTACAATCAGTGGATCAGTGGTGCCCAGCACACCTGGATGAGGAATTGTGAAGGTTTACGGTAATTTCATGGCAGAAACGTTGGTAAAAGATTATCATTAGGAGGAAAACATCAATATCTGGAGCAGTAGGGGCTGAAAATAATTAAATATAACATTTACTGCTTTTCTTCCCTGTCTTTGTTCCTGTATATGGACGTAACTGGGATAAGTGTTAAAGCCAGTCCTTGTCTGCCCTCTAGAGTTTTAAAACAGGAATGGTAGCTACTTTTAAACAGAGAACGATAACTCACTTGTGACACCCAATAAGATTTGTTTGTTAATGAAGCTCTGTGCTTTTTCCCTGTTTCCCTTCCTTCCACCCAATGCATGCTGGGATACACTCAAGCACCATCATGACAGTGAATGAAAAGCAGAAGATGCATTGTTGTAAATGATGTTTAGAGGACTAGAATGTATTTCATTTTTCATCATTACAGCTCAGAATGTTTTTATTAGCTTCAGATTTTTAATTGAAAACAAAACAAATAGCATTTTATCCTTATGTACACTGTAAACCCAAATAAGTAAGCAGTACTCAAAAAAATTGAGGAAATCAGTTGCCATTTTTTGGTTTCTAACTGATTTTCATGATTCTGCCCCGGTGTTAAATTCTGAAGCATCATAAGGTGTGAACATATATTTTCAACTTGTAAAGGTTAACCTTCAAAGATGGAGAATGTCAGACAGATGTGCTCTATAAGTCCATTAAGTTCTGTAGGATTTTGTACATTCATCTGCAGATATAACTTCTTTCATAATAGGAAGAGTTTTTGCTAAGATCTATGAACAGACAAAAACAATCTTTCAAGTCAGAGTTATTTTAAAACTGAAATAGACTAAATGGCAACAAGGTTTTGGTTTGTTGAGGCTTCCTTTTAATGGCTGTAAAATGTGTGAATTCCAGGATTTGGTGTAAAATTGGTTCTGTCATTCTGTGTTTTTCATGAAAAAATTTGTGTACAATCTGAAAATCATGTGAAAGCTTTTTATTTTTAAATGCTACCAAAATGGTGATTCTTGCATGATCTGCATGTGTAGCAGGTGCAGATTGACGACAGAAGGATGAATCTGGTGCCACATATTTTAATTTAAAAAAACTCAGTTTCTCTAATTAACAGAAGAAAGACTATAAGTTGCACTGTAGTTTCCACAAACCTAATGGCTGCCGACGTTAACAGACGCTTTTGCAAAACTAAATACAATAATAAAACCAAAATGTTCCTCAGCACATTCTCATTTGAACACAAAATACACTGCATCATTACAGCTGCCCCAGTTACATACTATACAGTGATTCTAAACACATCAATTTAATAGATTATATTCAGATATCCATTAGAAACATCTGGCATTGAATAACAAAAAGGAACGTAATCATAACTGCTCACACACCACGTTAGCCTAATGGCAGTTACACACCAACCAGACGGCCAACCGTCGGCAGAAAAGCCAGTCGAACTGATCAGTCTCCCGGAGTTGGTCCAAAAAGTGCCACAGAACACGCCAAAGAGACGAGACGTAATACGTCTCCATAAGACCAGGCAGCGCTACTCTGTATTGTTGCCCAAAAAAATGAAAACCAGCAGCTGATTGGACGAACGCGTCACATGGTTTTGTTTTCTCTGGAAATTCAAAGCCAGACTGTCATGGCGGCTTGTTCAGAATACGATCTCATATTGTACTAAAATAGTTCACTGAAACGTGTTTCTGAAAACATTTTAAGCAAGAAATAGGCCACGCAGTTGCTGAATCTGTCTTCATTTCAGATCAACAAAGGTCAGTTTAAAGGGGTGATAGAATGATTATATAGGGTATTTCACACTGTTCCTTATGGTCTCCTAATGGGGTATGTAACATTGGTTGGGCTGAAAATGGCCTGGTTGATAATTTATTGGCCCTTATGCATCCCTGTGTTTTGGCCCTATTTGTAACAAGAGCTTTTCTTCCAAATATGGTATGGTCATGAATATTTAGATGAGCTGCGCGCTGATTGGTTGAGCGACTTGCCATACGCATATTAGAGCGCCGCTGATTGGTTGAGCCGAATCCCCAATACACATACATTAGAGAAGGGACAGAATCTCATATTCCAGACACTGCAATGTTTCATTACCAAATTCACTTCTGAGACTTTTTAAGCGAGAAATCAACTATATAAAGCTGAAATATGGGCCGTTTTACAAAATTTGATGGCTAATTGCAAATTTGGTAAGACGTGTCGGACTTTAGGAGCTCCACACAGTCTGACGAGAGCGGCAGCCTGCTGGGCTCCATACCCAGGGCAAAGTCACCCTTTGTGGATACCGCACTACGGGGCTCAGCGCGCCAGATGCCGGCATAACTATAATATATTTACCGGTTTGAATTTCGTTCACGCCACTTTGATTTTAAGGCATTTTTATGAAGGCGTGCGTCTTTGTAAAGACGAGCAGCTGCTTGCTATATGTCCCATTCATTACAATGGGGAAATACCCCAGCTAGCGGCTACACTGTCGCCATAACTAAATTATATTTACAGTTTGAATTTCGTCCACCCTTATACAACATCATTCCCCAATGTCTTATAAAGCTAACCGTTGTGTCCGATTTGATTTTAAGGCATTTTTATGAACGCGAGGCGTCTTTGTAGGACCAGCAGCTGCTTGCTATATGTCCCATTCATTACAATGGGGAAATACCGCAGCTAGCTAGCTACACTGTCGCCATAACTAAATTATATTTACAGTTTGAATTTCGTCACGCCACTTATATTACATCATTCCCCAATGTCTTATAAAGCTAACCATTGTGTCCGATTTGATTTTAAGGCATTTTTATGAACGCGAGGCGTCTTTGTAGGACGAGCAGCTCCTTCCTATATGTCCCATTCATTACAATGGGGAAATATCGCAGCTTGCTCACTTTCGCATAACTAAAGTATATTTACAGTTTGAATTTCGTCACGGCATGAATATTACAGGTTCCTCAAGGTCTTACAAAGCTTAGCTAACACTTGTCCGATTTCGGATATCAATTGAATGTATTTTTGTGAATGTCAGAGTTAGGAGGAGGCTAGCTAGCTCTCATTGATGGACTCCATCTCACCGCGGCTCTATCAATGAGACTCGCGGACAAGAGGCGTTTATTTCCCCGATTGTTTGTTTAAATAACTCAACACACATACCCATTATAAGATTAACTGGAACCTGCGGGCGCGGTAAAAGATTGCGGGCGTAACAAGCTCGCTGACACTGCGGTCAGGGTGGCGATGTAGCAACCCAGGCAGCACCAACACCGGCACTAAACTCCGACATACAGTCGGAGAAAATTTGCAATTAGCCATCCTTTTTCGTAAAGCGGCCCATATTTGAGCTTTATATGGTTGATTTCTCGCATAAAAAAGTTTCAGAAGTGAATTTTGTAATGGAATAGCAGAGATCTGCGTGACCTAGCTAGATTCAGAAGACTACCTGATCTCAGGTCAGTTGTGTAGCCTATGTAAATGTTGGGGCGTGACTGTTCTCTTAAGTTTCCGGATTTTGAGACGCTTGCGTAAGCAACTCAGCTTTGTTGGGATTCGCCCGTTTTCAGCGACAGCTTCAAAATATGAGATTTTCATAGTAAAGGGGTGTCAGTGGGACTTTGAGCTTCTATGTATGTCCTATTTACCCACCGAACTGTCCTCATTCAACTATGACAGGGTAAAATCGGTTTTGCATTCTATCACCCCTTTAAAAGATTTTCGTCAGATTTTGAGAGACTCTAGTCACGCTCATTCCGCTCGCCATTTCCGGGTGAGTCCCGATGGCCCTGCCTCCGACTGAACATGTCACGTCGGCCAAAATGAACGCCGACAGCCCCCCAGACTGACGACGGCACTGGACACACCGAACAGACTCGATCACCGACCTCGCCAGACTGTCCGATGGCCGATTATCGGGTTAGTGTGTCAGCGCCCTAACAGATATAGACGGACTTAACCAGCTAGCTAACAGTAGTGCTAGCGTGTGTGATGCTAACATTTTAAACTACTACAACACACGTCAAGAAGGCTATACGCTGAGTTACTAACATATTATCATGTTTTGATTCATACTGTTACATACCTGTAATTAACAGAAGAAAGACAATATAAGTTGCACTGTAGTTTCCATAAGCCTAATGGCTGCCGACGTTAACAGACGCTTTTGCAAAACTAAGTCAAACTCACGTAAGTTCTGCCCCTAGAGTTCACTCTGCCATTTACTGGTCAATGTCGCCGCCTAGTGGCGAGGAATGCAACTGACTTAAACACCGCTCGACCGTCATTCTTGCTGTAACTACATGCATCTTAAAATAAAAATAATGAATAGGCAAGAAACTAAACTGTTCTAAATTGTATGGGGTGGGGTCCTATGAACAACATATATTCAATATTAACATATTAGCCTCAAAACCTGGCGCCAGACCTGTACTTGTGGTACTTGTGTACTTATCAGCAGTATGGCATAAAAAACAGTAATACTGAGTCAACTATATGATCCCAGTGGTGATTGTAAATAGAGGAAAGAAGTTTTTGTATGACTCTTCTATTATCGTCTCTCACTGTGTCTCTCGGGCACAGTAATACACTGCTGTGTCCTCGGTCTTCAGACTGTTCATCTGCAGATAGAGTTTACTGCTGGAGTCATCTCTGGAGATGGTGAATCTCCCCCGGACTGACTGGGAGTAAAAGAGATGAGAACTGCCTGTGTGTACAAAAGCAATCCACTCCAGTCCTTTTCCAGAAGCCTGTCTGACCCAGCTCATAGCGTAGCTGCTGAATGTGAATCCAGATGTTGTACAGGTCAATCTGTAAGATTCTCCAGGTCTTTTAACTGCTAATTCAGATTCTGTCAGAGTCTGACCATCAACACCTGTCAAGAGGATAAAAAACATCAAGTGAAATAAGCTGATGACACCAAATAAAAGCTATGTTAAATCAAGATCAGTGAAAATCTTCACCTGCCCAGCAGAGAGTTAAAAGCAGCAGTCCTGTCCTATAGTCCATCATGTTAAACTGTGTGTCCACTGTTCTCTGTCCTCCTCTCTGCACTCAGATAAGTAGAGGTGGAAGATATCTGAGTTTTGCATTAACTCCTCCTTTTTGATTGAACAGTGTTTTTTGTTCAATCTTTCCTCAAAAGATTTTCATGTTACGGCTTTCTCCTTAACGTAATTTGTGTTATTCTTACTGTAAGAATAATCTTACCGTATCTTAGAATTCAGATTCAAAAAATTTTTATGTCATTATTATTCATGTTTTACTGTAAGTCACTCTAACATTTGAACACATTTATTTACTTAGAGATGATTTTTGTTAAATGCAACTTACAAATAATGTAATAGTGTTACTGTCTATATAAAAAAGTTATCAAGCATTAGAAAAATTAGTTTTTGTTCATTAAATCACCTTGTATGCTTGGTTTGAGATCAACAAACATTAGCTTATGTCTCCTTTTTTACAAAGTTGAAATTTTGACTCCTGATAATAACAACAGGGTTTCATGCATTTGTTCCAGGAAAACTCTGACATCCAACACATTTCAGTTGTGTGCATTTAACAATGTAAACATGTAATTCAGTTTTTGTTGTTGGAGCAAAGACAATGATCAGTGATTGAAACCCCAAAGTATTTAAACTCCAGCAAGAGTGCAGGCTGTGTGCTGGTGTTGAAACCATTAGTGGTCTGAGGGCTCCTCCTCTGGTGGCTTCATGTTACAAGTGTTCAGGCTCTGAGGGGTTTTGTTCAGGTCTACTGATGGTTTGTGTTACTGTGGCTCTCTGGCACAGTAATACACAGCAGTGTCTTCAGGCTGCACATTCTGTCCATTTAGAGTCACTGTGTTGCTGGAAGTCTCTAAGTCGATACTGAACTTGTTCTTCAGGGAATCTTTGTAGAGCGAACCTCCAGTATATTTAATTCCAATCCACTCCAGTCCTTTCCCTGCAGGCTGTCTGATCCAAGCTGTAGCGTAGCTACCAACAGAATAAGAGACCTGACAGGTGATGGTCAGACGTTGACCTGGCTGCACAGTCACAGAGGCTGGCTGGGTCAACTGTTCACACTTCACACCTGTGGAGGAAAACATGTTGAGTATTGAATCAGTGTAATAACAGTGAACAGTGTGCTGTGATCATACTGTCAGTGTCTCTGCCTCAGTGAGACTCACAGGATCCAGCAGCCAGCAGCAGCAGCAGAGCTACAGAGAACATGGTTGCTATTGAAGGTGATCTGATGGGAGCTTCTCTTCTTCTGCTGCAACTGACAGCATGATATCAAGTCTTTATAGCAGACTGTGAGGAAGTTCACTTTGCATAGAGAAAGACACTGACAGGCTATAAAAGAAGGATGGACTGTCCTGTCATAAGTAGTCAAAGACTGGACTTATGTTAAAAAAAATGCATTCTGACACATGAAAGAAATTGTATTTATTATCACAGCAAAGTTAACACAAAGTTACATTCATTTTTAATAATTCTTCACAAAACTTGAAATTCTGTTAAACTAAGATCAACAGAGACTGCAGACTGAAAGCAAAGATTTGACTCGTTTGACATGTTGAGTTTTTGTACAGCGTTACTCCTTCCTGTGTCACTGTGGCTCTCGAGCACAATAATAAACAGCAGAATCACTGTTTTGTCAGTAAAGAGAAATAAATATTGGAATAGCCTTCCCTCCACAATAAGGGGCCGTCCCACATACATCAATTTTAAAACTCATTTAAAATTCTGGCTTTTAGAAAACCAAAGCTGCACTCAATTTTAACTTTTAACTGCCTCACACGTTTCACTATGTGTAACAATGTATGTTCTGTTGTATTTTGTCTTGGACTGTTTTTGTTAGTGTTTGTCTTGCCTCTCAAACTATGAGGGTGTTGTATGCTTGTTACTGTTTTCATGTTTTTATTTTTATATATCTGCCTAGGGACAATAGATGAGAATTAGCTATGGTGCTAACTCTAGCATATTTACATTGTGTACTTGTACTGATGTCCATTAATATGCACTGTCCCTATCTAAATAAACTATTAAAATAAAATAAAAATAACACTAAAAAACAGGAAGTCACAAACCACGACATCAGCTTCCATTGTGGTCATGAATTTGTGTGTGTGTATTTAGAGACACTGTCATATTCTCCTTAGTATCATCTGATGTCTTATCTTCTACTGCCACCTGTAGGTTCTTGGGAAAATTATTTGTATGAGGTTTTTGTCAAGCCTCTTTGCTTCCTTTAACCAGTGTGTTTCTCTGGCACAGTAATACACAGCAGAGTCCTCTGGCTTTAAGTTGGACAGTCTCAGATACACCATGCTGTTGCTGTCATCTCTACTGATTTCTACACGGCCCTGCACACTGCTGGCATAAGTGTTACTACTTGCAGTAGAGAAGCCGCTCCCTATCAATTCCAGTGCTTCTCCTGCAGGTTGTCTGATCCAGCTCATAACACAGCAGCTAAATGTGAAGCCAGATCCCCTGCAGGAGAGACTGAGAGTCTCCCCAGGCTTTTTCACTACTGAACTGGAAGGAATGGACTCCATACTCTGACCTGTACAACCTGATGAAATAAAAGGGAGAGAGGAAACACAGAAGAAATTAATCATCTGGGAAGTGTTCTGGTGTCACTGACTGACCATCAGTCCATGTTGTCTGAGAAAAGATAAAACAGCAAGAAGCGGGAGAACTCACAGGGCAGAGAGAGAGCAACCAGCAGAAGAGTGAGTGTGTTCATCATCCTGAGGCTGGAGATGTGACATCTGATGCTCCACACAAAGTACAAGAGCAGTCAGCAGGACAGAAGTACACTGCACAGACTGAAGATTTGCATCAGGACATAATGGGGAGGGAGTGGCTCCTTTTTTGTAGTGTTTTATCATATAACCAAAACAATTAAAAAGAATTAAGGATTATCTGTAAGGTTTATGTTAAATGATCTCACAAATTAATTATGTAATGTAAACTGTGTGGTTGAGTCACATGGGTGCTGGGTATTTGTGCAGGTCTGTTGGTGGTTTGCATCACTGTAGAGCTATATTTTTAGGAAAGAGCTTATATTATAATATATTGAATTTATTTTCTAATTCCAATAATCTTTTTACAAATGGAGGCTCTGAGTCATGATAAACATGCTGACAAATACAGTTTTTATTGATGACATATCTTTCATTATAAATTGTCGATCATTCAGTGGAACATGTGTTTTCACAGCCCTGACATGCTTCAGTGCTTCTCACACAGAGATCAGTGTTATTCAGTTGTTGTACAGCTTAGTAGTGTTGTGTGTCACTGTGGCTCTCGTGCACAATAATAAACTGCAGAGTCTTCTTGTTTCAGACTCTTAACCTCTAAGTGCACACGATTTTGGGAAGTGTCTTAGGTGATGGAAAACTGGCCTTGGACACTTGGAGCAAATATTGTGCCAGTTCCGCCATCGATGCGTCCGATCCATTCCAGTCCTTTCCCTGGTTTCTGACGAATCCAGTGCAGCCAAGCTAGAGACAGTCCGTCCACCTTACAGGACAGAGTGACTGGTTGTCCAGCTCTGCTCACCACTGGCTCTGAGGAGGTGAGGGACTGGCCCTGAGCAGCTGGAAGAGACAGAGTTTAGATTACAGGGAGCCAGCCGACATCCAAAGCTCCTTTTCTCCTCCTTCACTCAACACCGACTTCACTCACCTGAAATGAGAGCCAAGAGGAGGACACTCTGTACAACTGTCATGGTGGGAACTTGACTCAGTCTGCACCTGCAGAGGCTGTTATGGGGATTATATATTGTGTTGACAGAATGGGTGGGGATTATGCATCAGTGTGTGGATTTACATTTTAGCAGTGGGAGATACAGTTTTCTGTCAGAAAAGGAGGAGAGAAAGGTTTTCGAAACAGACTGAGTTCCAACGTTAAAGATGTTGTTCATTGTTTCTCTTGTTTTCAGTGTGTTTGGACAGTTTTTCAACTGTGTGCATTTCTAAGAGGGTAAGATTGTGTGGTGTGTAGTTCAATGTATACAGTACAAGCTGTAATGTCAGTCTAAGACGTTTATTTAAAAGGTTATTGTTCACCTAAGTGAGGTGGATTACTGCTAATAGAGAAAACAATGTGACAAAGGAATACATAGTTTATCCTCCAAGAGCCAAGGAAGTAAAAGTTTGCCTTATTGCAGTATTACTACACTATCCATTCAGCTTTCAACCCAATGTCTTACATAACAGCAGCTCCTTCAGTCTTCCAGCTGTTAATATTGAAATTGATTTGAAATGATGAAATGGAGAACTATACAACTAAATGAATACATGAATAATCAGTCACTGCTGATCCAGCACCTAAATGTTCTATTTTTGTTGGGGTGAAGCAAGCTCTCAAAGGGTCGGAGTATAAAATTGTAGTTTTGAGTGGCAGTCAGTCAAAATCAAAGAGATAAGCAGAACTGAGTGTTTCCATATAGAGGACAGAGAAACTTGAGACTGAAGCATTCTAGGGATTTTATGAAAGAAAATGTAACATTATTTGTCACTCCCACTTTAGATGCCACATGGCTTAAATGTGTATGTAGTATTTCTTTTATTCATAGCTGGACAAGGATTGTTTTGCTGTCTTTGGCTGTTTTGTAAGAAAGTGATAATTGATAGGACCCCCTCTAAAATGACATGCTACATCTCAAGGGGCTATCCTTTAAATAAATTCAGTAAATTGAAATTAAAGATCTTTAAGGTCTTTAACCAGATTCTATTAGAGTCTGACCATCAACACGACAAAAAGAAAATGGGAAATATGTCAGTTATAGAAATTAAAACTGGGTCAAATAAATATCAGTGAAAATCTTCACCTGCCCAGCAGAGAGTTAAAAGCAGCAGTCCTGTCCTATAGTCCATCATGTTAAACTGTGTGTCCACTGTTCTCTGTCCTCCTCTCTGCACTCAGATAAGTAGAGGTGGAAGGTATCTGAGTTTTGCATCGACTCCTCCTCACAGGGAGGAAACATCTGGACTGGAGATATTTAATGAAAGTGGGAAATTAATGTGCAAGAGTCTTAATTTGTGTAAAATGTGTATCAGCATTAACATTACAACCACATGTATTCTAATAATACACAAATTACATCTTTTTTATCCAGGTTTATTGAAATTTGATAAATTATGTTTAATCTTGGTATCAAGGCTCTGTTTCTCATTGGTCTCTGTGAGCAGAATGGGCAGCACATGAGAGCATTCACAATAATGTATATTATATATTATATTATAAATAATCGGTTTCATTCTGATCACCAACATCTAGTATCATTTATGACAACTGCTTTGTATTGATCTCACTGTGTCATACTATTATACCATTCATGGTTAGTACTTATGAATAAGACTTTCGCATTTTAGATAATGGTTTGACAATTAAAATAACTATATCTATTACTGTAGAGCATGTAACATTATAAAAATAAATATGTACTCGTGAATTTAAAATAAATAGATGTTTTATGTGGATATATCAAAGTGCTTTTCAGGTGGTGAGAAAACTCAGATGTCATTACAGTAAGATCAAATTGCTGTTTGTTGTCTGTGGAGGTTTTTGTGCAGCTGCTCCACTGTCTTCAGTCACTGTGTCTTCTCGAGCACAGAAGTAAACAGCAGAATCTGCTGCTGTCAGGCTCTGGACCTCGAGGTACTGAGTGCTGCTGGGAACATCTTCAGTCATGATGAAACGGCTTTGAAAGGAGCTGCCATAGCTAGCAGAGTTTGAACCTGTGCTCATCCACCCAATCCACTCCAGAGCTTCTCCTGGTCTCTGTCGTATCCAGTGAATATCATTGCTTGTCATGCTATAACCAGATATGATACATGACATCTTCACTGTCTCTCCAGGTCTTTTCACCTCAGAGGGAGACTGGTCCAGTTTGATCTCACTCCAAACTCCTGTAAGGAAAGAAATTGTGATAATCATCCATCACAGAGGTTAAATATTAGACTAGTGTCTTCAGTTTGTAAAGCAGGAATGACTCTTACCATGAAAAGTAACTATAAAGAATAAACTCAATGAAATCATATTTTCCATTCTGTAATAAAAACTGTAATCCAGTGTTTTCTGATCTGAATATTTCTAAGTTTTCTAAAGTGTCCCAGTTGTTCTGTCATAAATGTTCTAAGAGCTGTTGATGGTGTGATTATAAGGAAGGAAGAGTTTGCATGGACCTCCCTCTTCAGGTTTAAAAAGGGAACATGGAAAGCAGATGCACTTTATCATCAGTAGTTTTCTACAAGAGCAGGAAACTAAAAAATACCAAATACCTGTCAACTATTTCTGCTATGAAATACAGTAGTTTGATGCCACAGGGACAGACAAGATGTATTTTAGACAGTATATTGAACTGGGAAATATTTCTTATCTATTTACTGTTTAAGTGGAAATCAAAATGTTTATTTTCTTGGATTCTAGACTTGAAATTTTGACGAGCAGTTTTCATGGCCAAATTACAAAGATGTTATTTGGATACTTAAACTGCAAACATTTGAATAGGTATGTTTATCTTGCTTTTTTAATGTTATTGCCTGATCCAGCTCTTTGTATGTAACAGGAAATCATTTGTTCTTGTCATGACAAAGCATCTAAATACAATTACACAGATACAAAACCTCATATCCTTGTAGTGACAAATTTCTCAAATACATTTAATCATAGACAATCTCTCTATCAGGAAGTAACTGGCCACATATACTCTGCTGGATAGTTTTTTGTTTACACTAATTTTACAAAGTGTGTGTGGTTGAGTCTTGAGCAGAAGTGTCTCTGCTGTAGCTGAACTTGTTCTTCAGAGCATTATTTTGGTAAAGGCCACTTGTTCCCCACTGATGGGAAATCCAGTCCATTGGTTTTCCTTCACTCTGTCTGATCCAACCTGTTGCATAGCTGTCATCAGTCAAAGAATAACCAGAGACCTGACAGCTGATGGTCAGAGACTGTCCAGGCTGCACAATGCTCAATACTGTTCACACCTGTGGAAACACAAATCTGATGGGAGCTTCTCTTCTTCTGCTGCAACTGACAGCATGATATCAAGTCTTTATAGCAGACTGTGAGGAAGTTCACTTTGCATAGAGGACACTGACAAGCTATGAAAGAAGGATGACGTGTCCTGCCACAAGTAAAGCTTTAAATTGTGTTATGAAATATATTTTTGACACATGAAAGAAAATGTAGTTATTATTACAAACTTAAAACAAAATTAAAATCCATTTGTTTTTTCACATAGATTTATATTTACAACAAGGTGACCCCCACCCACCCATCTCACAGCCTCTTCAGCCTGCTGCCATCAGGGAGGAGACTGCGCAGTCTCCGGGCCAAATCCAGCAGGCTCAAAGACAGTTTTTTCCATCAGGCTGTCAGAAGACTCAACTCCCTCCCTGCTCTACCGTCACTCCCTCCCTCCTCACTTCCTCCTCTGCCCACCCTGCCCCCTCTGCCCCCTGCCACAGACTAGGACTATTGAGACGGTTTCTCTGAATGTGTTGAAGATGTTGAACTGAAGCTTATTATGTGAATGACAAAATAAGAAAGCAAAGATTTGACTTGTTTTGACATGTTGAGTTTTTGTACAGCGTTGCTCCTTCCTGTGTCACTGTGGCTCTCGAGCACAATAATAAACAGCAGAATCTTCAGTCTTCAGACTGTTCATCTGCAGATACACCTGCTGTCTGCTGTTTTCTCTGGAGATGGTAAACCGGCCTTTGACTGACTGAGAGTAGTAGATGTAGCTACTAGCACTGCTGATGTAAGCGATCCATTCCAGTCCTTTTCCAGCAGCCTGTCTGATCCAAGCATTAGCATAATCCCCACCAAACCCAGAATATGTGCAGGTCAGTCTGTGGGATTCTCCAGGTCTTTTAACCACTGGTTCAGACTCAGTCAGTGTTTGACCCTCAGTACCTACAGATATTTAAACAGCTCATTAGTTTCTGTAATGCAGCCATGTTGTCTTTATACCAGGAGGTTTGTCAGAAAAAAGATTGTTCTTACCTGCCCAGTTAAATGACAGGATGAGAAAAACAACCAAATAATCAGGTCTGATCATTGTTAAAGCCAGGTGTCTCTGTCCAGTCTACAGTGTGTATGTCAGTGATTTAGTGTCTGTCCTTCACTCTGCAACACATATGTAGAGATGGAAGAGGTCAGAGATTTGCATTGACTCCTCCTCCTCAAACAGAAACTCAACACATCTCTGGAAAAATATGATTTATATCATTCTTTCATTTTATGATTATACGTATGATTTTCTCAATAATGAAGATACATTTATTTATTCTCAAATTAGATGTATTTATATACTTTGCTCAGCAGCATTTGATTGCCATCCATATTCTGGCTATATCATGCATAAATGTCCAAATATATTCTCAACACCTGCTGTTCAAAATCAAAAAAAGGAACATTATTACCATTATATTTTGTGGAAAAGCAAATGTCAAATGTAACACTAAAAAACAGGAAGTCACAGTCACCATTGTGGTCATGAATTTGTGTGTGTGTTTAGAGACACTGTCATTTTCTCCTTAGTATCATCCTAACGTCTTATCTTCTACTGCCACCTGGAGGTACTTGGGAAAATAAATTGTATGAGGTTTTTGTCAAGCCTCTCTGCTTCTTTTAACCACTGTGTGTTTTGCACAGTAATACACAGCAGAGTCCTCTGGCTTTAAGTTGGACAGTCTCAGATACACCATGCTGTTGCTGTCATCTCTACTGATTTCTACACGGCCCTGAACACTGCTGGCATAAGTGTTACTGCTTGCAGAAGAGTATCCGCTCCCTATCCATTTCATTCCTTCTCCTGCAGGTTGTCTGATCCACATCATAACACAGCAGCTAAATGTGAAGCCAGATCCCCTGCAGGAGAGACTGAGAGTCTCCCCAGGCTTTTTACTACTGAACTGGAAGGAATGGACTCCATACTCTGACCTGTACAACCTGATGAAATAAAAGGAGAGAGACAGAAACAAGTCAGACAGTCATCTGGGAGGTTTTCTGGTGTCACTGACTGACCATCAGTCCATGTTGTCTGGAGAAAAGATAACACAACAGAAGCAGGAGAACTCACAGGGCAGAGAGAGCAACCAGCAGAAGAGTGAGTGTGTTCATCATCCTGAGGCTGGAGATGTGACATCTGATGCTCCACACAAAAGTACAAGAGCGATCAGCAGGACAGAAGTACACTGCACAGACTGAAGATTTGCATCAGGACATAATGGGGAGGGAGTGGCTCCTAAACCAGCACTCTGTGTAATTTATACAATTATTATATTATTATATATTATATATATATATATATATATATATATATATATAATTGTATAAATAAATACAATAATACATAATAAATACATAAATAAATAAATATATACATAAATAAATACATAAATAAATAAATATATACATAAATAAATACAATTATATATATATATATATATATATATATATATATATATATATATATATATATATATATATATAATTGTATAAATTACACAGAGTGCTGGTTTAGGAGCCACTCCCTCCCCATTATGTCCTGATGCAAATCTTCAGTCTGTGCAGTGTACTCTGTCCTGCTGACTGCCTTGTACTTTGTGTGTGAGCATCAGATGTCACATCTCCAGCCTCATGATGATGAACACACTCACTCTTCTGCTGGTTGCTCTCTCTCGCCCTGTGAGTTCTCCTGCTTCTTGCTGTGTTTTCTGTGTTATCTCAGACAACATGGACTGATGGTCAGTCAGTGACACCAGAAAACTTCCCAGATGATTCATTTCTTCTGTGTTTCCTCTCTCCCTTTTATTTCATCAGGTTGTACAGGTCAGAGTATGGAGTCCATTCCTTCCAGTTCAGTAGTGAAAAAGCCTGGGGAGACTCTCAGTCTCTCCTGCAGGGGATCTGGCTTCACATTTAGCCGCTGTGTTATGAGCTGGATCAGACAACCTGCAGGAGAACGAGACTGGAATGGATAGGGAGCGGCTTCTCTACTGCAAGTAGTAACACTTATGCCAGCAGTGTTCAGGGCCGTGTAGAAATCAGTAGAGATGACAGCAACAGCATGGTGTATCTGAGACTGTCCAACTTAAAGCCAGAGGACTCTGCTGTGTATTACTGTGCCAGAGAAACACACTGGTTAAAGGAAGCAGAGAGGCTTGTCCTTCTATGCTAAATACAATATCACATCCAGAGACATGAGCACTTTTTTGTAGTGTTTTATCATATAACCAAAAACTAAAAACATAAGGATTATCTGTAAGGTTTATGTTAAATGAACTCACAAATTAATGATGTCATGTAAAATGTGTGGTTGAGTCACATGGTTGCTGGGTAATTGTGCAGGTCTGTTGGTGGTTTGCATCACTGTAGAGCTATTTTTTTTTATCAAAGAACTTCAGTGCTTCTCACACAGAGATCAGTGTTATTCAGTTTGTGTACAGCTTAGTAGTGTTGTGTGTCACTGTGGCTCTCGTGCACAATAATAAACTGCAGAGTCTTCTTGTTTCAGACTCTTAACCTCTAAGTGCACACAATTTGTGTCTTTGGTGATGGAAAACTGGCCTTGGACACCTTAAGCAAATATCTTCACTCACCTGAAATGAGAGCCAAGAGGAGGACACTCTGTACAACTGTCATGGTGGGAACTTGACTCAGTCTGCACCTGCAGAGGCTGTTATGGGGATTATATATTGTGTTGACAGAATGGGTGGGGATTATGCATCAGTGTGTGAATTTACATGTTAGCAGTGGAAGATACAGTTTGCTGTCAGAAAAGGAGGAGTGCTGGACTCTGAGAGAGAAAGAGAGAGAGAGACAGGTACTCTGAGCCTCAGAGCCGCCACAGACACAATCCTCAGTCTTCAATCAAAAGATTTGAAACTAAATTAAAAGACAGAACAATGGCAAAATGAAAATAAAATACAACACAAACTCTTCTGTTATCAATCCCTGAACAGAGATATCAAATTGGCTGAATATCTCAAAACAAAAAATCCAAAAGAAATACGAATTTTAACAAAATACCGAGTCAGTGACCATGAGCTTGAAATTGAAAGAGGTAGACATTTAAAAGTGTGGGGACCAAAAGAGGAACGAGTCTGTACACACTGCCACCAGGATATCGAAACAGAATTACATTTCCTATGTACATGTTCCAAATATGAAGGCTTAAGAACCAAATATTTCCAAAAATTCGAAAAACATATACCAGGCTTCACTACCTACACTGAGGACAAAAAGCTTCCTTTTCTATTAGGGGAAGAGAAAAACACGGCATGGCTAGCAGCTAGATATGTCTTCTCCTGCCACAATACAAGGAACAATAAATAGAGAATTGTATAGATTATCATTTCTTTTCTAATTTATTATTTTAGTTATTTGTATTCTTTTTTTTATATATTGTTTCAATGTACCCTCTGAGGGAACTGCACGGAAGTTGTTTAGTATCTGCATTTATATCATAATTATAATATGTTTATTTGTATTATTATTACATCAGATGTATTTACTCCTTGTCATTTGTCATAAGAACAGTTCGTTCTTTTGCTTTGGCAACACAGATGTATTTTTTTTGTCATGCCAATAAAGCAACGTGAATTGAAAATTGAAATTGAGAGAGAGAGAGAGAGACAGAGAGAGAGAGAGGTTTTCGAAACAGACTGAGATACAACTTTAAAGATGTTGTTCGGACAGTTTTTCAACCGTCTGCATTTCTAAGAGGGTAAGATTGTGTGGTGTGTAGTTCAATGTATACAGTACAAGCTGTAATGTCAGTCTAAGACGTTCATTTAAAAGGTTATTGTTCACCTAAGTGAGGTGGATTACTGCTAATAGAGAAAACTATGTGACAAAGGAATACATAGTTTTTCCTCCAAGAGCCAAGGAAGTAAAAGTTTGCCTGAAATGGAGAACTATACAACTAAATGAATACATGAAGAAGCAGTCACTGCTGATCCAGCACCTAAATGTTCTATTTTTGTTGGGGTGAAGCAAGCTCTCAAAGAGTCTGAGTATAAAATTGTAGTTTTGAGTGGCAGTCAGTCAAAATCAAAGAGATAAGCAGAACTAAGTGTTTCCATATAGAGGACAGAGAAACTCGAGACTGAAGCATTCTAGGGTTTTTATGAAAGAAAATGTAACATTATTTGTGACTCCCACTTTAGATGCCACATGGCTGAAATGTCTATGTAGTATTTATTTTATTCATAGCTAGACAAGGATTGTTTTTTTTTCTGTGTTTGCTGTTTGTTTTTGGAATTGATAATGATAGAGTTGGTACAAGATGATATTGCAATTGATAGGGCTATCCTTTAAAGGTGATGATAGAATGCAAAACCGATTTTACCCTGTAAGGGGTGATATAGTTGAATAACAAACGAGATTCCGTGTGGTAAATAGGTAACATACAAGAATCTCAAAATCCCATTGACACCCCTTTACTATGAAAATCTCATATTTTGAAGCTGTCGCTGGCAAACCGGGCAAGCAAAAAGCAACTAGTTGCTTGCGTAAGCATCTCAAAATCCGGAACCTTAAGAGAACGGTCACGCCCAACATTTACATAGGCTACACAACTGACCTGAGATCAGGTAGTCTTCTGAATCTAGCTAGGTCACGCGATCTCTGCTATTCCATTACAAAATTCACTTCTGAAACTTTTCATCGCGAGAAATCAACTATGTAAAGCTCAAATATTGGCCCGCTTTCCAAAATGGATGGCTAATTGCAAATTTTGTCCGACTGTGGGTTGGAATTTAAGCGGCCGGTGCTGCCTGGGTTGTTGCCTGCGCCGCTGGCCTGCTGTGAGCTCCATTGCGGCCGCAGCAGCCAAACACGGCGAGGTACCGGTAACACCGCTAATGGACCACTAAACGCCGCGGCTCTGACAGAGCTCCAGGGCCTGCAGCTCCCCTCTTCCTGCTAGCTAAATGCGTGTGTGAGTGAGAGCACGGTCAGCGAGCTTGTTACATCAGCAATCTGTTACCACAGGTTTCAGTTAATCTTTTAATGTGTGTAATTATAATGTGTTGAGTTATTTAAACAAACGATTGGGGAAATAAACGCCGCTTGTCCGCGAGTCTCATTGATAGAGCCTGCGGCTGGATGTAGCTCTATCAATGAGCTAGCTAGCTAGCCTCCTCTTAGAATTCCTCTGGAATTGACAAATATTCATTAACTTGAAATCGGACACCGTTGTTAGCTTTATAAGACCTATAGTTAGATGTTGTGTAAGTGGCGTAACGAAATTCAAACTGTAAATATACTCGAATTAAGGCAAAAGGAAGCTAACTATCCGTGATTTGTAGCTACACATAGATAGGATTGAAGGGACAGTCACAGCTAACGAAACACCTAGTCTTCACAAATATTCATTAACTTGAAATCGGACACTGTTGTTAGGTTTATAAGACATATAGTTAAATGTTGTGTAAGTGGCGTGACGAAATTCAAACTGTAAATATACTCAAATTAAGGCGAAAAGGAAGCTAACTATCCGTGATTTGCAGCTAGGATTGAAGGGACAGTCACAGCTAACGAAACACTTGTCTTCACAAATATTCATTAACTTGAAATCGGACACCGTTGTTAGCTTTATAAGACATTTAGTTAGATTTTGTATAAGTGGCGTGACATGTGTGGAACATGTGGTAAGAGATTGCTGGTGTAACAAGCTCGCTGACCGCGCTTTCACTCTAATACAACAGGCCATTTAGCTAGCAGGAAGAGGGGAGTTGAAGGCCCTGGAGCTCTGTCAGGGCAGCGGTGTTGGTAGTCCCTGCTGTGGGCTGCCAGCCGTGACGAAGCTCCAAGTACCTCATAGCAGGCCGGGGTCTGTGAAGGAAGGCAAGCCAGTCAGCGAGGCAGCACCAGCGGCAGAACTCCGACACAGTCTTACCAAATTTGCAATTAGCCATCAATTTTCGTAAAACGGCCCATATTTGAGCTTTATATAGTTGATTTCTCGCTTAAAAAAGTATCTGAAGTGAATTTAATAACGAAATAGCCCGATAAACAATGTATAACTTTGCAGTGTCTGAAATCTGAGTCTCCCATGTGTTTCTATGTAGTTTGCTCAAACCAATCAGCACGTAGCTCATTCTGAATATTCATTAGCATACCATATTTGGAAGAGAAGCTCTTGTTCCAAATAGAGCCATATTCACAGGGTAGTTAAGGGCCTAATAAAATATCATTTGGGCAATTTTCAGCCCAACCAATGTTACATACCCCATTAGGAGACCTTAAGGAACAGTGTAAAACACCCTATATAATCATTCTATCACCCCTTTAAATAAATTCAATATATTGAAATTAAAGATCTTTAAGGTCTTTAACCACTGGTTCAGATTTTATTAGAGTCTGACCATCAACACCTGTCACGACAAAAAGAAAATGTGAAATATGTCAGTTATAGAAATTAAAACTGTGTCAAATAAATATCAGTGAAAATCTTCACCTGCCCAGCAGAGAGTTAAAAGCAGCAGTCCTGTCCTATAGTCCATCATGTTAAACTGTGTGTCCACTGTTCTCTGTCCTCCTCTCTGCACTCAGATAAGTAGAGGTGAAGATATCTGAGTTTTGCATCGACTCCTCCTCACAGGGAGGAAACATCTGGACTGGAGATATTTAATGAAAGTGGGAAATTAATGTGCAAGAGTCTTAATTTGTGTAACATGTTTATCAGTATTAACATTATAGCCACATGTATTCTAATAATACACAAATTACATCTGTTTTTTCAAGGTTAATTCAAATTTGTTAAATTATGTTTAATCTTGGTATCAAGGCTCTGTTTCTCATTGGTCTCTGTGAGCAGAATGAGCAGCACATGAGAGCATTCACAATAATATAAATAATTGGTTTCATTCTGATCACCAACATCTAGTATCATTATGACAACTGCTTTGTATTGATCTCACTATGTCATACTATTATACCATTCATGGTTAGTACTTATGAATAAGACTTTGGAAATTTAGATAAGGGTTTGACAATTGAAAGAACTATGTCTATTACTGTAGAGGACGTAACATCATTATAAAAATAAATATGTACTTGTGAGTTTAAAATATATAGAAATTGTATGTGGATATATCAAAGTGCTTTTCAGACAGTGAGAAAACTCAGATGTCATTACAATAAGATCACATTGTTTTTGTTTTGTGGAGTTTTGTGCACGCGCAAAACATCATTAGTCACTTTGTCTGTCTGAGCACAGAAGACAACAGCACTTAATTCAGGCTGTTGAATTTTCATTTTACAGCTGCTCTCTGGATGTCATCTTGCGGATGGAGATGGTAACACTGACTGAGAGTAGTAGATGCTAGCACTGTCATAGCTACTCGCAACCCACTCCAGTCCTTTTCCAGGAGCTTGTCTGATCCAGGCCAACCAGTAGCCGTTAATGTCCAATCCAGAGGCTGTACATGTCAATCTGTGGGATTCTCCAGGTCTTTTAACTGCTGGTTCTGATTCCGTCAGAGTCTGACCATCAACACCTGTCAAATAAAGAAAATAATCAGTTGCTTTTAACTTTGGTAATGTTTTAAAGACAACTTCAAATTAAGATCAGTGAAAATCTTCACCTGCCCAGCAGATAGTTAAAAGCAGCAGTCCTGTCCTATAGTCCATCATGTTAAACTGTGTGTCCACTGTTCTCTGTCCTCCTCTCTGCACTCAGATAAGTAGAGGTGAAGATATCTGAGTTTTGCATTGACTCCTCCTCACAGGGAGGAAACATCTGGACTGGAATCTAAAATCTTCTTTGATGAAACTAGAATACATTTTTATTGACTAGGAAGTGTCAATTTTAGTTTGTACATTTTAAATTCTATTTTAAATTTAGTAACTAGGTTATCAACGTTACCACAACAACAATTTAAGCATCATTTATGTCATGTGATAGATTGAAGCAGTGGTGCCCAGCACACCTGGATGTGGCATTTTGAAGGTTTATAGTCATTTCATGGCAGAAAAGTTTGTAACAGATCATCATTAGGAGGAGAACATCAATATCTGGAGCATTAGGGGCTGAAAACAATTAAATATAACATATACTGCTTTTCTTCCCTGTCTTTGTTCCTGTATATGGACGTCACTGGGATACGTGTTAAAGTCAGTCCTTGTCTGCCCTCTAGAGTTTTAAAACAGGAATGGTAGCTACTTTTAAACAGAAAGATTACTCACTTGTGACACCCAAAAAACGTTTGTTATTGAAGCCCTCTACACTACCTTGTCACTACCCGATGTGGGTCGAGTGCAGATGTGAGTTGCGCATGCGTCACTTTGCGACAATGACGCGGCGACATCTACACGCTTTAAACTTTAAACTTTAAATGAGGTTCAGTATGTTTTCCTGCAGTTTTTTGGAGTCTTGTGGAGTAAACATGCGTAAGGGGTCATGGGAGTGGAGTCCATAACAGGTTGTTTTCTCTATAAATATTGTACCTGCTGTCTCCCAATTTGTCTGCTTTATGTACCCATATAAAACATGTACAAGATGAATTTATTGATTTGTACTTTACTTTCAATAGAGGTTTGAGCTACTGAGGGTCATTGAGGAGGCCACTGGCATTGTGGCAAAAAGGGGGGAGAAAGGTTTATTATTTTATGGATTTTACAAATTTCAGTATGACACTGACGTGCCCACCTTGCTTGCAGCCTGATCCGGATCCCTTGGTGTTATGCCGTAAACTCAACTCACATCGGGTAGCCAGTAAACCGTTTGAATCTGAGCATGCGTAACTCACATGACGCATGGGCATTTCACATCTGCACTCGATGTATAAGAATGAGTTCTGTAGGATTTTGTACAGCTGCTCAAACAACTCCAGTCTCTTTGGCTCTCGAGCACAATAATAAACAGCAACTTTAGTCTTCAGACATTTCCGATCCAGTTTCTTTCATAATGGGAAGAGTTTTTGCTAAGATCTGTATACAGACATACAGTATTAAAACGATCTGTCAAGTCAGAGTATATTTTAAAAATGACAACAAGGTTTTGATTTGTTAGATATCTACATGTTTCCTTTTTATGGCTGGAAAATGATTTAATTACAGGATTTTGTGTAAATTTGGTATGAATAAGAAAATTATTTCATAAAAAACTTGTGTACAATCTGAAAATCATGTGGAAGCTTTTTAATTTTAAATGTTGCCAAAATGTTGATTTTTGCATGATCTTCATGCATGTGTCACGGGGCGGAAGTTTTATTTTATTTGAGCATGCTTTTATTGGATTTGTTGTGGTCTTATTAATTGCTGTGGTTTTATTATTTGCTGTGTTTTTAGCTTTTATATTGCATGCTTTTATTCTGAAATATGTGGTGTGTGTTTTTAATGTTAACTTCCGCCAGTGAACAGTGGTAATCAGGCTAAGGACTTGCACCTGAGGGTCAGAAGGGGTTGATTGTTTTTTAAATAAAAAGAGCAGAACAGCAACAGGAAGGGAGGCCCATGGGAAAAGGAGAAGGCTGCTGAGAATCCAGTATCCAGTGAATATAGTAGTCTGTCATGTCAAAGCCAGATATGATACATTACATCTTCACTGTCTCTCCAGATCTTTTCACCTCAGAGGAAGACTGGTCCAGTTTGATCTCACTCTAAACTCCTGTAAGGAAAGAAATTGTGATAATCATCCATCACAGAGGTTAAATAGTTACACTAGAGTGTCTTCAGTGTTAAGAAATTACTCTTACCGTGAAAAGTAAGTAAGAATAAACTCAATGAAATCATATTTTCCATTCTGTAATAAACACTGTAATCCAGTGTTTTCTGATCTGAATATTTCTAAGTTTTCTAAAGTGTCCCAGTTGTTCTGTCATAAATGTTCTAAGAGCTGTTGATGGTGTTATTATAAGGAAGGAAGAGTTTGCATGGATCTCCCTCTTCAGGTTTAAAAAGGGAACATGGAAAGCAGATGGACTTTAACATCAGGAGCTTTCTACAAGAAAAATACCAAATACCTGTCAACTATTTCTGCTATGAAATACAGTAGTTTGATTCTACAAGGACAGACAAGATGTATTTTTCTGACAGTATAATGAACTGTGAAATATTTCTTATATATTTAATGTTTAAGTGATAACAAAATGTTTATAGTCTTGGATTCTAGTCTTGACATTTAAAAAAAAACAGATGACATAATATATTTCATGGCCAAATTACAATGATGTTATTTGCATACATAAACTGCATATTTGAATGTGTAACCCATGTTTAAAATATGACATAAATATAAATAGTTTAAAAGCTGCATAAATAAGTTGAAATTTAAAAGTGATTTATTTAATGATAATTCATCAGAGTTTATTAAAAACGCTAATACAACAATCATTTAATGTTTAAGATTAAAAGTATGCTGACAGAAAATTCATGAGAGACGTGAGAGAGCAGAGGAGAAATCGGAGAGAACGAGTGTCGGTTAATGAGCAGAAAAAAAAGAGTGAAAAAGTAGATTTTGCAGTTGAAAAACATAATTTACCTGGACGGGAATTGACGGGGATCTTATGAGAACTAAGCCACACCAGTTTTGGTGAGTTTTGTAGTTTCATGTATTTTTGCAGTGTTGTACCTTTTTTTTTTTTTCCTCTGGTGGAGAGCTAACGCTAAAAACTTAGCTGTTTACAAGGAGATGCTTCGTCATAAACGGTTTACTGGTTAATATTTTGGGTTTATGAAGGCTGTGAATGTTATAAAAGTGAATGTATGCTGTGTAGATGAAAGATGTGTGCAGTAGTTGTGTGGGGGATGGAGCCGTGAGTTAAAAGAGACCGCTCCGCCACCATTTTTGAAGTGGAAAAAAAACACTGTAGCAGTAACGATACAACTCAGAGACTGTGAAACATTTATTTGTGTAATTCAAGGATTTAAAAGAGATTTATTGTGCTTATGACCTGTTACACAGGTCAATTTTTTTGCTTGGTTTGAAGCTCGGTCGGAGCGAGGATTGGTCTGCAGTGTGCGGGCATGCACATGCACAAACGGGATTCAAGATGGCGAGCCAGACCCAGAACTTCAACTCATCTTCTCCATCGCATCAGTGAGGAAATCTCCTGCATATGGTGACTCGCTGCCAGAGTGGTAGGAGTATCAGGAATCGGTTTTGAACTGAACAGGAAACTGATTGAATTATTACTTTTGGACTGAATCAAACTGAAACTCTTCATTGAACTGAATAATCGAACTCTCATTTGGACTTGAACTTGAATTTAAGGTGTCATACTTTGTTTACATATGTTCATATGTTTGAATGTGATTTGAAATGATTGTGGTCCACTTTGATTTGGTTGTGTATTTGAAGGTATTTTCTTACCCGTAAAAGAAAGGGAAAAGAGTTAACTCAGGAAGTAAAATAGGAATCCTAAAATAGGTGCAACCTAGGGAAAAAAACTGGTCTAACTTAGATTAGCTTTATTAAAATAACTTAGGTGAACTAAAGAACAAAAAGAAAGTGAAATACATTTTCATTTATTCAATATTAAGAACCTGCAGGTTGTTTTGTGTACTGTATTTTATGTGTGTTTTTGCATTAAGTAAATTGCCGGCCTTTTGTATTTAAAGCAACGGTCTCTGGTGTAATTATTGTTTTGCTCCCCACTCCTTAGAACCTAGAACTGGTCCAGTGGCACAGTTAGTGGTGTGATACCATTGCTACAAATGGGTATGTTTATCTTGTTTTTTTCAAATGTTATTGCCTGATCCAGCTTCTTGTATGTAACAGAAAATATTTTTTTTCTTGTCTAAGTTTCTGAATACAATTACAAAGATACAAAACATGACATCCTTGTAGTGACAAATTTCTCAAATACATTTAATCATAGACGATCACTCTATCAGGGAGTAACTGGCCACATAGACTCTGCTGGATAATTTATTTGTTCACACTAATTTTACAAAGTGTGTGTGGTTAAGTCTTGCTGGTTGCTGGGTATTTGTGCAGGTCTGTTGGTGGTTTGTATCACTGTGGGGTAACGTACACAGTAATACACAGCTGTGTCCTCAGGCTGCACATTCTGTCCTTTTAGAGTCACTGTTAGAGCAGAAGTGTCTCTGCTGTAGCTGAACTTGTTCTTCAGAGCATTATTTTGGTCAGGCCACTTATTTCCCACTGATGGGATATCCAGTCCATTGGGTTTCCTTCACTCTGTCTGATCCAACCTGTTGCATAGCTGTTATCAGTCAAAGAATAACCAGAGACCTGACAGCTGATGGTCAGAGACTGTCCAGGCTGCACAACCACTGAGTCTGTCTGGATGAGATCAATACTGTTCACACCAGTGGAAACACAAATCAACATTATCTCCATCATTCATCTGACTATTCAGTTTTTCTAATGTGTGTATTAGAGTGAATCCACTGAAAGCTCCTCACAGGATCCAGCAGCCAGCAGCAGTATCAGAGCTACAGAGAACATGTTGATGTTGAAGCTGAACTGATGTCAGCTCTTCTGTCTCTCACTGACACACACACACTTCACTTCTTTATGAGGCAACACACAAGGAGGCTGATTTACATACTGGTGATAGTAAATCAGCTGACTAAAGTATATTTGAATAAATCAAAATGAAGATGTAATGTTCAGGTGTTCTCACATAAAGAGAAGGTTAAACCAGAATCTCTGACAAACATATGTTTGATTGTTAATGAAAAGTAAATAATGATATGATGGAAGAGAAACAATTCATTTATACTGTAGATAAATCACTGAATTTATTCCATCACTTGAAAGGTTATATATACATTCAATGATGTATCACGGATTGTTATGTCAGTGTATTTAAATTGATTAATTGTACTGTTAATGTTAAATTTAATTACTGTAAGATCCATTTGTGTTCTGTCTGTTTCTCTCCTTGCTGTAACAGTGAGCTGGTGGTGAAACCATTAGTGGTCTGAGGGCTCCTCCTCTGGTGGCTTCATGTTACAAGTGTTCAGGCTCTGAGGGGTTTTTGTTCAGGTCTACTGATGGTTTGTGTTACTGTGGCTCTCTGGCACAGTAATACACAGCAGTGTCTTCAGGCTGTACATTCTGTCCATTTAGAGTCACTGTGTTGCTGGAAGTCTCTAAGTCGATACTGAACTTGTTCTTCAGGGAATCTTTGTAGTATGTGGTGGATCCAGCTGCCATTCCAATCCACTCCAGTCCTTTCCCTGCAGGCTGTCTGATCCAAGCTGTGTAGTAGCTGCTGAGAGAATAAGAGACCTGACAGGTGATGGTCAGACGTTGACCTGGCTGCACAGTCACAGAGGCTGGCTGGGTCAACTGTTCACACTTCACACCTGTTAAAAAAGAAAATGTTTTGTAACAAAGTATCAAGATATAAAACAAAAGAAAAAACTCTTGAGTTTAACAAATCCAGAGAGACTCACATCCAGCTGCCAACAGCAGCAGCAGAGCTCCAGAGAACATGGTTTATGTTGAAACTGACGTGCTGTGAACTCCACTGACAGCCTGATGTGATGTTTTTATTGAAGTTTAATTTCAGCAACCACATTGTTGGGCTTTTGGACCTTGTATCAGTGAGTGATCTTTATTGTGTTTATAATGTGATTTCAAGTTTGTGTATAATGCAGGGAGGATTATTAATTCATAATAAAAACATATATGAAACCACCATTACAGAATATAAAACAACTTAACAACCTGAAAACAGCAACAATGCAATATAAAATTATTAAATATATAAATTTTATGAAAAATATTTAAAACTTATGCACTAACCAGCCTGAAAGAATGAGTACTGTAGGATTTTGTACAGCTGCTCAACCAACTCCAGTCACTGTGGCTCTCGAGCACAATAATAAACAGCAGAATCTTCAGTCTTCAGACTGTTCATCTGCAGATACAGCTGCTCTCTGCTGTTGTCTCTGGAGATGGAAAACCGGCCTTGCACTGACTGAGAGTAGTAGATTCTGGCATTATCATATTCGATAGTTGCTACAAATTCCAGTCCTTTTCCAGGAGCCTGTCTGATCCAGGCCATCCATCTGCTACTGAATGACAATCCAGATGTTGTACAGGTCAATCTGTGGGATTCTCCAGGTCTTTTAACCGCTGGTTCAGATTCTGTCAGAGTCTGACCATCAACACCTGTCAAATAAAGTAAATAATCAGTTTGCTTTTCTATTTTGGTAATGTTTTAAAGACAATTTCAAATTAAGATCAGTGAAAATCTTCACCTGCCCAGCAGAGAGTTAAAAGCAGCAGTCCTGTCCTATATTCCATCATGTTAAACTGTGTGTCCACTGTTCTCTGTCCTCCTCTCTGCACTCAGATAAGTAGAGGTGAAGATATCTGAGTTTTGCATTGACTCCTCCTCACAGGGAGGAACTGGATCTGACTTTGATCTCAGTTACTGTTTGGTGAAACTGGAAAATGAATGTTTACTGTACATGTGAGACATTCATTCAGTATACTTTGTGCAATAGGCTGACAAACACATTATATACATATTGACCACCGTCTGCATCATGTGGAGACTTTTTACACTACCCCTGAAGTGAACTACATTTAAATAGTAAAAGACAAAAAACAAGGGTTGTTAATTATGTTATACTGTTTTTCACAAAGTCTTCAAGAGTCATACCATTTTCAGTATCCATCCATATATACAAATATACATCCATTAAGTCAAAACAAAAAAAATTAATTTCATGTGGGATGAAGACTTATTTGTATAAATATTGAGTCAGTGAGTCAGAAAGAGGAGACTTTTTTGGAAATTGCCTTTTAATAATATTGTACATATTATTCCCCAGCAAAGTTATATTACTTTTACTTTTTCATTGCTAAATATCTATTTCTCTCTTTACTGTAACAGTGAGCTGGTGTTGAAACCATTAGTGGTCTGAGGGCTCCTCCTCTGGTGGCTTCATGTTACAAGTGTTCAGGCTCTGAGGGGTTTTTGTTCAGGTCTACTGATGGTTTGTGTTACTGTGGCTCTCTGGCACAGTAATACACAGCAGTGTCTTCAGGCTGCACATTCTGTCCATTTAGAGTCACTGTCTTGCTGGAAGTCTCTAAGTCGATACTGAACTTGTTCTTCAGGGAATCTTTGTAGTATGAAGCTCCAGTATCTTTCATTTCAATCCACTCTCCAATCAATGCATCTCTAAAGCGTGTCGTGGATCCAACCGCTGCCATTCCAATCCACTCCAGTCCTTTCCCTGCAGGCTGTCTGATCCAAGCTGTGTAGTAGCTGCTGAGAGAATACGAGACCTGACAGGTGATGGTCAGACGTTGACCTGGCTGCACAGCAAAAGAAGAACAGCTGACTTTGACAAATCCAGAGAGACTCACATCCAGCTGCCAACAGCAGCAGCAGAGCTCCAGAGAACATGGTTTATGTTGAAACTGATGAGATGTGAGCTTCTTATCCTCTTTAACCTCCACTGACAGTCTCATGTGAAGTCTTTATACCTGGGTCACCAGGAAGATTTCTGAGTTTGCATAGATTCAAACACAACACCTATGATTGTGGGTTGGTTTGGAGTTAAAAAAAAAGAAAAAGAAACTGTTGTTATTATTAGGGCCTAAACACCTACGGGTGCGAGGTACAAAAAAGCCTCTTGAAGGTATAACCTAAACCCAACAGGAAGTCAGTCATTTTTAATTAAATGTGCTTTCTTTTTTGCCATTTCAGGGCGCTGTGCTTTAATCAACTTCTCCTAAAGACCTTAACCATGAAAAAAAAAAAGTTTCATTTTTCGTCAAACGACATGGCTGTAATATGGACATTGTCATGAAAAAGGAAGTTGTTGTATCTCCAATATACATTGTCCAATCTGCCTGGAATTTGTGATGCTTGATAAGAGTCAGGCCTGAGGACATCTACATGCCATTATAGATATAGTCATAGCGCCAACCACTGGCAACAGGAAGTCAGCCTAATTTACAATGTGTGGTCTACTCTTCATTTAGAAAATATTATTCTTTTTCATCAATAGATTCAGCAGATTTGTTCTTTTTTTTATTTGACTGACTCAGTTACATTATGGCTTCACTTGTGTTTAAACACTGGTTTGATTTATTTTTTGAAGTGAAAGCAAGATAAACTAAATGAACACTATAGTTTGCTGCAGACTGGGATTAGTTTTTCTTTTAAAGGTTTCAGTATTCAAATCGTGGCAGTTTCACAGACATGGAAAGAAACTTGGAGCCTCGAGAGGAAATGAACTATTTAGGAACTAAAACCTGTGTGACGATATTCAAAAAACTAATTGCTGTGTGCACAGAAAAATGCCTGCTGGCGTACCTGTTAAATTATGTGTATGAAAGTGCTGCTGTATATAACAATCAAGATAAATAAACAAAACAGTAGACAACTTGGACCGCTAAGTGACTGTACAGCTGAAAAACAGTTTGGATATTTATCAATCCACAGACTTTGCAGTACTCTGTGCATATTGTAATTTAATTTAATACAAATGCTGTTTATTGTTCAGCTGCTTTCTTCTCTGAGGAGATGTTTTAATGAAGCTATGTTATGGAATAAGCAAGATATGCTTATATAGTAATATTATTTGTATATATAATAAATATTATAATTTTGAATGTAAAATACCAGACACATGAGAAACAGACATTATTATTGACCATTTTCATAAAAAAAGAGATTAATAAGATGATGCAGGTGGACCCATAGACATAAGAGAGTCATGATGATAAGTATAAACAAATCACATACCTTTTAAAAGTGTCACGGGGGTGACAGCCAACAGTGACTTTATCTGCAGCCCCAGGATTGCGCTGAACCAAAGGGAACAGAGTCGGGGATGCAGTTGTAGTTTCTGTGAAACCAAATTGGTAAATACCAATAAAGGTCAATTAAAGAACACAGATGATCAATAGCTTGTATAAAGTTTAATTTTAAATATATTGCACAACATTGCGTGATGAAACTGAGGACAAGAACATCTGCCTAAAAAATAATTTCAATGATTAAATATTTTAATAAATATTGTCCTATTGATTTTCTTTTGTTGACAAACCTCATAACGTTAATGTTAACCTTATTAAAAATGATAAACACAGTAGTTACCTCATATTTCAGTAGGAAATATTCAGTCCTCAGCTTTTCTTTTCTTCACATGAATGGGAGAGCGTTAGATTATTGCTCTTAGGTTTTTGTATGGATCTATATCTCAGTGCCCCAGCCCACCCATCACTGTGATGAAGCCTTATACAAAAACCAAACACTGTTTCCTGCTCTGGAGGGAAGGGGGCCTGTATTATCAGCAGTGGGTAAGAATAAAACAAAATATTCTAATCAACATAACTATTTTTAAGGTTGTAAGTTGGTTAAATTGCGTTTTGCATTAAACACATTTTTTTTCTTCAGTTTATCAGATTTAAATTCAATTTTGTTTAGTTTTATTTGTCATTGATATACCATGACATGACTTATGTATGTATTTGAATATGAAAAACTATTTTTTTTTTAACATTTAAAAAAAACCATTTAATATATTGTTAGAACACCATGCCAATAAAGGCTGGCCAACATCCTTTTATACAGACCATAATCTTGGATAAAACTGTTCATGAAAATGTGTTGAACTGTGGCACTGAATAATCTGTAATAGTAAAAAAATAAAATAAAAAAACTTTATTTTTTTAATTTTAAGTTAAACTTTTTTCAAAATATTTATTAAAATGTTTTGTAAGATATTTGAGAAATACTGGGAGCTTGTAAACATACAGCGTCTTACGGAACTTGAAAAGCCCAGAACAAAACACAGTTAAATGAAAATAAACAATAGATTATATAATTATTGTCATTTGGTGAAATTAAATGAACGCTGTTGTAAAATTGATGAAAAAAATCTTAACATCAAAGCAACGATGAATTATTTTTTTATTTGGACCTTTTGGCAAGCCATCAGTAGTGAGAGGTCAGGAAAGACTTAGATCATTTTTTTGTTATTGTTCTTACAGCTCAGCCTCATATAAGAGATGATAATCCTGATGGTGAGTGAACTCCACTTTTTGTTTCTGTTTAGGGCAAATTGTGATAAAAGCATAGTGTGGGGAAATGCATAGAATACTGTGATTTATGGGGTATTTAAACTTGCACTTTCTATCAGTGACTGTCACAGTGACATCTGCAGTGGTTTGTGTACAGCTCTGTGGCTTCCTGTATCACGGTGGCTCTCGAGCACAATAATAAACAGCAGAGTCTTCAGTCGTCAGGCTGTTCATCTGCAGATACACCTGGTCCACGTTGTTGTCTCTGGAGATGGTGAAGCGATTCTGGACTGACGTTGAATAAGCTTTAGTGCTTCCACTTCCAGCAGAAATGTAGGCAACCCACTCCAGTCCTTTTCCTTCAGCTTGTCTGATCCAGCTGATATAAGCATCGTCATCTGATATTCCTGCATATGTACAGGTCAGTTTGTGGGATTCTCCAGGGCGCTTTACCACTGGTTCAGACTCAGTCAGAGTCTGACTGTAAACACCTGCAGAGAAAAGCAGTTTGATCAGAACAGAGCCAAACAACATACCAAGATATATACATATTTTTACAACTAAATTAGCCTCAAAAGAAAGGTGGTAAAAATCTTCACCTGCCCAGCAGAGAGTTAAAAGCAGCAGTCCTGTCCTATAGTCCATCATGTTAAACTGTGTGTCCACTGTTCTCTGTCCTCCTCTCTGCACTCAGATAAGTAGAGGTGGAAGATATCTGAGTTTTGCATCGACTCCTCCTCACAGGGAGGATACCACTAGACTAGGCTTGGCATTCAGTTTTTGTTTGGTAAAAATGTAATGTGAATGAGCCCTGTGATTGATTGGCGACCTGTCCACGATGTACGCCGCCTTTCGCCCCAATGTCACCTGGGATTGGCTCCTGCCATCAATGACTCTCAAGAATTAGTGGGTATAGTTAATAGATGAATGAAAAGTGAATTTTATTTCTCTAAGTCAAAACAATTAATGCTTGTCTGACATGTTTTGATTGATTTAAAATTGCCACAACATTGACATAGCTGGATAATGAATGATTACATCAAATGAGTAAATTGTCTTGATTCTTAATAATCTATTCTAATAGTATGTTTATGCAGTATGTTGGATACACCCATATTATCAACTCACCCAAAAGCTTCTGCAGCTTGTTTCACTTTAAAAAATAAAACAAAATCTAAAAGCCCATAATGTTTTAGCAAGAAAAAAAAAGATATTTAATTCAAAATAAAAAATGTTGCTGGTCAGCGACACACTAATTGTGTAAGCACAGTAAATATTAACTATTATGACCTACTGTGATCTTTTTTCATCTCACTGCTCATTGTTCAAAAAAAGTCCCACAATTCCACAAGCCACAATGTCCAATCACAGAAGAGTTTTTTCGCTTTCGGCGTGAGTGAGAGAACAACAATGTAGTATTGGTAGGCTGGTGAGTGTTTTCAAAAGTGGGCTCACAGGGGTTCTTGAAGGTGTTTAAGGAGGTCCCCAGCAAAAAGGGGATTTGTTTATTTTTACTATATTTTCATCCAAGTACAGACAATGACAGAAATTCATACACAATGACAGAATGTATAACTATTTGGGTCATGGGTTTAAACACTTTCTGTAGTAAAACATCAAAGAGAAGATCAGATGGGGGATCCGGAAACAAAATCTTATCAAATGGGGGTCAGTGGTCTAATTTGTGTCAGTGTAGGGGTCCTTGATGTGAAAAGGTTTGGGAACCACTGCAATAAGCCATAAGTTAACGTTATACATGCAGACCTCACTAAAACTGAAGCCCATTAATTTTATTTGGATTGAGTAAAGAGAAAAAACTGTACATGTTTTTAAATAAACTTAAATTAACCCTAAGCAATACAAAAACCCTATATTCTTTTTTTAAGCTGTTCCAACATTTCAGCTGTTCAATGTGTCAAAACCTTGTTACATTTTTCACGCATGCTCCTAATTCTTTTTCATATTCCACTGCATGCAACAGAAAATTGTCTTTTCGCAGTGTACATCTTTTTAAAGCATTAGACCCCAGAAAAAATGGAATATATCTGTTAAAGGATGTATTTATTTACCATCACATCCTCCTCTCCTCAGATACTAGTCTTTTAAAAAAACATGATGGACTCTTCAGAAGAAGTAATTATCTTTGCTTGATTTTCTGTGCGCAGAAGTCGCCAGACGACACCAGTATCTGAACATAGCCATACTGAGAAGTACAGAGAGAGTTGTGTGGAGCTGACAGTCTTAATTAGCTTTGTATCAACACTTTTTTTGCAATGGCTTGAATGTGACGGAC
Source organism: Perca fluviatilis (assembly GCF_010015445.1). Lineage (NCBI taxonomy): Eukaryota > Metazoa > Chordata > Actinopteri > Perciformes > Percidae > Perca > Perca fluviatilis. Next base: position 9,913,527 of record NC_053126.1, on the reverse strand, counting down.
GTTCACGAATATAAAAAAGTTACGCATTAAAGCTTTAACATTCTTATTTCAGACAACATGTCTCTATAAAAAAAATATTTATGTTTACTAATGATTTTTAGTACAGACTACTTAGTCTATATCCTCGACGTTCCACTTCAGGGATTGCTCTGTTGCCGTCGACTGATTTCACTCATTTAGGCCGGATATCCGTTGCCTTGGGATTTCTTTGTGTTGGCATTTTAAACTCTGGTTGATTTATGAGGACTAAGGTTAACCTTTTCTCAGATCTCTGCAAGGTAAATCCAGACAGCTAGCTTGACTTTCTGTCCAATCTTGTCTTCTTTTGTACGACTAAAACAACTTTAGAACGTACAAGTTCCACCAAAACAAGTTCCAGGCCGAGGCTATTTTGCAGAGGCACTGTTGCTCCATACAGCGCTTAGCGCCGCCCATGACTATCGTGATTGCTTTAAAGAAATGCCAATAAACCAGAGCAGAGATGTTTTTCTCCCATCCAGGAATGCTGTGTGGACTATCCAGACCCTCCTCCACAGCACTGTGGCGGAGGAAGGTCTGACAAAGCGAGACTACTGACTACTACAGTAATGTAGACTTGATTTGTCTACTGCATCAACTTACCGCTCTGTGTTAATACAACTTGACCTGTTAAGTTTCACCTTGTGTAAAAACGTAGATGGTTTAAGGCAACAGGTTTCCACACAAATTTATAGTAAAGTCAACTAATTCATGATAGCAGTGTACACCCCTCTGAAGTCTGTAACAGACTTTGAGAACTCAGCTGATCACTGATTTACATTTTCTTTTTACTCACAAGTCCTCTATATGACCAGGCCCCATCTTAGCTCACCAACCTTCTTCATCTCCACACTCATTCCCACAGCTGACTGATTCTGATAATAAGTGTGTGTTGTTGTTTTTTCAGTAATGATGAAACTGACTTTAAAAAAAAATTCAAGTATTATTAGATGATAAGCATTAAAGCAAAGTTGTCAACAAAATTGTTGTTAATGCTTGAACATGTTTCAATTTCATTTGGGATAACAACACATTAAAATAACAGTGACTATAACCTCCAAGTATTTAAGTATAACATATCAATAAATATAATATTTCTTAGGATATAGCGATACAAATTAGTACTGTAGGATTTTGTACAGCTGCTCAACCAACTCCAGTCACTGTGGCTCTCGAGCACAATAATAAACAGCAGAATCTTCAGTCTTCAGACTGTTCATCTGCAGATACAGCTGCTCTCTGCTGTTGTCTCTGGAGATGGTAAACCGGCCTTGGACTGACTGAGAGTAGTAGATGTTAGTACTGTAGATAATCGCAACCCACTCCAGTCCTTTTCCAGGAGCCTGTCTGATCCAGGCCATCCCGTAACTACTAAATGTGAATCCAGATGTTGTACAGGTCAATCTGTGGGATTCTCCAGGTCGCTGGTTCAGATTCTGTCAGAGTCTGACCATCAACACCTGTCAAGATATACTAAAAAACATCACATGATCTTAGTTGTTACACAATTCAAAACTATGTTAAATTAATATCAGTGAAAATCTTCACCTGCTCAGAAGAGAGTTAAAAGCAGCAGTCCTGTCCTATAGTCCATCATGTTAAACTGTGTGTCCACTGTTCTCTGTCCTCCTCTCTGCACTCAGATAAGTAGAGGTGAAGATATCTGAGTTTTGCATTGACTCCTCCTCACAGGGAGGAAACATCTGGACTGGAGATATTTAATGAAACTGAGTCAGAGTCAAACCTGCAAGTCAGCTGTTTAGACGTTTGTCTGACATGGTTTAATTTGTGTAAAATGTTTCAGTATTAACACCACAACCACATGTATTCAAATAATATACAAATGAACCTTGAAACATATAAGGTTTATTCAAATGTGTTAATTCATAATTAATGTTATTATCAAGGCTCTGTTTCTCATTAGTCATTTTTGAGAATAGGCAGCACATGGAGTATTTACAATCATATACAATTTCATTCCGATCCACATCTACTATCATTTTTGACAATTATGTTATTGTCATTTCCCCATTTTATACTATTATAACATTATGGTTTGTACAAGGCATTGACAAATGTAGAAACTCTGTCTTATAATTTAAGTGATGTAACATAATAAAGAGAATACATATGTACTCATAATAAAAAGTAAAATATATAGAAATATAATGAAGATATATCAAAGTGCTTTGTAAGGTGCGGTGGGGGTGGACTCAGATGTCATTAAGATCACATTCCTGTTTGTTGTCTGTGGAGGTTTTTGTGCAGCTGTTCCACTGTCTTCAGTCACTGTGTCTCTCGAGCACAGAAGTAAACAGCAGAATCTGCTGCTGTCAGGCTCTGGACCTCGAGGTACTGAGTGCTGCTGGGAACATCTTCAGTCATGATGAAACGGCTTTGAAAGGAGCTGCCATAGCTAGCAGAGTTTGAACCTGCATTCATCCACCCAATCCACTCCAGAGCTTCTCCTGGTCTCTGTCGTATCCAGTGAATATAGTAGTCTGTCATGTCAAAGCCAGATATGATACATGACATCTTCACTGTCTCTCCAGGTCTTTTCACCTCAGAGGGAGACTGGTCCAGTTTGATCTCACTCCAAACTCCTGTAAGGAAAGAAATTGTGATAATCATCCATCACAGAGGTTAAATAGTTACACTAGAGTGTCTTCAGTGTGTTAAAGCAGAAATTACTCTTACCGTGAAAAGTAACTATAAAGAATAAACTCAATGAAATCATGTTTTCCATTCTGTAATAAACACTGTAATCCAGTGTTTTCTGATCTGAATATTTCTAAGTTTTCTAAAGTGTCCCAGTTGTTCTGTCATAAATGTTCTAAGAGCTGTTGATGGTGTGATTATAAGGAAGGAAGAGTTTGCATGGACCTCCCTCTTCAGGTTTAAAAAGGGAACATGGAAAGCAGATGCACTTTATCATCAGTAGTTTTCTACAAGAGCAGGAAACTAAAAAATACCAAATACATGTCAACTACTTCTGCTATGAAATACTACAGGGACAGACAAGCTGTATTTTTCTGACAGTATACTGAACTGAGAAATATTTCTTATATATATATACTGTTTAAGTGATAACAAAATGTGTATTTTCTTGGTTTCTAGTATTGGCATTTAAAAAAAGCAGATGACATGATATTTTTCATAGCCAAATTACAACAATATTATTTGCATACTTAAGCTGCATATTTGAATGGGTATGTTTATCTTGCTTATATCAAATGTTATTGCCTGATCCAGCTTTTTGTATGTAACAGGAAATATTTTTTTCTTTTCTAACTTTCTGAATACAATTTAGAGATATACAACATCACATCCTTGTAGTGAGAAATTTTTCAAATACATTTAATCATAGAAAATCTCTCTATCAGGGAGTAACTGGCCACATAGACTGCTGGATAATTTATTTGTTTACACTAATTTTACAAAGTGTGTGTGGTTGAATCTGGCTGGTTGCTGGGTATTTGTGCAGGTCTGTTGGTGGTTTGTATCACTGTGTGGTAACGTACACAGTAATACACATCTGTGTCCTCAGGCTGCACATTCTGTCCTTTTAGAGTCACTGTTAGAGCAGAAGTGTCTCTGCCGTAGCTGAACTTGTTCTTCAGAGCATTATTTTGAATAAGGCTACCTCCACCCCACTGATGGGAAATCCAGTCCATTGGTTTTCCTTCACTCTGTCTGATCCAACCTGTTGCATAGCTGTCATCAGTCAAAGAATAACCAGAGACCTGACAGCTGATGGTCAGAGACTGTCCAGGCTGCACAACCATTGAGTCTGTCTGGATGAGATCAATACTGTTCACACTTGTGGAAACACAAATCACTGAACTGATGTGAGCTCTTCTGTCTCTCACTGACACACACACACTTCTCTTCTTTATGAGGCAACACACAAGGAGGCTGATTTACATACTGATGATAGTAAATCAGCTGACTAAAGTATATTTGAATAAATCAAAATGAAGATGAAATGTTCAGGTCTTCATCTCACACAAATAAAATGTGGAACTTGAATCTCTCACAAAGAAAAGGTGGAACTCTGACAAATAAGTGTTAGTTAATGAAAATAAAAAAAATTTGTAGTTTCACTAATTTACATCACAATGTTTCCTAAACCCAATTCCGTTACTGATGCAGTTATGATTTACATAATTATTAAATAATATTATGGAAGAGACTCTAATTTTTAGGATTCATTTCTACTGTTAGATTACATTCTTTTAAAATGAAGTTGTGAGATGAATTTATTTCATCACTTGAAGATTATACAGTATATACATATTATGATGTATCATTGATTTTAATTTACTACTGATGGTTTGTGTTACTGTGGCTCTCTTGGCACAGTAATACACAGCAGTGTCTTCAGGCTGCACATTCTGTCCATTTAGAGTCACTGTCTTGCTGGAAGTCTCTAAGTCAATACTGAACTTGTTCTTCAGTGAATCTTTGTAGTATGAAGCTCCAGTATATTTCATTCCAATCCACTCCTGTCCTTTCCCTGCAGGCTGTCTGATCCAAGCTGTGTAGTAGCTGCTGAGAGAATAAGAGACCTGACAGGTGATGGTCAGACGTTGACCTGGCTGCACAGTCACAGAGGCTGGCTGGGTCAACTGTTCACACTTCACACCTGTTAAAAAAGAAAATGTTTTGTAACAAATGATCAAGTTATACTGTAAAAGAAGAACTTTTGACTTTAACAAATCCAGAGAGACTCACATCCAGCTGCCAACAGCAGCAGCAGAGCTCCAGAGAACATGGTTTATGTTGAAACTGACGTGCTGTGAACTCCACTGACAGCCTGATGTGATGTTTTTATAGCTGAGAAACAAGGAAGGTCACTGAGTTTGCATAAAATCAAACATATGAAGCATCAATGTTGGTCTAACTGGAGTCAATAGAAGAGTTTGTTCAGTGTTATTATATCTGCAGAGTGAAAATATGCGTGTCATTTTTGATTTCTTCATATCTAGGTACAGATGACTTTATTGCATTAAACTGTCAATATTGTCTCCACTTACTTTCTAGACTTACATTTGTGTTGATACACAACATTAACTCCTTAATGACTATATTATTATTCTTTCTTCAAACATTAAAAATCTCTATAAATAAAATAGTTATCTCCATACACGATACAAGGAAATTCACTCTAAACAATAACATTGAATGCTGTCATCACTCATCTCCACTTTCAGCTGTTTTCTCTTAGAAATAATTTTAATGATATTATAGTATGTGATGGAAAAAGTGACATATTCTTATTTACCTATTAATTTTATCACAGAGCAATATGAATCATTTTAGAGTTTGAATATCAGTCAGTTAAGATCAATGAGAACAGCAGATCTGAGTTTCTCCTTTTAGTAACAGATGAGAGAGAAACTAGACACTGACTGTCCTCTAGTGATTTTATAAAAGAAACACTAACATTATTTTTCATTCTCATAGATTCCACATCATATCATTTCCAGACATAATTGTGTCTTACTTTGAAGAAATGTAAAGTATTTGTAGAAGTTTAATTTCAGCAACCAGATTGTTGGACTGTGTTTGGACCTTTTATCAATGAGTGATCTTTATTGTGTTGTTAATGTGTTTTCAAGTTTGTGTATAATACAGGGAGGATTATTAATTCATAATAAAAACATATATGACAATAAAATTACAGAATGTAAAACTACGTAACAAACTGAAAACAACAATGTAATATAAAATGTTTACATATATACATTTTATGAAATATATGTAAACTTGTGCACTACCAGCCTGAAAGAATGAGTACTGTAGGATTTTGTACAGCTGCTCAACCAACTCCAGTCACTGTGGCTCTCGAGCACAATAATAAACAGCAGAATCTTCAGTCTTCAGACTGTTCATCTGCAGATACAGCTGCTCTCTGCTGTTGTCTCTGGAGATGGTAAACCGGCCTTGAACTGACTGAGAGTAATAGATTCTGTCACTATCATATTCGATAGTTGCTACAAATTCCAGTCCTTTTCCAGGAGCCTGTCTGATCCAGGCCATCCATCTGCTACTGAATGACAATCCAGATGCTGTACAGGTCAATCTGTGGGATTCTCCAGGTCTTTTAATCGCTGGTTCAGATTCTGTCAGAGTCTGACCATCGACACCTGTCAAGTACAAAAAATAATCAGTTGCTTTTCTGTTTTGGTAATGTTTTAAAGACAACTTTAAGTCAAGATCAGTGAAAATCTTCACCTGCCCAGCAGAGAGTTAAAAGCAGCAGTCCTGTCCTATAGTCCATCATGTTAAACTGTGTGTCCACTGTTCTCTGTCCTCCTCTCTGCACTCAGATAAGTAGAGGTGAAGATATCTGAGTTTTGCATCGACTCCTCCTCACAGGGAGGAAACATCTGGACTGGAGATATTTAATGAAACTGAGTCAGAGTCTACCCTCCAAGTCAGCTGTTTTGACGTTTGTCTGACATGTTATATTGTGTGTAAATGTTTCCGTATTAACACCACAACCAAATTTATTCTAATAATACACAAAGAACATCTGACACATTAAGATATAATGTTTTTTTAAATGTGTTAAATCATAATTAATCTTGTTATCAAGGCTCTGTTTCTTCTTAGTCATTTTGAGAACAATAGGCAGCACATGGAGCATTTACATTCATATACAGTTTCATTCAGATCAACATCTACTATCATTTTTGACAATTACGTTATTGTCATTTCACCATTTTATACTATTATAACATTATGGTTTGTACTTGACTTTGGCAACTTTATGCTTTGACAATTGAAGAAACTCTGTCTAATACTCTTAGTGATGTCACATCATAAAGAGAATACATATTTACTCATAAGTATAAAGTAAAATATATAGAAATATAATGTAGATATATCAAAGTGCTTTGTAAGGGGGGGGACTCAGATATCATTAAGATCACATTGCTGTTGTGGAGGTTTTTGTGCAGCTGCTCCACTGTCTTCAGTCACTGTGTCTGTCGAGCACAGAAGTAAACAGCAGAATCTGCTGCTGTCAGGCTCTGGACCTCGAGGTACTGAGTGCTGCTGGGAACATCTTGAGTAAAACTGAAACGGCTCTGAAAGGAGCTGGCATAGCTCGGAGTGTTTGTATTAGTGTTTATCCACCCAATCCACTCCAGAGCTTCTCCTGGTCTCTGTCGTATCCAGTTGATACTGTAGCTTGTCATGCTATAACCAGATATGATACATGACATCTTCACTGTCTCTCCAGGTCTTTTCACCTGAGAGGGAGACTGGTCCAGTTTGATCTCACTCCAAACTCCTGTAAGGAAAGAAATGATCATCATCCATCACACTTGAAAATATGAGCATTTAAAATAACTAATTGCTTTACTTTGTAACTGCAAAAATGATTCCCTCACCATTAATAGCAACTACAAAAAATAAACCCCAGACAATCATATTTCCCATCAAACTCTGCGATGAACTGATGTCTGATCAAAGTCTTTCTGAGATGTATGAAACTGTCAGCTGTTCTGCCTCTAATGATTCTACAGTTGCTGTTGGTGTGTTTATAAAGAAGGAAGAGTTTGCATAGACCTCCCTCTACAGGTTTAAAAGGGAACATCATAGATGGACTTTACCTGCTGCTTGTGATGTGTGATTATTTTAAGAATGGAACAATTAAGACAAAATCACGAAATGAAACATTGAAGGCCTGGAAACAAGTTATTTTACTGTAAACATCCTGCATACAATACATAAAAAATATATAAATTACACATACAGGCAGAGCTTTACATTGCGAGTATTTCACTCACATTTGCCCCTAAACATAAATGTGTGGTCCAGAAATATAATTTATGATCAGTGTGCGAGTAACTATTATGACCTACTGTGATCTTTTTTTGTCTCACTGCTCACTGCTCAAAAAAAGTCCCACAATTCCACAAGCTGCAATGTCCAATCACAGAAAAGTTTTTTCGCTTTAGGCGCGAGTGAGAGAACAATAATTAAGTATTGGTAGTGTAGCAGTATGAGTTGAACTCCTAACTACCTGGCGCTTTTTTGACCAATCACTGGCTAAGGGCCTGGTATAAAAGCAGCTAGTTGTCCTCCTTCCGCCCTCTCTTGCTCATTTTTGACGGAAGTCCTCTACACTTTCGGGTTTTTCTACACCGCGGTGTGTTTTTTTTGTTTTGTGGGGGGGGTTTTTTTTTTTTTTACCTTAAGTAAGCAGTAACACTGATAGCTGCTGCGGTTTGCATGCTCGGAGCTGCCTCCCTCTGGGTCTACTAAAACGCTGCTTGAACGGAATGCTGAAGCCGCCGGAGATCCCTGTTAGCTGTAACACTTCAACTACTGGCTGCTGTTTTGCCTAAGAAAGCTTTTGCCGAGGCTGCTGTCTGTCGAGATTGCTGTTTTACCTAAGGAGGCTTTTGCCGAGACTGCCACTGCTGCTATTTAAAAATCCTGAGTATTGTTGCACGCCTGTGTTGCCTTCATGGCTACTGGGCCGATGTATGAGCCACCTGCTTTTATTTGAATGAATGTAGTTGAGGGGTTTGGCTCCTTATATTAATTTGGTTGATTTAGTTGTTTCTTTCTTTTCTTTTTATTTTGCTTTCAATTTAATTCAAAATTGTACTTATATTTTGTTTAGTTTAGTTTTTTTTATTTAAATATTGATTTTTCTTGGTTATGTTGTGTTAATTATAAGTGTTCTGTTTCTTGTTTTGGTACGGCTTTCTGGAACCACTAGTGGTTCTGGCCATTACATTGTATTTATATTGTGTTTGATTCCTTTCAATTTGTTTCCTTATAATCTGTTATGATTTTTGATATTTCTTTTGTGAGTGAAACCCTTTAATTTTGTGTTTTCCATTTCTCTTCCCATTTTTTAGTTGACTGAGAGCCGAAGGTGGTGGTGTTGGTGTCCGGGTGGTGGCATCTCCTTCCCGGTGTGCTGTGTTTCCCCATTTTGATTTGCTGTGTTCACTGATTTTTTTTGTGTCACGGGTGACTTTCCCTGGGATCCCCCTTACCCCCTCGTACCCCCTTCTCCGCCACTGGTAAGCCTCAGCCTAATTATGTTCCCCCTTTTTTTGGTGTGAATGTGTTTTTAAATTGATTGCTTTTTAACTTTATTGTTTTATATTGAAATAAAATGGTATTCTTTGTAAGTTGAACCTCGTCTTTGGCACTTTTGTATACTGACCTGTGTGACCTTAAATATGATAATCGTGTAATTGGAAGTAAAATCATTCTCTGGGTGAAATTCCTAGGGCGTTGTCTGTGTTTGGTTTCGTCAGCTCTCGTGCCGCCACAGCAGGCTGGTGAGTGTTTTCAAAAGGGGGTTCTGGGGACCCACAGGGGTTCATGAGGGTGTTTAAGGGGTCCCCAGCAAAAAGGGTATTTGTTTATTTTTACTATATTTCCTAAGTACAATGACAGAAGTTCATACACTGACAGAATGTATAACTATTTGGGTCATGGGTTTAAACACTTTCTGTAGTAAAACATCAAAGAGAAGATCAGATTGGGGATCTGGGAACAAAATCTTATCAAATGGGGGTCAGTGGTCTAATTTGTGTCAGTGTAGGGGACCTTGATGTGAAAAGGTTTGGGAACCACTGCAATAAGCCATAAGTTAACGTTATACGTGCAGACGTCACTAAAACTGAAACCCATTCATTTTATTTGGATTGAGTGAAGATGTATTTAAATAAACTTAAATAAACCCTAAGAAATACAAAAACCCTACATTCTTTTTTTTTTAAGCTGTTCGAACATTTCAGCTTATTCAATGTGTCAAAAACTCTGTTACTTGAACATAGTTCTCGGACAACACCAGATTCTGAACATAGCCATACTGAGAAATCCAGAGGGAGTTGTGTGGAGCTGACAGTCTTAATCAGCTTTGTATCAACCCATTTTGGCAATGGTTTGAATGTAACGCACTAAAGCTTTAACATGCTTATTTCAGACAACATGTCTCCTGAAAAAGTATTCATGTTTACTAATGATTTTTAGTTCTGACTACTTAGTCTATATCCTCAATGTTGCACTTCAGGGATTGCTCCGTTGCTGTCGACGGATTTCACTCAATTACGCCGGATATCCGTTGCCTTGGGATTTCTTTGTGTTGACATTTTAAACTCTGGTTGATTTATGAGGACTAAGGTTAAACTTTTCTCAGATCTCTGCAAGGTAAATCCAGACAGCTAGCTAGACTATCTGTCCAATCTTGTCTTTTGTTGTACGACTAAAACAACTTTAGAACGTACAAGTTCCACCAAAACAAGTTCCAGGCCGAGGCTATTTTGCAGAGGCACCGTTGCTCCATACAGCGCTTAGCGCCGCCCATGACTATTGTGATTGTTTTATAGAAATGCCAATAAACCAGAGCAGAGATATTTTTCTCCCATCCAGGAATGCTGTGTGGACTAGCCAGACCCTCTTCCACAGCACTGTGGTGGAGGAAGGTCTGGCAAAACGAGACTGACTACTACAGTAATGTAGACTTGATTTGTCTACTGCATCAACTTACCGCTCTGTGTTAATACAACTTGACCTGTTAAGTTTCACCTTGTGTAAAAACAAGCAACGGGTTTGCAAACAAATTTCTAGTAAAGTCAACTAATTCGGGATAACAGTGTACACCCCTCTGAAGTCTGTAACAGACTTTGAGAACTCAGCTGATCACTGATTTATTCACAAATCCTCTATATGACCAGGCCCCATCTTAGCTCACCAACCTTCTTCATCTCCACACTCATTCCTACAGCTGACTGATTCAGATTTTTCAGTAATGATGAAACAGACTTTGAAAAAAAATATTAAGTATTATTAGATGATAAGCATTAAAGCTAAGTTGTCAACAAAATTGTTGTTGCTTTAACATGTTAATATAATATATAAAGTGTAATTATTTTTTTTCATGTGGGATAACAATACATTAAAATAACAGTGACTATAACCTCCAAGTATTTAAGTATAATATATTAATAAATATATTATTTCTTAGGATATAGCCATACAAATTAGTACTGCAACATTTTTGTACAGCTGCTCAACCAACTCCAGTCACTGTGGCTCTCGAGCACAATAATAAACAGCAGAATCTTCAGTCTTCAGACTGTTCATCTGCAGATACAGCTGCTCTCTGCTGTTGTCTCTGGAGATGGTAAACCGGCCTTGGACTGACAGATTAGAAGATGTTATTACTGTCATAGCTACTCGCAACCCACTCCAGTCCTTTTCCAGGAGCCTGTCTGATCCAGGCCATCAAGTAGCTACTGAATTACAATCCAGATGTTGTACAGGTCAATCTGTACAACATCAGGTCTTTTAACTGCTGGTTCAGATTCTGTCAGAGTCTGACCATCAACACCTGTCAAATAAAGAAAATCAGTAGTTGCTTTTAATTTTGGTAATGTTTTAAAGACAACTTCAAATTAAGATCAGAGAAAATCTTCACCTGCCCAGCAGAGAGTTAAAAGCAGCAGTCCTGTCCTATAGTCCATCATGTTAAACTGTGTGTCCACTGTTCTCTGTCCTCCTCTCTGCACTCAGATAAGTAGAGGTGGAAGATATCTGAGTTTTGCATTGACTCCTCCTTTTTTGGCTTTCTCCTAACTGTATTTTGTGTTTTCACAAATCATCTCACCGTATCTCTTACCATTTTGACTTTGTTTCACATTTTTAACCTGATGTTACTAATCCCTTTTTTTATTACATTAGTCGTTTTGTAACATTTGAATATGTTTATTTACTTTCTCTGCTTTGCCCACCCAGAGAATTTGGCCCACCCATTAAAGAGAGAAATCATGGTTTCCAAATGAGTAAAGTGGGTCAAGGCCACACCCCCACCCTCCACCTTGCACCCCCCGCCTCTCTCTCCTCCTCAAAAGCTACAGACTCAGAAATGGCACATACTAATGAAAGCTCATTGAAAGCTCTAGTGGCTGTAATTCTGCACCAAGGCTGAATTTCGGGAAAGAGACTTCAGATGCAGTATTCGGGGACCACTAAGGTCTATAAGAGTACCATGTCATGGGACCTTTAAACGGTTTCTAAAAGTGTAATTCAGTCTGTCTTGTGGGAGTACAGACAATGATGTATCAGTGATCGAAACCTCCAAATATTTAAACTAGGGCCGTCAAATTGAACGCTATAATAAAGAGTTAACGCAAAAGCTTTTAACACCACTAGTTGTTTTTGATGCACAGTAATGTTGTGGGTGGCTAGCAGAAACAAGCCTTGAGCAGAAATGGATAAAGCAAAGAGTTTTGAATGGCAAGTTCAGTTTCAAAGCCCTTCCAGATGGTTCTCTTGACAAGACTAGGGGTAGTGGTGGAATTGTGGAAATTGGTTCTCTGACAAACACATTTTAGATTGTTACTGTAACAGTGAGCTGGTGTAGAAACCATTAGTGGTCTGAGGGCTCCTCCTCTGGTGGCTTCATGTTACAAGTGTTCAGGCTCTGAGGGGTTTACTGATGAGTCACTGGGAGAGTCTTAATTTGGTACTGAACTTGTTCTTCAGTGAATATTTGTAGTTTGGTGGCTGTAACACCACCATGTACAATCACTCCAGTCCTTTCCCTGCATGCTGTCTGATCCAAGCTGTGTAGTTGCTGCTATCTGCATTTATTTTTTCATATATTTGCTTACTGACTGTATTTGGTGCAAACATAAATCCATTGACAGCAGCCACAATCATGTGAATAGTAATATATTTTGCAGCTTTTAATAAAAGACTTTTAATGGTTTCAGTGTTTGCAGATGTTTAAAGAAACAGACATACAGAGAATCTTGGAGCCTTTTAGAGGAAAACAGCTGCTCAGGAACTGAAACGTGACAAAATGAAAAAAACTAAATCCTTTAACAAGGATCAAAACTATTGTAGTTCATCCATTTACAAGTTACTTTTCGGTAATAAACAAAATATTTTACCTTCATATGTGTGTGGTTATGTCAGAAATAAAATCATATATCAAATATCATGCAGCATGATTTTTACTTTTTTTATTCAGAATTCTTAAAAGCCAGTCATACAACAATCATCTTCAATCTTCAGACTGTTCATCTGCAGATACAGCTGCTTTCTGCTGTCGTCTCTGGAGACGGTAAACCGGCCTTGGACTGACTGAGAGTAGTAGATGCTAGTAGTGTAGATAATTGCAATTTAATGAAACTGAGTCAGAGTCAACCCTCCAAGTCAACTGTTTTGACCTTTGTCTGACATGTTTTAATTTGTGTAAAATGTTTCAGTATTAACACCACAACCAAATGTATTCTAATAATATACAAATGACATCTGACACATTAAGATACAAGGGTTTTTCAAGTATGTTAATTCATAATTAATCTTGTTATCAAGGCTCCGTTTCTCATTAGTCATTTTGAGAACAATAGGCACCACATGGAGTATTAACAAGCACATACAATTTCATTCTGATCAACATCTACTATCATTTTTGACAGTTACATTATTGTCATTTCATCATTTTATACTATTGTAACATTATGGTTTGTGCTTAACTTTAGTTCTTCAGTAGATAATGCTTTGATAAATGAAGAAACTGTCTAATAATCTAAGTGATGTAACATCATGAAGAGAATACATATTTACTCATAAGTATAAAGTAAAATATATAGGAATATAATGTAGATATATCAAAGTGCTTTGTAATTTGGGGCGGGGGGGGAACTCAGATATCATTAAGATCACATTGTTAGTTGTCTTTGGAGGTTTTTGTGCAGCTGCTCCACTGTCTTCAGTCACTGTGGGTCTCAAGCACAATATTAAACAGCAGAATCTTCAGTCTTCAGACTGTTCATCTGCAGATACACCTGCTGTCTGCTGTTTTCTCTGGAGATGGTAAACCGGCCTTGAACTGACTGAGAGTAGTAGATGTTGCTACTAGCACTGCTGATGCGAGCGATCCATTCCAGTCCTTTTCCAGCAGCCTGTCTGATCCAAGCATTAGTATAATCCCCACCAAACCCAGAATATGGTGCAGCGGTCTGTGTGGGATTCTCCAGGTCTTTTAACCACTGGTTCAGACTCAGTCAGTGTTTGACCCTCAGTACCTACAGACATTTAAACAGCTCATTAGTTTCTGTAATGCAGCCATGTTGTCTATGTACCAGGAAGTTTCTCAGAAAAACATCTATTGTTCTTACCTGACCAGTTAAATGACAGGATGAGAAAAACAACCAAATAATCAGGTCTGATCATTGTTAAAGCCAGTTGTCTCTGTCCAGTCTACAGTGTGTATGTCAGTGATTTAGTGTCTGTCCTTCACTCTGCAACACATATGTAGAGATGGAAGAGGTCAGAGATTTGCATTGACTCCTCCTCCTCAAACAGAAACTCAACATATCTCTGGAAAATATGATTTATATAATTCTTTCATTATATGATCATACGATTGATTTTCTCAATAATGAAGATACATTTATTTATACTCTAATTAGAAGTATTTATATACTATGCTCAGCAGCATTTGATGGCCGTCCATATACTGGATATATCATACATAAATGTCCAAATATATTCTCAACACCTTTGCATGTTCTCCCCGTGCTTGCGTGGGTTTCCTCCGGGTGCTCCGGTTTCTTCCCACCATAAAGACATGCATGCCAGGCAACTAGGACTACAGTTGAAAATTAGCCGACTGGCTAACACTGGCGCATTTACAGAAATGTTCATTAATGTGCATTGTCCTAATCAAATAAATAAACAAACAAACAAACAAACCTGCTGTTCAAAATCAAAAAAAGTAACCTTATTACCATTTTTTCTTTGGAAAAGCCAATGTCAAATGCAACACTAAAAAACAGGAAGTCACAAACCACGACATCAGCTGTTGCTTCCATTGTGGTCATGAATTTGTTTGTGTGTGTTTAGAGCCACTGTCATATTCTACTTAGTATCATCCTGACGTCTTATCTTCTACTGCCATCTGTTGGTTCTTTGGAAAATAATTTGTCTGAGATTTTTGCCAGCTTCCTCTGCTTCCTCTAACCAGTGTGTTTCTCTGGCACAGTAATACACAGCAGAGTCCTCTGGCGCTTTAGTGGACAGTCTCAAATACACCATGCTGTTGCTGTCATCTCTACTGATTTCTACACGGCCCTGCACACTGCTGGCATAAGTGTTTCTGCTTGCAGTAGAGAAGCCGCTCCCTATCCATTCCATTCCTTCTCCTGCAGGTTGTCTGATCCAGCTCATAACACAGCAGCTAAATGTGAAGCCAGATCCCCTGCAGGAGAGACTGAGAGTCTCCCCAGGCTTTTTCACTACTGAACTGGAAGGAATGGACTCCATACTCTGACCTGTTGTTGGGGACCAAGAAGCTGGTTAAACCTGATTTAACCAAAAAGGCCTCAGATTGAGCTGACCAGAGAGACAAAGGAATCGTGGCCTGTATGTAAACCCCAAAGCCTGGTTAATTAACACCTCTATGCTAAAGTCCCAGCCAGAAGGGACAAGCCTCACAACTGGCAGGAAGTCAAAGAACTACAAGATTGTAGTCTCGACACTTTCGAGAGTTTCGAGTCTTCCTATTGGGTCAGCGGGACCATAAACACAGCATGGAGTCTTGACCTATAAATAAGCCTGATCACCCAAAATCCTGTTGTCTTCACTTGCAACTCACGTTGCTGACAGGAGGCACGCAAGCGCTTGTGCTGAACTTCCATTTTCTGGAGAAAGTGGATTTAATTTCGGAGGATCCTATGAAAAACGCACCAGTGTTTTTCATAACTGCAGTGAGAAGGAAACGACGTTTTCCTTCTCAAAGTCGACCAAACTTTCCCCCTTGCTGCCTTTTTGGAGGGAAGTTTCTCCGTGGCCGCTGACGAGCGCCAAGGACCCGTTCTGTTTCATTTCTGTGGAAACCTATGGACAGGAACAAACGGACTGAACACACCGTAAAAAGGCTGACGTCTGGGCAGAGATAAGTAGTGTGTTTATTAATGAGCAAAGGGTTCGCTACCACTTTTTTCCAGTAATGTGATCTGTGATTTTAATTATGTACTGGTCTACTCGATTATTAATCTGTTTTCAGTGAATGTATAAATTGATCACTATACTGTTTGATTTTGTTGTGTTAAGTAGCTGGTTAAAACCGTAAGCGCTGCCTGCTAAACCACTCCTTTCACGGAGTTTAGTTACTGTCTGCGAGACAATCGCGGAAATCAGCTGTTAGCCACTGAGCTGGCCGTTATCAATAACTAAGATCAGAGTGTCTCTTTTGTTTTCCTCCTTTATTCTGTTCCTTTTACTAACACACACACGGACAAGCAAGCTAGCTAGGTAGCTACCGCTGCAAGCTTACCCACCTGGGGTTGCCTAGCAACCCCCTCGGCTCCTGTCCAACCCCCTCCTCGTGCACCCAGCACCACTATCGCCCTCTTGAGGCTGAATAGTTTTGTGCAGCTCACAGGAGTAGCCATTTTGGGGGTTGTTGTTTTGTGTTAGAACTACACTTCGACACCGCCCTCCTCTTTCACTCTCTCACTCACAACACACACACACACACACACACACACACACACACACACACACACACACACACACACACACACACACACACACACAGATGTGTCCACAACACATGCTGTTTTGTTTTTTTCTTTGTTTTGGGTTGTGATACTGAAAAAGGTATATACGTTTTATTATTGAAGGATTATTGATTGGCTACTGATAATAGTGACGTTAATAAATTCGATTATACTTAATTAGCAGTTGCTGGTGATTATTTGTGTATTTGTTTTTGATAATTGCTGGTTGAACGGGTCCGCCTCCAAATCACCTTCTTCCTTTAATTCCTTTTAAAGGATTTTTACAGAAATGAGACTGTTCCACAGTTTGATTATTGGTCCCTGACTTGCAGGGTGGTGCGCGCTTTTGATTGTTTGTCGATTTGATAGTGTTACTCATAACTTTATTAATATTGATAAAACATATTTGATAATTTGCCAATGATCAAATCTGTACCCTACGTGAATCCTACACTGTACAACCTGATGAAATAAAAGGGAGAGAGGAAACACGGAAGAAATTAATCATCTGGGATGTTTTCTGGTGTCACTGACTGACCATCAGTCCATGTTGTCTGAGAAAAGATAACACAGCAAGAAGCAGGAGAACTCACAGGGCAGAGAGAGAGCAACCAGCAGAAGAGTGAGTGTGTTCATCATCCTGAGGCTGGAGATGTGACATCTGATGCTCCACACAAAGTACAGCAGTCAGCAGGACAGAAGTACACTGCACAGACTCAAGATTTGCATTAGGATATCATGGGAGGGAGTGGTTCCTTTTTTGTAGTGTTTTATCATATAACCAAAAAAATTAAAAAAAATTAAGGATTATCTGTAAGACTTATGTTAAATGTACTCACAAATTAATGATGTCATGTAAAATGTATGGTTGAGTCACATGGGTGCTGGGCATTTTTGCAGGACTTTTGATGGTTTGCATCACTGTAGAGCTATATTTTTAGGAAAGAGCTTATATATATTATAATATATTGAATTTATTTTCTAATTCCAATAATATTTTTCAAATGTAGGCTCTGAGTCATGATAAACTGTCCCAACATGCTGACAAATACAGTTTTTATTGATGACATATCTTTCATTATAAATTGTCGATCATTCAGTGGAACATGTGTTTTCACAGCCCTGACATGCTTCAGTGCTTCTCACACAGAGATCAGTGTTATTCAGTTGTTGTACAGCTTAGTAGTGTTGTGTGTCACTGTGGCTCTCGTGCACAATAATAAACTGCAGAGTCTTCTTGTTTCAGACTCTTAACCTCTAAATGCACAAGATTTTGGGAAGTGTCTTTGGTGATGGAAAACTGGCCTTGGACACTTTGGGCAAATATTGTGCCAGTTCCGCTATCGATGCGTCCGATCCATTCCAGTCCTTTCCCTGGTTTCTGACGAATCCAGTGCAGCCAAGCTAGAGACAGTCCGTCCACCTTACAGGACAGAGTGACTTGTTGTCCAGCTCTGCTCACCACTGGCTCTGAGGAGGTGAGGGACTGGCCCTGAGCAGCTGGAAGAGACAGAGTTTAGATTACAGGGAGCCAGCCGACATCCAAAGCTCCTTTTCTCCTCCTTCGCTCAACACCGACTTCACTCACCTGAAATGAGAGCCAAGAGGAGGACACTCTGTACAACTGTCATGGTGGGAACTTGACTCAGTCTGCACCTGCAGAGGCTGTTATGGGATTATATATTGTGTTGACAGAATGGGTGGGGATTATACATCAGTATGTGGATTTACATTTTAGCAGTAGGAGATACAGTTTTCTGTCAGAAAAGAGGAGTGCTGGACTCTGAGAGAGAGAGAGAGAGAGAGAGGGAGGGAGAGAGAGAGAGAGGTTTTCAAAACAGAGTGAGATACATAAAGATGTTCATTGTTTCTCTTATTTTCAGTGTGTTTGGACAGTTTTTCAACTGTGTGCATTTCTAAGAGGGTAAGATTGTGTGGTGTGTAGTTCAATGTATACAGTTCAAGCTGTAATGTCAGTCAGTCAAGATGTTCATTTAAAAAGTTATTGTTCACCTCAGTGAGGTGGATTACTGCTAATAGAGAAAACAATGTGACAAAGGAATACATAGTTTTTCCTCCAAGAGCCAAGGAAGTAAAAGTTTGCCTTATTGCAGTATTACTACAGTATCCATTCAGCTTCCAACACAATGGCTTACATACACAAGAATTAACAGCAGCTCCTTCAGTCTTCTAGCTGTTTATATTGAAATTGATTTGAACTGTACAACTAAATGAATACATGAAGAATCAGTCACTTCTGATCCAGCACCTAAATGTTCTATTTTTGTTGGGGTGAAGCAAGCTCTCAAAGGGTCTGAGTATAAAATTTTAGTTTTGAGTGGCAGTCAGTCAAAATCAAAGAGATAAGCATAACTGAGTGTTTCCATATAGAGGACAGAGAAACTTGAGACTGAAGCATTCTAGGGTTTTTATGAAAGATAATGTAACATTATTTGTCATACCTGCTTTAGATGCCACATGGCTGAAATGTGTAGTATTTATTTTATTCATAACGGGACAAGGATTGTTTTGCTGTCTTTGGCTGTTTTGTAAGGAAGTGATGATAGATAGATAGATAGATAGATAGATAGATATAGATAGATAGATAGATAGATAGATAGATAGATAGATAGATAGATAGATAGATAGATAGATAGATACTTTATTCATCCCAAGGGAAATTTTAGGCATCCAGTAGCTTAGACAACCATAACACAAAAAACACATACACACATACAGTATATCTCACGTACGAGGATAGGACCCCCTCTATAAATGATATACATATCAAGGGGCTATCCTTTAAATAAATTCAATAAATTGAAATTAAGGTAAGATATTTTTTTAATGTATATAATGATTATTGTTGGTGGTTAATAATGTCTATATTTTTCAGGGTACATTTTCATGATTTTATTAAAAACAACAAATGCTAAAACATTGTATTTTTTTCTAAGAATATATCTATAAGAACGGGATCTGAGGAAAGACAAGAAATCTTTCTTACTGCAGGAGTTGAAGTAGTTTCATTTAAGCAAGCAGATCGTTGTGATGTTTTTGGCACTTTTGCCAACAAGTGATCTTTATTGTGTTTTTGTGTGTTTAATGTTGAGTAATAATATTTCTCAGGAAAGCAGGACATTAAATAATGAAGAGACAAAGGGTAATTTATTATCTAAAAATGATACATAATGTAAAATTTAGGGAAAAAAACTTAGAAAAAAGTAGTATTATAAAAAATATATGATATAAAATATATGATATAAATAATACATTCATATATCATCTTCATTATTTGGCTTCATCAGCCCAGTAAGAATACTGTAGGATTTTGTACAGCTGCTCAACCAAATCCAGTCACTGTGGCTCTCGAGCACAATAATAAACAGCAGAATCTTCAGTCTTCAGACTGTTCATCTGCAGATACAGCTGCTCTCTGCTGTTGTCTCTGGAGACGGTAAATCGGCCTTGGACTGACTGAGAGTAGTAGATGCTGCTACCAGTAGGCTGACTGATAGTAGCAACCCACTCCAGTCCTTTTCCAGGAGCCTGTCTGATCCAGGCCATCTCGTAGCTACTGAATGTAAACCCAGATGCTGTACAGGTCAATCTGTGAGATTCTCCAGGTCTTTTAATCGCTGGTTCAGATTCTGTCAGCGTCTGACCATCAACACCTGTCAAGATAAACAAGAAAACACCACATCAATTTTGTTGTTACATAATTCAGAACTATGTTTAATAACTATCAGTGAAAATCTTCACCTGCCCAGCAGAGAGTTAAAAGCAGCAGTCCTGTCCTATAGTCCATCATGTTAAACTGTGTGTCCACTGTTCTCTGTCCTCCTCTCTGCACTCAGATAAGTAGAGGTGAAGATATCTGAGTTTTGCATTGACTCCTCCTTTTTTTGCTTTATCCTAAGTGTATTATGTGTTTTCAAATCACCTCACCTTATCTCTTACCATTTTGACTTTGTTTCACATTTTTAACCTGATGTTACCTAATCCTTATTTTTTGTTACTGTAAGTCACTTTGTAACATTTGCATGTGTTTATTTACTATCAGGTTTGTCAAATGCAAAGTACAAATAGTGGAATAATAATAAAATTATCATTCAAAAAATTGGCTTAAGTTTATGTAGTAGGTAAATCACCTTGTTGACTTGAGATAAGTAAACAACATCTTGTTTCCTAAAGTTATTCTTGACAAAATTGCTGTTTTCTTTGTGAATAAAGCTTATGTACAATATTATTAGATCACACTTTTTAAACTAGTAAAATTCAGCGTAAAAAATTCAACTTCTGAAGACAATTCAGCTGCAATCATTTATAATTACTTAAATAAGGTTAATGTTAAACACTTTCTAAAAGTCTAATTCAGTCTATCTTGTAGGAGTACAGATGACGTATCAGTGATTGAAACCTCCACTAGGGCTTTCAAAGTTAATGCAAATGCTTTTTATGCCACTAGTTGTTTTGACATAAGATTACTGCACGCGTATTATAGTTTTATAATATAATATAAGTTATATAAGTTAATATAGTTTTGGGAAACCAGGAAGTGATGCACAGTAATGTTGTGTGTGGCTAGCAGAAACAAGCCTTGAACAGAAATGGATAAAGAAAAGAGTTTTGAATGGCAAGTTCAGTTTCAAAGCCCTTCCAGATGGTTCTCTTGACAAGACTCGGGGTAGTGGTGGAATTGTGGGAATTGGTTCTCTGACAAACACATTTTAGATTGATTTAGATTAGCTGGTGTTGAAACCATTAGTGGTCTGAGGGCTCCTCCTCTGGTGGCTTCATGTTACAAGTGTTCAGGCTCTGAGGGGTTTTTGTTCAGGTCTACTGATGAGTCACTGGGAGAGTCTTAATTCGATACTGAACTTGTTCTTCAGTGAATCTTTGTAGTTTGGTGGATGTAACACCACCATGTACAATCACTCCAGTCCTTTCCCTGCATGCTGTCTGATCCAAGCTGTGTAGTAGCTGCTACCTGCATTTATTTTTTCACATATATGGTTACTGAATGTATTTGCTGCAAACATAAATACATTGACAGCAGCCAGAATCATGTGTATAGTAATATATTTTACAGTTTTTAATAAGACTTAATGGTTTCAGTGTTTGCAGATGTTTAAAGAAACAGACATACAGAGAAAGTTGGAGCCTTTTAGCAAAAAACTAAATCCTTTAACAAAAGATTAAAACTATTGTAAGGTTTAGAAGTGGATTTAATTCATATTTGAAAGTTGTAAGGCACAGAATTTAATATATTACACAATTATTAGTTACATATTTACATATTTAACACAGTTAATTCTGTTGAATCAGCCTGTCTGATTCCATCACGTTTACCTCAGGCTAAGTTCTCGCTTCTGATTGGTTAGTGGGGTCATGTGAAAGGTCGTGTTGTTGTTGTGGGTAGTGTCAAAGACGGTCTTGGTAGTGTTCAGTAAAGTACTGCTTGAGAAAGTTATCCGTCTCCATCCTGCCGTTTATTCTCATAAAGAGTGGTCCACTACCACATACCGAACCCTCGCGTTACACTGTTGTAGTTCATCCATTTACAAGTTAAAGTAAAAAACACGTTTTATCTTCATATGTGTGTAGTTATGTCAGAAATAATAATAATATATCATATATCAAATATCACACAGCATGATTTTTAATTGTTTTAATTCAGAATTGTTAAAAGCCAGTCATACAACAATCATACTCAAATGTCTGTGTTGTCTCATTTTGAATGACTTGACCTGAGGACATTAGTCATGTGAGACAGTGCAGAGTTTATCAGCCCAGGGAGGATGAGGAAAGACAAGAAATGTTTCTTACTGCAGGAGTTGAAGTAGTTTCATTTAAGCAACCAGATCGTTGTGACGTTTTTGGCACTTTTACCAACAAGTGATCTTTATTGTGTTTTTGTGTGTTTAATGTGGAGTCATAATATTTCTCAGGAAAGCAGGAAGTAATATAATAAAGAGACAAAGGGTAATTTAAGGGTAATTTATTATCTAATTATACATAATGTAAAATTTAGGGAAAAAAAACTTAATATTTAAAAATGTATAAATTATGATATAAATTACATTCATATATTATCTTCATTATTTGGCTTCATCAGCCGAGTAAGAATACTGTAGGATTTTGTACAGCTGCTCAACCAACTCCAGTCACTGTGGCTCTCGAGCACAATAATAAACAGCAGAATCTTCAGTCTTCAGACTGTTCATCTGCAGATACAGCTGCTCTCTGCTGTTGTCTCTGGAGATGGTAAACTGGCCTTGGACTGACTGAGAGTATTTGCTAGTAATGTAGATACTTGCAATCCACGCCAGTCCTTTTCCAGGAGCCTGTCTGATCCAGTGCAACCTGTAGCTACTAAATCTGAATTCAGATGCTGTACAGGTCAATCTGTGGGATTCTCCAGAGGCCCGTTCCAGAAAGCAGGTTTAGTGAAAACTCTGAGTTGGTTAACCCTGAGATGAGGGAAACTCTGGGTTTTCCGTTCCAGAAAGAGAGGTAACTTAACCCCGGAGTTAGTTACTATGGTAACTGAGCCTGTGAACCGAACCTGGTCGGGAGCAGGTTTTCTTCAAGAAACCTGGAGAGGGAGGAGACAGAGAAACGGGGAAAAAAACCTCGAGTTTCTCTCATTCTCCTCCCTATCAGAGGGAGGGGAAACTCATTTCCTCATTCATTCAGTCTGTATCAGGCGCATTTTAATGCAGTTTGTTATCTGCATGAATAGAAAAACGTATTGGTTTATGTTAGGCAGACTATAAAATGTTTTTTTTCTCAAACATGTCATGTCCTTTTGTCGACGATCCCGTTGATGAAAAAGCTGTATTAATTCAGAGAGTTTACGTCGGGAGATGATATTGAGTCCCGACTATAGAGGTTTTTTCATTTCCACATAACCGATTTGAGAGGTATTTTTTATCACAGTCCATTAGATATGTAGATACCTTATCCTTCCACTAGTTCAACGTCGTGGACAGGCTTTAAAATCCCAGCAGATTCACTGCAGTCAAGCCAGCCTCCACTTCAAAATGAGCGGTCAAACTAGCCACCCCTATATTTCGCGGTGCGCGTATACACTTGCTATTACGGTGAGACCGTCAAAACTAAAAACAGGGAATTTTCCGACGAAGGCAATTTCCCATTCATTTATTCTGTCTGCCTGCCTGTCTGTCTGTCAGAAAGAGAGAAAGAAAGATTTTAGCACACCTCACAACCTGTCATTGCATGATATGCTGAATTCCAAAATAAGAGCCCCCCAAAACTCATATATATACGCTGTTTTTTTCTACACATTCAGAAAATTATAAAAATAAAAGTCCTAGCTTCCACAGACCAATTTCACATCAGATGGAGAGGACACCTTCTCAAGGTGTGATCTACAATGTTTCAGGACATTCTGATTTACAGTTTCAAAATAAAAGCCTGTCAAAGTCAAATATGAGACAAATTAGATATGATTTTGGATTCACTTCAAAAGGAAACGCCCTGTTACCACAGACCAATTTCACATCAGATGGATAGGACACCTTCTCAAGGTGTGATCTACAATGTTTCAGGACATTCTGATGTTGTTTTCCAAAATAAGAGCCCCCCAAAACTCATATATACGCTGTTTTGTCTACACATTCAGAAAATTATAAAAATAAAAGTCCTAGCTTCCACAGACCAATTTCACCTCAGATGGAGAGGACACCTTCTCAAGGTGTGATCTACAATGTTTCAGGACATTCTGGTGTTGTTTTCCAAAATAAGAGCCCCCCAAAGCTCATATATTAGCTGTTTTGTCTACACATTCAGAAAATCATAAAAATAAAAGTCCTAGCTTCCACAGACCAATTTCACATCAGATGGAGAGGACACCTTCTCAAGGTGTCAACTACAATGTTTCAGGACATTCTGATTTTGTTTTACAAAATAAGAACCCCCCAAAACTCATATATACGCGGTTTTGTCTACACATTCAGAAAATTATAAAAATAAAAGTCCTAGCTTCCACAGACAACTTTCACATCAGATGGAGAGGACACCTTCTCAAGGTGTGATCTACAATGTTTCAGAACATTCTGATTTACAGTTTCAAAATAAAAGCCTGTCAAAGTCAAATATGAGACAAATTAGATATGATTTTGGATTCACTTCAAAAGGAAACGCCCTGTTACCACAGACTAATTCCACTTGAGGGTTGTAGTACACAACCCCTTGGTGTGACCCATTAAGTATCAAGACATTCTGATGTACAGTTTCAAAAAAAGCCTCTCAAAGTCTGAAATATGAGACAAATTAGATCTGATTTTGGATTCAATTTAAAAGGAAGCGCCCTGTTATCAAGAATAATTCCACTTGAGGGTTATAGTACACAACCCCATAGTGTGACCCAGTAAGTATCAAGACATTCTGATGTATAGTTTCAAAATAAAAGCCTGTCAAAGTCTTAAATATGAGGCATAGAACATATGATTTTGGATTCAATTTAAAAGGAAGCGCCCCATTATCACAGACTATTTCCACTTGAGGGTTATAGTACACTACCCCTTGGTGTGACCCATTAAGTATCAAGACATTCTGATGTGTAGTTTCAAAATAAAAGCCTGTCAAAATGTCAAATATGAGACTAATTGCATGATGTTGGATTCACTTTAAAAGGAAACGCCCTGTTATCAAAGAATAATTCCACTTGAGGGTTATAGTACACGACCCCATAGTGTAACCCAGTAAGTATCAAGACATTCTGAAAGCTGGAAAGCATGAAGACATGCTGGAAAGCATCTTCTGTTGGGGGTAGATTTGCTGCTGGCTGTCTGGTCTCGTAGTGCTAATCTGTACCTCATAACATCCAGGTTGGATGTCCATCCAACTTTTTTTTGGCTTATACAGAAGAAGGGGAATACACTTCTTGCCACAGGCAAAGCCTCTTCCAGGCTACCAGAGAGTCCACATTTAGTAATTGCCTGTAACTTACAAAGATGGGTCTTCAGTCTTGTGAGGGCAGTGGCCCTCTCCCAATTCTGTACAAACTGCTTGTGGTGTTACAACCTGTGAGGACGTGTCATGCAGGTAAACAATCACAAAGCACTGCTCCAAGCTTCTGAGTGATCAACTAGGGACAAATCTTTCCTTAAGGCCATGTCCCGAGTGCATAAACACTGCTGAGGATCCAAACATCCCTTTGCTTGAATAGTATAGCAGCAAAACTATTACATCTGTATCATCACATTCAACAATTAGACAAGAATGTGACTGTGCAAGGTGTATTGCATGTACAGTGCCTTGCAAAAGTATTCACCCCCTTGGCTTTTTACCTATTTTGTTACATTAGAGGCTTTAGTTCAATTTTTTTTTTATCTGAATGTTATGTGATGAATCAAAACACAATAGTCTAAGTTGGTGAAGTGAAATGAGAAAAATATACATAAAATTATTTTTTAGAAATAAAAACAGAAAAAGTCAATGTGCATAACTATTCACCCCCTAAAGTCAATACTTTGTAGAGTCACCTTTTGCGGGAATCACAGCTCTAAGTCCCTTTGGATAAGTCTCTATGAGCTTGCCACATCTACATCATCCCATTCCTCCTTGCAAAACTGCTCCAGCTCCTTCAAGTTGGATGGTTTGCGCTTGTGAACAGCAATCTTTAAGTCTGACCACAGATTTTCTATTGGATTGAGGTGTGTTTGGGGTCATTGTCCTGCTGGAAGGTGAACCTCCGTCCTAGCATCAAATCACGCACAGTGTAACAGGTTTTGCTCAAGAATATCCCTGTATGTAGCTTTGTCAGCACCTACATCGCCAGTACTGGGCCAACAAGTGCTGAGAGCCTTGTACCAAACAGCAGTGTGGCGTCACAGCCACCTGGTCAAACCTCTTCTCTGGAACCCAGTTGGAGATGGAGGCTCAAAGAAATGGGTGCATTAACACGAGGTTATAAACACACACAGCACTGTTAAAGAAGTTAGAGGACATCCCTACTACTAGTAAGCCGAGACCCACTACGAGCTACTAACCCAAGGCCAATTATGACATTATAGGAAGAATTCTTTGTTTGAAACATGTAATTTCACAACATTGTAGACAGCACGTCCCTGGAACCCAGTTGGAGGTGGATGGAGGCTCAAAGAAGATGTGGTGTATTGAACTTGTGTGATACGGTAGACACCAGCACCTAAAGAAGTTGGAGACATCACCCACTATTATACTTGTAAAGACGGAATCTGAACGAACACAATACATGATTTGGGGGCTTAGGTTGGAAAACATCAGAATGTCCTGAAACATTGTAGATCACACATTGAGAAGGAGTCCTCTCCATCTGAGGTGAAATTGGTTGAAGCTAGGAACTTTTATTTTTATTTTTAACTTTCTGAATGTGTAGACAAAACAGCGAATATATGATTTTTGGGGGCTCTTATTTTGGAAAACATCAGAATGTCCTGAAACATTGTAGATCACACGTTGAGAAGGAGTCCTCTCCATCTGAGGTGAAATTGGTCTGTGGAAGCTAGGACTTTTATTTTTATAACTTTCTGAATGTGTAGACAAAACAGCGTATATATGAGTTTTGGGGGGCTCTTATTTTGGAAAACATCAGAATGTCCTGAAACATTGTAGATCACACATTGAGAAGGAGTCCTCTCCATCTGAGGTGAAATTGGTCTGTGGAAGCTAGGACTTTTATTTTTATAACTTTCTGAATGTGTAGACAAAACAGCGTATATATGAGTTTTGGGGGGCTCTTATTTTGGAAAACATCAGAATGTCCTGAAACATTGTAGATCACACATTGAGAAGGAGTCCTCTCCATCTGAGGTGAAATTGGTCTGTGGAAGCTAGGACTTTTATTTTTATAACTTTCTGAATGTGTAGACAAAACAGCGTATATATGAGTTTTGGGGGGCTCTTATTTTGGAAAACATCAGAATGTCCTGAAACATTGTAGATCACACATTGAGAAGGAGTCCTCTCCATCTGAGGTGAAATTGGTCTGTGGAAGCTAGGACTTTTATTTTTATAACTTTCTGAATGTGTAGACAAAACAGCGTATATATGAGTTTTGGGGGGCTCTTATTTTGGAAAACAACATCAGAATGTCCTGAAACATTGTAGATCACACATTGAGAAGGAGTCCTCTCCATCTGAGGTGAAATTGGTCTGTGGAAGCTAGGACTTTTATTTTCATGATTTTCTTAATGTGTAGACAAAACAGCTAATATTTGAGTTTTGGGGGGGCTCTTATTTTGGAATTCAGCATATCATGCAGTTGTCACAGAGGTTGTGAGGTGTGCTAAAATCTTTCTTTCCTTCTTTCTTTCTGACAGACAGACAGACAGACAGGCAGGCAGATAGACAGACAGGCAGACAGAATAAATGAATGGGAAATTGCCTTCGTCAGAAAATTCCCTCTTTTTAGTTTCACCGTAATAGCAAGTGTATACCGCGGAATATAGGGGTGGCTAGTTTGACCGCTCATTTTGAAGTGGAGGCTGGCTTGACCGCAGTGCAGATTCTTTGTGTCGCATTACGTTTTTTGCAAACGGCAGTTTTCTTTATAACAGTAGCGGATCATACTGTAATAGTAAAGCCACTGTATGTAGAGCTGTCAGAAAAGTCTTGTGAGGGCAGTGGCCTTCCCAATTCTGTACAAACTGCTTGTGGTGTTACAACCTGTGAGGACGTGTCATGCAGGTAAACAATCACAAAGCACTGCTCCAAGCTTCTGAGTGATCAACTAGGGACAAATCTTTCCTTAAGGCCATGTCCCGAGTGCATAAACACTGCTGAGGATCCAAACATCCCTTTGCTTGAATAGTATAGCAGCAAAACTATTACATCTGTATCATCACATTCAACAATTAGACAAGAATGTGACTGTGCAAGGTGTATTGCATGTACAGTGCCTTGCAAAAGTATTCACCCCCCTTGGCTTTTTACCTATTTTGTTACATTAGAGGCTTTAGTTCAATGTTTTTTTATCTGAATGTTATGTGATGAATCAAAACACAATAGTCTAAGTTGGTGAAGTGAAATGAGAAAAATATACATAAAATTATTTTTTAGAAATAAAAAACAGAAAAAGTCAATGTGCATAACTATTCACCCCCCTAAAGTCAATACTTTGTAGAGTCACCTTTTGCGGGAATCACAGCTCTAAGTCCCTTTGGATAAGTCTCTATGAGCTTGCCACATCTACATCATCCCATTCCTCCTTGCAAAACTGCTCCAGCTCCTTCAAGTTGGATGGTTTGCGCTTGTGAACAGCAATCTTTAAGTCTGACCACAGATTTTCTATTGGATTGAGGTGTGTTTGGGGTCATTGTCCTGCTGGAAGGTGAACCTCCGTCCTAGCATCAAATCACGCACAGTGTAACAGGTTTTGCTCAAGAATATCCCTGTATGTAGCTTTGTCAGCACCTACATCGCCAGTACTGGGCCAACAAGTGCTGAGAGCCTTGTACCAAACAGCAGTGTGGCGTCACAGCCACCTGGTCAAACCTCTTCTCTGGAACCCAGTTGGAGGATGGAGGCTCAAAGAAGATGGGTGCATTGAACCTGTGATGTTACAGAAGACACCAGCACCTAAAGAAGTTAGAGACATCACCCACTACTATACTGTAAAGACGGAAACTGCAACGATGCTACCAAATGCCAGTGTCTTTCAGTGGGCTTGACCTGCACAGAGTCTTGCTCTTGCCCTTTCCCAGGCTATCCAAATATGACCCACTTTGTCACTGATGACAATGTGGATGAGTGACAGTGGTGTGTTGCAGTGGTAACATCATGGGGAGCTGACCTCCCCAAAGTGGCCACTGGAGATGGCCTAACCCCCAGAATGACTACCAAAAGCAGTTCATGTTCCAAATGGTTGCTGCTAGAAAGAGCTTGAGATTCAGTGATGAGGGGGGTCATTCCCCCTCACAGTGTTTCTTTTGTTAGATTGCCATTTGTTTGT
Source organism: Perca fluviatilis (assembly GCF_010015445.1). Lineage (NCBI taxonomy): Eukaryota > Metazoa > Chordata > Actinopteri > Perciformes > Percidae > Perca > Perca fluviatilis. Next base: position 9,883,995 of record NC_053126.1, on the reverse strand, counting down.
TTAAGACAGTCATTTAATTTGTATTGTGTTAAATTATAGTTTTATTAAAAGGCTCATTAAGGTCAAACTGCAATCCTGAATCCTGGTCTCCTGTTTGTGCTATGGTAAGGTGTTATCTTTCGATTTCAATCTTTGTTTCCATATGGACTATATAGTACAAGGTGCCATATGATACCACTGATAATGGGCTTTGGACTTGAGACTAAATTATGTCAGTGTTCCATCTTCTTTCATTTTAGACACATCATACATTGAGTGAAAGAACACCCTGATTTGTCATGCTATATTTACACATTTGGTATTGCTGGATTAAGCACAACCCCACTTTTCCAACAAGAAATCATATGTGTTTCTATTATAATCCTAACCACAAAGTAAATGAAAACATTCTGCATAGATATTAATTTTTTGCATGTTTGCCTATTTTAGGTATGTCTTTATTTATTCCATACATTATGATATTCACATCCAGTCTTTTCTAGTAGGTAAAGCAACTTCCTGACTACAAACATGCTATGTTTCAAAGCTCTCAGAGCTTGTGTGATTGATCTGCATTAGTTTAGATGCCTTAACTCCCATGGACAGGCTATATTTTAGTCCTCCTTTGGTTTTGGGTTGTGTAACAATATCTGTTAATTTAACAATCTTAGCAGTAAAATATCTTTTGCCAAGAATCAATTTAATATATGGGAGACCCTAGGGATGAGGAAAAACATTGTTGGGTTTAGTTCTACCTCCAGTAGGGGTATCTCAAAAACTAAAGCCCTTTTTGACCATTTGTCACCAGCCTAAATATGCCTCATATTTGAGACTTTAACAGGCTTTTATTTTGAAACTGTACATCAGAATGTCTTGATACTTAATGAGTCACACCACGGGGTCGTGTAATATAACCCTGAAGTGGATTTATTGTTTGATAACAGGGTGTTTCCTTTTAAATTGAATCCAAAATCATATCTAATTTGTCTCATATTCAAGACTTTGACAGGCTTTTATTTTGAAACTGTACATCAGAATGTCCTGAAACATTGTAGATCACACCTTGAGAAGGTGTCCTCTCCATCTGAGGTGAAATTGGTCAGTGGAAGCTAGGACTTTTATTTTTATGATTTTCTGAATGTATGGACAAAACAGCTAATATATGAGTTTTGGGGGGCTCTTATTTTGGAAAACATCAGAATGTCCTGAAACATTGTAGATCACACATTGAGAAGGAGTCCTCTCCATCTGAGGTGAAATTGGTCAGTGGAAGCTAGGACTTTTATTTTCATGATTTTCTTAATGTGTAGACAAAACAGCTAATATTTGAGCTTTGGGGGGCTCTTATTTTGGAAAACATCAGAATGTCTTGAAACATTGTAGATCACACATTAAGAAGGAGTCCTCTCCATCTGAGGTGAAATTGGTCTGTGGAAGCTAGGACTTTTATTTTTATAACTTTCTGAATGTGTAGACAAAACAGCGTATATATGAGTTTTGGGGGGCTCTTATTTTGGAAAACAACATCAGAATGTCCTGAAACATTGTAGATCACACATTGAGAAGGAGTCCTCTCCATCTGAGGTGAAATTGGTCTGTGGAAGCTAGGACTTTTATTTTTATAACTTTCTGAATGTGTAGACAAAACAGCTTATATATGAGTTTTGGGGGGCTCTTATTTTGGAAAACAACATCAGAATGTCCTGAAACATTGTAGATCACACATTGAGAAGGAGTCCTCTCCATCTGAGGTGAAATTGGTCTGTGGAAGCTAGGACTTTTATTTTCATGATTTTCTTAATGTGTAGACAAAACAGCTAATATTTGAGTTTTGGGGGGGCTCTTATTTTGGAATTCAGCATATCATGCAGTTGTCACAGAGGTTGTGAGGTGTGCTAAAATCTTTCTTTCCTTCTTTCTTTCTGACAGACAGACAGACAGACAGGCAGGCAGATAGACAGACAGGCAGACAGAATAAATGAATGGGAAATTGCCTTCGTCAGAAAATTCCCTCTTTTTAGTTTCACCGTAATAGCAAGTGTATACCGCGGAATATAGGGGTGGCTAGTTTGACCGCTCATTTTGAAGTGGAGGCTGGCTTGACCGCAGTGCAGATTCTTTGTGTCGCATTACGTTTTTTGCAAACGGCAGTTTTCTTTATAACAGTAGCGGATCATACTGTAATAGTAAAGCCACTGTATGTAGAGCTGTCAGAAAAGTGTGATCGCTCTGAAACGTGTTCCCTGCACACAAACCAGTGAGAGCCATTAAAAAGAAATAATTCTGTTAATGATCATCGTGCTGCAGCCTCAGAATGGGAATAGTATAGTTTACTTTTTCGCCCGCAGAATTGCACCTGAATAAAATTATAGGTGTAGCCTACAATTCCAGTTTTCACCAGTAGCCTAATATTATAAGTTAACTGTGATTAAATATGAAATTAATACACTGTTAATGCGTACGCATTGACTCGAGCAGCAATTTTCTTCCACACCAATTCTCTCTTTTGCAGCAGCAGCCGCTGTCTTGCTTTTTTAACGAAATGCATGTTCAAACTCGCAGTTTGTGCGCATGAGTATTTCCGCCGACCCGTTTGTTTGTGGTTGTTACCATGGTGAATCGTAGAATCATGGCTCCATTCATACTGCCTTATGTGCACGCACGTAACCCTGAGTGAACATACTCCGAGTTGATTGAACCAACTCATATCAGCTGTTCTGGAACCGAAAACTCTGAGTTTCCCATCTCAGGGTAAATCAACTCAGACATCAGGGTTAGACTCAGAGTTTGTTAAACCTCCTACCTGGAACGGACCCCTATCGCTGGTTCAGATTCTGTCAGAGTCTGACCATCAACACTGTCAAGACATAAAAAAAAAACATCACATGATCTTAGATGTTACACAATTCAAAACTATGTTTAATCTACATCAGTGAAAATGTTCACCTGCCCAGCAGATGGTTAAAAGCAGCAGTCTTGTCCTATAGTCCATCATGTTAAACTGTGTGAAGTACAAAACAATAATCAAATAATCCATACTACAAATAAATAAAGCAAAAACAATCTAGACAAAACTTTAACCAACTATGGAAAATTGTCAAAGTAAACTAAAATACTAAAGCAAGACTAAAGTATAATTAACTTTAACGAGCCCTCAAACAGGCTCATGGCCTGTGGCAAAGAAATGAGGGGACACCAACAACAAGTATAGTCAAATCAAAAAGATACTTTAATGTAAATCAAAACTATTAACTTTAAACAAAGAAAAGGGAATGAGGTGTGAGAATGTCATAATGTAAGGTGTATGTAAAGTGCATGGATGAGTGAATCTGTATGGGTGTAAATGACTGAGTGGAAAATAAGTAAAACTATAAAGGAACAAACAAAACAGGATCATACCTGGAAGAGCAGAGAGAGAAAAGAGAGTGGTTAGAAGCAGCTTAAATACCCTGAGCCCAGGTGGTTCCAATCATTAACGACCCTCCTCTGCCTGCAGGAGGAACCACCCCTGCACTGCAGAGGTGGGGTCGTAACAGTGTGTCCACTGTTCTCTGTCCTCCTCTCTGCACTCAGATAAGTAGAGGTGAAGGTATCTGAGTTTTGCATTGACTCCTCCTCACAGGGAGGAAACATCTGGACTGGAGATATTTAATGAAACTGAGTCAGAGTCAACCCTCCAATTCAGCTGTTTTAATGTTTCTCTGACATGTTTTAATTTTTGTAAAATGTTAGCATTAACACCACAGCCATATTCAATCTAATAATACACAAATTACATCTGACACATTCAAAAAGAAGGGTTATTAAAATGTGTTAAATTATGATTCATCTTGGTATTAATGCTCTGTTTCTCATTACTCACTTTGAACGTAATGGACAGCACACGAAAGCATTCACAATAATATGAATGAACAAAAGTTTTAGTCTGATCACCAACATTTCTGAGAATTGCTTTATTATCATCTCACTATGTCATTTTAACAAACATGCTTTGTACTTATGAATATGACTTTGTGTATTTGTGAAGACAAATAGCTACAGTTTAAATGTTGTTAGTTATCAGATGTTACATGAAAAAATCTTTTATAGGCTTTACAACACGATTAATACCATTCATTGAAATACATAAACATTAAATGTATTAACTCATTAGAGAGTGTTGTCTTTATTAACGTTCACAGTTACAACGTGTGTGTGTGGTTGAGTCTTGCTGGTTGCTGGGTATTTGTGCAGGTCTGTTGGTGGTTTGTATCACTGTGGGGTAACTTACACAGTAATACACAGCTGTGTCCTCAGGCTGCACATTCTGTCCTTTTAGAGTCACTGTTAGAGCAGAAGTGTCTCTGCTGTAGCTGAACTTGTTCTTCAGAGCATCATTTTGACGAAGGCTACCTCCTTCCCACTGATGGGAAATCCAGTCCATTGGTTTTCCTTCACTCTGTCTGATCCAACCTGTTGCATAGCTGTCATCAGTCAAAGAATAACCAGAGACCTGACAGCTGATGGTCAGAGACTGTCCAGGCTGCACAACCATTGAGTCTGTCTGGATGAGATCAATACTGTTCACACCTGTGGAAACACAAATCAACATTATCTCCATCATTCATCTGACTATTCAGGGTTTCTAATGTGTGTATTAGAGTGAATCCACTGAAAGCTCCTCACAGGATCCAGCAGCCAGCAGCAGTATCAGAGCTACAGAGAACATGTTGATGTTGAAGCTGAACTGATGTCAGCTCTTCTGTCTCTCACTGACACACACACACCTCACTTCTTGATGAGGCTACACACAAGGAGGCTGATTTACATACTGATGATAGGAAATCAGCTGACTAAAGGATATTTGAATAAATCAAATTGAAGATGTAATGTTCAGATGTTCTCACATAAAGAGAAGGTGAAACCTGAATCTCTGACAAACATATGTTTGATTGTTAATGAAAAGTAAATAATGATGTGATGGATGAGAAACAATTCATTTATACTGTAGATAAATTACTGAATGTATTCCATCACTTGAAAGGTTATATATAGTATATTCAATGATGTATCACTGATTGTTATGTCACAGTATTTAAATTTATTGATTGTACTGTTAATGTTACATTTACTTAAGAGCTTAAGACTGGTGTTGAAACCATTAGTGGTCTGAGGGCTCCTCCTCTGGTGGCTTCATGTTACAAGTGTTCAGGCTCTGAGGGGTTTTTGTTCAGGTCTACTGATGGTTTGTGTTACTGTGTGTATCTGGCACAGTAATACACAGCAGTGTCTTCAGGCTGCACATTCTGTCCATTTAGAGTCACTGTCTTGCTGGAAGAGTCCAAGCTGATACTGAACTTGTTCTTAAGTGAATCTTTTAAGCATGTAGTGGATCCAACTGCTGCCATTCCAATCCACTCCAGTCCTTTCCCTGCAGGCTGTCTGATCCAAGCTGTGTAGTAGCTGCTGAGAGAATAAGAGACCTGACAGGTGATGGTCAGACGTTGACCTGGCTGCACAGTCACAGAGGCTGGCTGGGTCAACTGTTCACACTTCACATCTGTTAAAATAAGAAAATTATCAACAAATGATCAAGTTATAATGCAAAAGAAGAGCTGTTGACTTTAACAAATCCAGAGAGACTCACATCCAGCTGCCAACAGCAGCAGCAGAGCTCCAGAGAACATGGTTTATGTTGAAACTGACGTGCTGTGAACTCCACTGACAGCCTGATGTGATCTTTTTATAGCTGAGAAACAAGGAAGGTCACTGAGTTTGCATAAAATCAAACATATGAAGCATCAATGTTGGTCTAACTGGAGTCAATAGAAGAGTTTGTTCAGTGTTATTATATCTGCAGAGTGAAAATATGCGTGTCATTTTAGATTTTTTTCACATCTAGGTACAGATAACTTTACTGCATTAAACTGTCAATATTGTCTCCACTTAATTTTTAGGCTTTCATTTGTGTTAATACACAACAATAATTCCTTAATGACTATATATTATTCTATGTTCACACATTAATAATCTTTTTTATATAAAATAGATATCTCCATACACGATACAAGTAAATTCACTGTCATCACTCATCTACACTTTCAGCTGTTTTCTCTTAGAAATAATTTTAATAAAATTACAGTATGTGATGGAAAGAGTGACATATTCTTATTTACCTATTGATTTTATTACAGAGCAATATGAATCATTTCAGTGTTTGAGTATCAGTCAGTTAAGATCAATGAGAACAGCAGATCTGAGTTTCTCCTTTTAGTAACAGAGGAGAGAGAAACTAGACACGGACTGTCCTCTAGTGATTTTATAAAAGAAACAGTAACATTATTTTTCATTCTCATAGATTCCACATCATATCATTTACAGACAGAATTGTGTCTTACTTTGTAGAAATGTAAAGTATTTTTGAAGTTTAATTTCAGCAACCAGATTATTGTGCTGTCTTTGAACCTTGTATCAATGATCTTTATTGTGTTTTTATTGTGTTTTTGAGTTTGTATATAATGCAGGGAGGATTATTAATTCATAAAAAGAACATTTATGAAAATAAAATTACAGAATATAAAACAAGTTAACAACCTGAAAACAACAAAAATATAACATGAAAAATATTTCAAACTTGTGCACTACCAGCCTGAAAGAATGAGTACTGTAGGATTTTGTACAGCTGCTCAACCAACTCCAGTCACTGTGGGTATCGAGCACAATAATAAACAGCAGAATCTTCAGTCTTCAGACTGTTCATCTGCAGATACAGCTGCTCTCTGCTGTTGTCTCTGGAGATGGTAAACCGGCCTTGAACTGACTGAGAGTAGTAGATGCTGCCACTGGTATAACTGATAGTAGCAACCCACTCCAGTCCTTTTCCAGGAGCCTGTCTGATCCAGGCCATCCAGCTGCTACTGAATGACAATCCAGATGTTGTACAGGTCAATCTGTGGGATTCTCCAGGTCTTTTAACTGATGGCTCAGATTCTGTCAGAGTCTGACCATCAACACCTGTCAAGGTATAAGAAAAACATCACATGGATTTAGTTGTTACACAAGTCAAAACTATGTTTAATCAAGATCAGTGAAAATCTTCACCTGCCCAGCAGAGAGTTAAAAGCAGCAGTCCTGTCCTATAGTCCATCATGTTAAACTGTGTGTCCACTGTTCTCTGTCCTCCTCTCTGCACTCAGATAAGTAGAGGTGAAGATATCTGAGTTTTGCATCGACTCCTCCTCACAGGGAGGAAACATCTGGACTGGAGATATTTAATGAAACTGATTCAGAGTCAACCCTCCAAGTCAGCTGTTTTAATGTTTGTCTGACATGTTATAATTTGTGTAAAATGTTTCAGTATGAACACCACAACCAAATTTATTCGAATAATACACAAATTAACTTTGACACATCACCATACAAGAGTTATTTACATGTGTTAAATCATAATTAATCTTCTTATCAAGGCTCTGTTTCTCAATAGTCATTCTGAGAACAATAGGCAGCACATGGAGTATTTACGATCATATACAATTTCATTCATATCAACATCTACTATCATTTTTGACAATTACATTATTGTCATTTCACCATTTTATACTATTATACAGTTTTTTTCGATTGCTAAACGACAGTGGGCACAACTGGAGTCACACGTGCAAAACGCTAACTACAGTCTGCACAGCAGCAGTTCATGTGGACCAAACTCTAGTTTGTTTTTCATTGCTTGAAGACAGTTTTCAAAACTCTACACACTTATCCCATGCCTTTACCACAACGTGCACAACAGTGTAGATTTACAGCACTTTGTTCAAATGCTAACACCCTGCTGTCAAAACTGTTAACCACACATTCAAAACAAAATAGATTTCATTCTGGTGCCTATCAAACACTGCTGATTTCAATTTTAGCTGAAAGCCTAAGCAGGTGTCTTGTTTTAGACTAGTTAGTGAACATATACGGTATTCATACAGAGAAAGCTCAGAAAGTCTTTTTTTGTATACAAACACCAAATAAGAATGAAACAAACACTGTACCGTTTGAGAGATACAAGTAAAAGAGCAGAGATACCAATATGTCCAGGTAAGATGTCTAAGGTTATGTACACAGCTATAAAAAAAGTGAAAAACACTATATCTTTACAATAGTAAAACTGCATTCTTACTGCTTTTCAGAAAGTAATGGAGGTGAAAGCAATAGAAACACCACATTCATTTTTATTTAGAGATGATGCAGACATCCAATGTGATGAAGAAAACTTGCCACATGATGCTGGAGAGAGGCAGGATTAGTCACACTATTCTTTGGTACTGTTACGTATGTACCTTTAGTTTTTTTTCCCCAGTAATTCCATAAATTACTAGAGACAAAATACTTTAATGAAGAAAACTGCTGATTTTCATTCTTTCTTGTTTACCTTATGTAAAAATCGGTAGGCTATACAATCTATATTTTTTTCCTTAAATAAACTGTTGAGTAGTGTCAAGTCACTCAAATTGTTCAAACTGTAAAGATGAAAAAGTTTGTATTTTCTGTATTGGTGTTTGACGCTAGTGTTTTTACCCTCAGTGTGTTCTGAGTGACAGTGTATGTTATCTCAGTGAGGATTGTTCATAGTGTTTGGCTGCACTGAGCCTGTTTTCAGACGTGTGTTAAGAGTTGCGTTGCTTTGAATGAGTTTTGCAGGTGATGTGAACTGTTTAGCTCAGGTGACTCCTGGTAGTGCAGACTGTAGTTTGAGTTTTGCACATGTGACTCCAGTTGTGCCCACTGTCGTTTAGCAATCGGAAAAAACTGTAATATTATGGTTTATACTTGACTTTGGCAACTTAGTATTACAGTAGATAATGCTTTGACAAATGTAGAAACTCTGTCTAATAATTTAAGTGATGTAACATCATAAAGAGAATAAATATTTACTCATAAGTATAAAGAAAAATATATAGAAATATAATGTAGATGTATCAAAGTACTTTGTAAAGAGGGGGGGGGACTCAGATTTAATTAAGATCAAATTGCTGTTTGTTGTCTGTGGAGGTTTTTGTGCAGCTGCTCCACTGTCTCCAGTCACTATATCTTCTCGAGCACAGAAGTAAACAGCAGAATCTGCTGCTGTCAGGCTCTGGACCTCGAGGTACTGAGTGCTGCTGGGAACATCTTCAGTCATGATGAAACGGCTTTGAAAGGAGCTGCCATAGATAGCAGAGTTTCTACCTGCATTCATCCTCCCAATCCACTCCAGAGCTTCTCCTGGTCTCTGTCGGATCCAGTGAATATAGTAGCTTGTCATGCTATAACCAGATATGATACATGACATCTAACTATAAAGAATATACTCTTGAGCTGTTGATGGTGTGATTATAAGGAAGGAAGAGTTTGCATGGACCTCCCTCTTCACGTTTAAAAAGGGAACACGGAAACCAAATGCATTTTAACATCAGTAGTTTTCTACAAGAGCAGGGAAGCTAAAAAATACCAAATACATGTCAACTATTTCTGCTATGAAATACAGTAGTTTGATGCTACAGGGGCAGACAAGATGTATTTTTCTGACAGTATATTGAACTGAGAAATATTTCTTACATATTTACTGTTTAAAGGAGAATTTAGGTCGATTTCAACATGCAGCGCTGTTGTTTCTAAATTTGGAGTGCTGTCAGTAGCGAGAAAAACAAAAAGAATCGCTGTAGCCTACACCGTGTTATCCTCCTGCTAGCGTTAGCACCCAGCAGGCTGAAACTGGGCACGTTTTAAACATTATTTTAACATGTTCAAAATGTCATTACAAGTGCACACAGTGAATCTGACTGCAGTAGATGTGAAAGAAATGCATAAAATGTGTGCTAATTCAGCTCTGTTTAGTTCCGGTGTTGAGAGGCAAGAGGAGTGCTTCGGGACCGTCTACAAAGTACAACAACGAAAAGAGATACAAAAATATGTATTAATTTAATGATTAAATAAGGTAGTGTCTCCAAACTTAACTCAATTATAACTTGTCTGCTGCTAGTTGTACTACAGCACTTACTTAAAATAAGCATATGCCTATTTTTTAAAATATTTTTGTATCTCTTCTCTGTGTTGTACTTTTTAGACGGTCCCGGAGCACTCGTCTTTCCGTCTCAACACCAGAACTAAACAGAGATACAAAAACAACAGAGCTACGTGTTGAAATCTTTCTTGGATTCTATTCTTGAAATTTTGACGAGCAGATGACACAATATTTTTCATGGCCAAATTACAAAAATGTTATTATGTTATAATGTTATGCATACTTAAACTGCATATTTGAATAGGTATGTTTATATTACTTTTTTCAAATGTTATTGCCTGATACAGCTCTTTGTATGTAACAGGAAATCATTTTTTCTCTTGTCTTCTCATCTCAAAACATCAAAATACAATTACACAGATACAAAACCTCACATCCTTGTAGTGAAAAATTTCTCAAATACATTTAATCATAGACAATCTCTCTATCAGGGAGTAACTGTCCACATAGACTCTGCTGGATAATTTATTTGTTTACACTAATTTTACAAAGTGTGTGTGGTTGAATCTGGCTGGTTGCTGGGTATTTGTGCAGGTCTGTTGGTGGTTTGTATCACTGTGTGGTAACGTACACAGTAATACACATCTGTGTCCTCAGGCTGCACATTCTGTCCTTTTAGAGTCACTGTTAGAGCAGAAGTGTCTCTGCCGTAGCTGAACTTGTTCTTCAGAGCATTATTTTGAATAAGGCTACCTCCACCCCACTGATGGGAAATCCAGTCCATTGGTTTTCCTTCACTCTGTCTGATCCAACCTGTTGCATAGCTGTCATCAGTCAAAGAATAACCAGAGACCTGACAGCTGATGGTCAGAGACTGTCCAGGCTGCACAACCATTGAGTCTGTCTGGATGAGATCAATACTGTTCACACTTGTGGAAACACAAATCACTGAACTGATGTGAGCTCTTCTGTCTCTCACTGACACACACACACTTCTCTTCTTTATGAGGCAACACACAAGGAGGCTGATTTACATACTGATGATAGTAAATCAGCTGACTAAAGTATATTTGAATAAATCAAAATGAAGATGAAATGTTCAGGTCTTCATCTCACACAAATAAAATGTGGAACTTGAATCTCTGACAAATACGTGTTAGTTAATGAAAATAAAAAAACTGTGTAGTTTGAGTAATATATAGATATTATGATGTATCATTGATTGTAATTTCAAAGTATTTAAATTGATGAAAGCTGTGGCTGTTGAATTAAGAACCATTTGTGTTGTGTCTGTTTCTCTCCTTGCTGTAACAGTGAGCTGGTGTTGAAACCATTAGTGGTCTGAGGGCTCCTCCTCTGGTGGCTTCATGTTACAAGTGTTCAGGCTCTGAGGGGTTTTTGTTCAGGTCTACTGATGGTTTGTGTTACTGTGGCTCTCTGGCACAGTAATACACAGCAGTGTCTTCAGGCTGCACATTCTGTCCATTTAGAGTCACTGTCTTGCTGGAAGTCTCTAAGTCGATACTGGACTTGTTCTTCAGTGAATCTTTGTAGTGTGAACCTCCAGTATATTTCACTCCAATCCACTCCAGTCCTTTCCCTGCAGGCTGTCTGATCCAAGCTGTGTAGTAGCTGCTGAGAGAATAAGAGACCTGACAGGTGATGGTCAGATGTTGACCTGGCTGCACAGTCACAGAGGCTGGCTGGGTCAACTGTTCACACTTCACACCCGTTAAAAAAGAAAATGGTTTGTAACAAATTATAAAGTTATAATGCAAAAGAAGAACTGTTGACTTTAACAAATCCAGAGAGACTCACATCCAGCTGCCAACAGCAGCAGCAGAGCTCCAGAGAACATGTTTTATGTTGAAACTGACGTGCTGTGAACTCCACTGACAGCCTGATGTGATGTTTTTATAGCTGAGAAACAAGGAAGGTCACTGAGTTTGCATAAAATCAAACATATGAAGCATCAATGTTGGTCTAACTGGAGTCAACAGAAAACTTTATTCAGTGTTATTATATCTGCAGAGTGAAAATATGCGTTTCATTTTTGATTTCTTCATATCTAGGTACAGATAACTTTATTGCATTAAATTGTCAATATTGTCTCCACTTATTTTCTAGACTTTCATTTGTGTTAATATACAACAATAATTCCTTAATGACTGTATTATTATTCTATCTTTAAAAATTAATAATGTTTTGTATATTGTCGACCGGTGTGGCAGTTCGCTGAGGCGTCGCTCGCTGTGGCCGAGCCAACCCCTTTTTATTGCCTTCCCCTCAGCAAACCCCCAGCCCTACTAGTGCCCTCTTCAGCAGTAAGGACGAACGCCAGTTGCCCGTCAGCGGGGCGGATGTTTTTACCTATACTAAAAAGGTGTTGCTTTTGACGCTTCCCTGATTAATTTAGTTTATAGAGACACGCCCTCCGTCTAAGGAGAAGCCCTCACCCGGATCAGGGAACCCGGAGGCGAGGCAAGAGGTTAGATACACACTACACCAGACGTCCCCAATAAAACACGGGCTCTTATTCCCCTGTATATGACAAGCACTGCCCAAGGGGATCTTTAAAACCAATGATTTTTCTTTAGTACTCACGGTCTCAGCCGTCCTCCCAGGGTCACCGGAGGTCCCTTCCTTCTCAAGGACGCCCGCCTTGCCCTTCTTGGTCGCCGGACTGAGAGAGGGGGATGCTCAGAGGCTCTGACCAGGCCGCGCGGATAGGGAAATGCACTCCCACTAGGAGATAACAGGAGGTATGCATGTCCAAGTCGATCCCCGCCGGGACGCAACTCTCCACGGGCGGTTAAAGAGGAGTCACTAACCCCCGTAGGGGGGGGAAACCCTCCCCGCTTGACAGCGGGCAAGACGATCCCAGAGAAAATAAAGAACTGGCAAAGGTTGGCTCCCCTAGTCCAAAGTCGGACTCAGGTGATTTTTATTATTTTGTGACAAAAGCAGAAATTAAAAGCAAGTGGTCCTCTACAAAATGAAACTAAAAATAAAAATAAAGATAAAGCCTCCGCTCTAACAGAAGTATTTAAAGCTGCTTCTCTTTTCCTCCTGGCTCTGTGTCTCCCACACTCATAAAAGTGCAGGTAATCTCCTCTCACTATGTCAAAGAGGGCAAATAAATCTTCCCCAAAACGCAGTGAAAAGAGCGTCTGGGCAAACTAAGAGAGAAGAGCACTTTTTGGCCTTTGTTTAACAGAGGTATTCGAAGCCGCTTCTCAGAGATAGTCTTTTTTTCTTTTTTTCTTTTACTTTTCCTCCCTTACACTCAGCGAGCACAAGGGAACCCCTCTCCAGCTGAGAGAGGCATAATGAATCTTCCCCAATGCAACAGAAAGTGCAAGGGCAGATGGAGAAGGCTTCATGGCATCCCGATGCCACGTAAAGCACTAGAAGAGCCCAAAAGGGACCCAAAATGGAAAAAGGGGCCAAAAGGCACCCAAAAGAAGGGCACCCGAAAAGGGGCTGCTACTCGGCAAAAACACTCATATTTATACACGAAAAACATTTTACTCCTCCCAAAATTATCAAAAGGGACGTACTATATGTACGTCCCTATCCTTGTAAGGTAATGTAGGAAACACTTCACAAATAACGTTACAGTAATTAACCTCATGAACTCTACAGCTCGTGTACTGTGTATGGCCACACATGTGCCTTCAAGACGCACACACACACAGCTGCATGCACCCATCAAGGCCTCAGCCTCTGCCTGTGCTCTTCTTATCTGTCTAGGTGCTTTCCTATACTTTACTGTTTCTCAAAGAAAGCTCTTTCTGTCCTAAAATGCAAAAACAGATCAGTATAAGCAAAAAACAGATTAATATGTAAGCGTATTGTATTGTTTTATAGTTGAGGGGTTTTGACTCCCTACTTTAATTTGGTTGATTTAGTTGTGTCTTTCTTTATTTTCTTTCTATTTTGTTTTCAATTTAATTAAAAGTTGTATTTATATTTTGTTTAGTTTCTTTTAGTTAGTCTTTTTCTATTTAAACATTGATTTTTTTTTTTTTGGTTATGTTATTGTGTCAATTATAAGTGTTTTGTTTCTTGCTTTGTATGGCTTCCTGGAACCACTAGTGGTTCTGGCCATTATATGGTATTTATATTGTGTTCGATTTCTTTCAATTTGTTTCTTTATAATCTGTTATTGATTTTTTGAGATTTCTTTTGTGGAGTAAAACCCTTTAATTGTGTGTGTTTCTTACACCACCAGCCGTTGGTGGTAGCGGTGTTGGTGTCCGGGTGGTGGTATCTCCTCCCCTGCGTGCTGTGTCTCCCCGTTTTCATTTGCCATGTTCACTGTTGTGTTGTTTTAGTGTGTTCACGGGTGACTTTCCCTGGGATCCCCCTTTACCTTCCTCGTTCCCTTCTCCCCCTCCACTGGTAAGCCTCAGCCCTAATTATTTTTTCCCCTTTTTGGTGTGAATGTGTTTTAAATTGATTGCTTTTTAACGTAATGGATTTTTATTGAAATAAAATTGTATTCTTTTTGTAAGTTGAACCTCGTCTTTGGCGCCTTTGTATACTGACCTGTGTGACCTTAAATATATCAATAATCTTGCAATTGGAAGTAAAATCATTCATTAGTAAGTGATATCATTCTCTGAGTGAAATTCCCAGGGTGGCGTTGTCGGTGTTTGGTTTTGTCAGCTCTCGTGCCGCCACATATGGTTATCTTGTTAATACTGACAACGCTACATATGCTGTAAAGCAAGAAATGACATGGATTCTGCTATTTCTTTGTTTTTGAGTTTTTATCTGGCAACAATATAAAATAGTTATCTCCATACACGATACAAGTAAATTCACTCTAAACAATAACATTAAATGCTGTCATCACTCATCTCCACTTTCAGCTGTTTTCTCTTAGAAATAATTTTAATGAAATTACAGTATGTGATGGAAAAGGTGACATATTCTTATTTACCTATTGATTTTATTAGAGAGCAATATGAATCATTTCAGAGTTTAAGTATCAGTCAGTTAAGATCAATGAGAACAGCAGATCAGAGTTTCTCCTTTTAGTAACAGAGGAGAGAGAAACTAGACACGGACTGTCCTCTAGTGATTTTATAAAAGAAACAGTAACATTATTTTTCATTCTCATAGATTCCATATCATATCATTTACAGACAGTATTGTGTCTTAATTTGTAGAAATGTAAACTATTTGTAGAAGTTTAATTTCCGCAACCAGATTGTTGGGCTGTCTTTGGACCTTGTATCAATGAGTTATATTTATTGTGTGTTTAATGTGTTTTCTTTGATCAAGTTTGTGTATAATGCAGGGAGGATTATTAATTTATAATAAAACATATATGAAAATACAATTGCAGAATATAAAACAACGTAACAACTTGAAAACAACAAAAATGTAATATAAAATCTTTAAATGTAAACATTTCATGAAAAATATTTCAAACTTGTGCACTACCAGCCTGAAAGAATGAGTACTGTAGGATTTAGTACAGCTGCTCAACCAACTCCAGTCACTGTGGGTCTCGAGCACAATAATAAACAGCAGAATCTTCAGTCTTCAGACTGTTCATCTGCAGATACAGCTGCTCTCTGCTGTTGTCTCTGGAGATGGTAAACCGGCCTTGGACTGACTGAGAGTAGTACATGTTGCTACTGAGTGATAGTAGCAATCCACTCCAGTCCTTTTCCAGGAGCCGGTCTGATCCAGGCCATCCCGTAACTACTAAATGTGAATCCAGATGTTGTACAGGTCAATCTGTGGGATTCTCCAGGTCGCTGGTTCAGATTCTGTCAGAGTCTGACCATCAACACCTGTCAAGATATACTAAAAAACATCACATGATCTTAGTTGTTACACAATTCAAAACTATGTTAAATTAATATCAGTGAAAATCTTCACCTGCTCAGAAGAGAGTTAAAAGCAGCAGTCCTGTCCTATAGTCCATCATGTTAAACTGTGTGTCCACTGTTCTCTGTCCTCCTCTCTGCACTCAGATAGGTGAAGATATCTGAGTTTTGCATTGACTCCTCCTCACAGGGAGGAAACATCTGGACTGGAGATATTTAATGAAACTGAGTCCTTTGGCCTTTGTCTGACATGTTTTGATTTGTGTAAAATCTTTCAGTATTAACACCACAACCAAATATATTCTAATAATATACAAATGGCATCTGACACATTGACATACTGTATATATAAGGGTTATTAAAATGTGTTAATTTATAATTAATCTTGTGATCAAGACTCTGTTTCTCATTAGTCATTTTTAGAAGAATAGGCAGCACATGGAGTATTTACAATCACTCAGATACTTAAAGGTCCAATGTATAGGAATTACTCCCATCTAGCATTGAGCTCATATATTGCAATCAACTCTCGCACTACGCCGTTTAAATTTCGTATTACAGCTACGGTAGCCTTCACGCTTCAAAATCAATATAATTCCCAGTAGATTATTTTTGTCCCACTCTACCGCAGAATATATTAAGATAACGTGTGGTCCTCCATGTTTCCTTCTTCAAAGTTGCCGGGGCCGGGAAGCTACGATACCCATTAGCAGCATTAGCAGCACCTGTGAGTTTATCAAGTGACAGCGGAAACGCGAAAGGTGGAGCAGTATGTCCTGTATGTCTCTTACCGGCTAACCTATTTCAAGATGGCGCATGAATATGGAGCGTCTACCCCAGTTCAAGCGAATGCAAACGTAAAATTTCAAGCCAAAAGGAATACTTGGAATTGATGGTGGTGGTAAATATTCAATATTCTCCTGGTCTCTGTTGTATCAAGTTAATAGCATTGCTTGTCATGCTACAACTAGATATGATACATTATTCACTGTCTTCACTGTCTCTCCAGGTCTTTTCACCTCAGAGGGAGACTGGTCCAGTTTGATCTCACTCCAGAGTCCTGTAAGGAAAGAAATTGTGATGATCATCCATCACAGAGGTTAAATATTAGACTAGAGTTTCTTCAGTGTGTAAAGAAAAAAATACTCTTACCATGAAAAGTAACAATAAAGAATAAACTCAATGAAATCATATTTTCCAATCTGTAATAGCATTTTTATTAAATAACATTTGAAAAACCTGTATAAACTGAACACCAAAGAAAAATATTAACTATGCAAATTATTAACAATATACCTAAGTCAAATAAATAAATAGCCACAGCTATAACACTTCTCTTCTTTTTGTAACAAAATGCTGTTGAAAAACAAACAGAACTAAACTCCATTGTGGAGATTATTCAAGCTTGTTGAAAATTCTTCTTCAATCAAGTTCTGGCTACTTTTTCACAGTACTGTGCAGGGTCCGAAATTAACACTTGCCTGTTGCCAAATGTGGGGGTCGGCCGACACACAAACGCATGAACACTGGCGCACACACCAGCCACCACCAGCAAATACCTTCTGTTTACTTATAGCTAGCGTTTAATGCAGGCTAATTAAAGTGCCCATATTATGCTCATTTTCAGGTTCATAATTGTATTTTAAGGTTGTACCAGAATAGGTTTACAAGGTTTAATTTTCAAAAAACACCATATTTTTGTTGTACTGCACAGCTCTCTCTCACTGCTGCAGTTCCTCTTTTCACCTGGTCTCTGTTTTAGCTACAGAGTGAGACCTCTTTTCTTCTTCTTCTTCTTCTGTACTATCTTTGATTGCACTCGCACATGCGCAGTAGCTCAGATGTAGATCAGATGTCAGCTAGCTCCATAGACAGTAAAAGAAAGGCTGTTTCTCCAACTTCGGTCAGTTACAAGGCAGGATTAGCTGGGAGACTTCTTCTAAACGAGGACGCACATGTAAGTAGTTCTTTTGTAGATTATGGTGAACTTGTGTGTGTTGTAGCAGTGCTTTGCTATTGAGAACGAGGTAGCATGCTAGCGTTAGCTAACGGTTGCGGTTAGCCAACTCGTTTCGTTCACGAGTTCGTTCACGGCTTGTGACGTCACAAGCCGTGACGATTTTGACCAGCTCACCCGGAGACTGAAGGCAGGACACATTCAAAAACCGTATCTCACTCAAAACAGCATGGATGGATTTTTTTCAAAGTTTGTATGTGTGTGGAAGCACCAGAGACACAAAAGAACACCCCAAATCCCAGAAAAAGTGTTTTTTTCATAATATGGGCTCTTTAATTAGCTAGTAAGAAGCGATTTTGGGGCAGCATACAGCCTTCCAAAAGAAAGCACAGGCAACAGATTCTCAGGAGGCTCTGACACACTTTCCGCACTCCGTGTCCACAGTAGGACACAGTAGTCACTTTCCTGAAACCGCTTGCGGGACTGCACAAGTCCACAGCGGCCCGCGGCGTGTATGTCCGAGCCTGTCTCCAGTGTCTGCGTCTGTCTGCCTGTCTCTCGACAGCCGATTTAACTCGACGGTCGTCAGTGATATAGTGTCACATAGCTCTCGACAAGCAGAAAAAAGAGGAGCTTAAAACGCAACTTGCCATGTGATCTTGTGATCTGGAAGGGGTGTGTCGCGATTCTGCCTTTTCACAGCGCGACACAGGTTCGTGGATCTGAGTGTCGCGATTTCGGTTTCATATTGCATATTGTTACAGCCCTGGTGAATATTTCTAAGTTTTCTAAAGTGTCCCAGTTGTTCTGTCATAAATGTTCTTAGAGCTGTTGATGGTGTGATTATAAGGAAGGAACATGGAAAGCAGATGCACTTTATCATCAGTAGTTTTCTACAAGAGCAGGGAAAAATACCAAATACCTGTCAACTATTTCTGCTATGAAATACTACAGGGACAGACAAGATGTATTTTTCTGACAGTATATTGAACTGATAAATAGTTCTTAAATTCAGGTATAGTATGGTGATTAATATCCACGGTAATACAACATGTATTGAATAATAATGTGAATAAAAAGATGCAAACATTCATCAACACCAATTACAATCCAGCTGAATCAATTACAGGATTAACTCAAACCACCATCTGCATTAAGAGGAAGTTTTTCAAATGCTTTCTAAGAAACAGCTGCATTAAAAACATCTGTCTGCTCTGTTTTCTAGTGTGTCCAACATCAATATAAATCTAAATAGGACTATAAGTTAAACTTCTCTAGCACCAATAATCACATTATAAAGTTCAAAAATAATCTTCTGACTAAAAATATATTGTTTAAATGTGACTTACCTGTTACTGTGACTTCAGTCCCACGGCCCCAGTAGTCGAAGTAATCACAGTGCTGCATCTCCACTCACTGCTGGAACAAAAACCTGACATACCAAAAATAATGTGTGGAAACCTCATAACGTGACTAAAGAACACATACATCCTGATCAGCATTATCCCCTGATGTCATCCTGTGAGCTATGTGTTTTGTGCTGATTCTTAATCAGTTCTTAAAGTTAAAATTTACTGCAAGATGACAATTACATCTCTGACTTTAAACTACTAATTTACTAACTTTTAACTACGAATCTGCTTAATAAAAATGATAAACACATTTTAAAACAACTTTTTCAGTAGGAAATATTCAGTCCTCAACTTTTTCTTTCATCACAAGAATGAGAGTGTTAGATTATTGCTCTTAGGTTTTTGTATGGATCTATATCTCAGTGCCCCACCCCGCCATCACTGTGATGAAGCCTAATACAAAAACCAAACACTGTTTCCTGCCCTGGAGGGAAGGGGGCCTGTATTATCAGCAGTGGGTAAGAATAAAACAAAATATTCTAATCAACATAACTATATTAAAGGTTGTAAATTGGTTAAATTGCATTTTGCATTAAACATATTTTTTTTCTTCCGTTTATCAAAGTTTTAAATACAATTTTGTTTTGTATTATTTATCATTGATATACCATGACATCACTTATGTATTTCAATATGGAAAAACTGTATTTTCTTAACATTTAAAAAAAAAGGTTGGCCAATATCCTTTATTCAGACCATAATACACATTTTTTATCCAAAAACTGTTCATGAAAATGTGTTGAACTGTGGCACTGAATAATCTATAATGGTAAAAAAAGAGCTATATTGGTTAAATATATATATATTATATATATATATATATATATATATATATATATATATATATGAAAATATAAATCCATAATTTTTTTTCAAAATATTTATTAAAATATTTGAGAAATACTGGGAGCTTGTAAACGTACAGCTTTTTACGGGACTTGAAGAGCTCAGAACAAAACACAGTTAAATGAAAATAAACAATAGATTATATAATTATTGTCATTTGGTGAAATGAAATTAACCCTGTTGTAAAATTGATCAATAAAAATCTTAACATCAAAGCAATGATGAATGCTTTTTTTTATTTGGACCTTTTGGCAAGCCATCAGTAGTGAGAGGTCAGGAAAGACTCAGATCATTTTTTTGTTATTGTTCTTACAGCTCAGCCTCATATAAGAGATGATAATCTGATGGTGTGTGAACTCCACTTTTTGTTTCTGGTTATGGCAAGTTGTGATAAAAGCATAGTGTGGGGAAATGCATCAAATACTGTGAATTGTGGGGTATTTAAACGTACACTTTCTATCAGTGACTGTCACAGTGACATCTGCAGTGGTTTGTGTACAGCTCCGTGGCTTCCTGTATCACTGTGGCTCTCGAGCACAATAATAAACAGCAGAGTCTTCAGTCGTCAGGCTGTTCATCTGCAGATACACCTGGTCCACGTTGTTGTCTCTGGATATGGTGAAGCGATTCTGGACTGACGTTGAATAAGCTTTAGTGCCTCCACTTGGAGCAGAAATAAAGGCAACCCACTCCAGTCCTTTTCCTTCAGCTTGTCTGATCCAGCTGATATCAGCATCGTCATCTGATATTCCTGCATATGTACAGGTCAGTTTGTGGGATTCTCCAGGGCGCTTTACCACTGGTTCAGACTCAGTCAGAGTCTGACTGTAAACACCTGGAGAGAAAAGCAGTTTGATCAGAACAGAGCCAAACAACATACCAAGATATATACATATTTTTACAACTAAATTAGCCTCAAAAGAAAGGTGGTAAAAATCTTCACCTGCCCAGCAGAGAGTTAAAAGCAGCAGTCCTGTCCTATAGTCCATCATGTTAAACTGTGTGTCCACTGTTCTATGTCCTCCTCTCTGCACTCAGATAAGTAGAGGTTAAGATATCTGAGTTTTGCATTGACTCCTCCTCACAGGGAGGAAACATCTGGACTGGAGATATTTAATGAAACTGAGTCAGAGTCAACCCTCCAAGTCAGCTGTTTTAATCTTTGTCTGACATGTTTTAATTTGTGTAAAATGTTTCAGTATTAACAGCACAACCCAATGTATTCTAATAATATACAAATGAACCTTGACACATATAAGGTTTATTCAAATGTGTTAAATCATAATTAATCTTCTTATCAAGGCTCTGTTTCTCATTAGTCATTCTGAGAACAATAGACAGCACATGGAGTATTTACAATCATATACAATTTCATTCAGATCAACATCTACTATAATTTTTGACAATTAAGTTATTGTCATTTCACCATTTTATACTATTATAACATTATGGTTTGTACTTGACTTTGGCAACTTAGTATTACAGTAGATAATGCTTTGGCAATTGTAGAAACTCTGTCTAATAATTAAAGTGATATAACATCATAAAGAGCATAAATATGTAATCATAAGTAAAAAGTAAAATATATAGAAATATAATGAAGATATATCACAGTGCTTTGTAAGGTGTGGGGGAGGGAGGGGGGACGCAGATGTCATTAAGATCACATTGCTGTTTGTTGTCTGTGGAGGTTTTTGTGCAGCTGCTCCACTGTCTTCAGTCACTGTGTCTCTCGAGCACAGAAGTAAACAGCAGAATCTGCTGCTGTCAGGCTCTGGACCTCGAGGTACTGAGTGCTGCTGGGAACATCTTCAGTCATGATGAAACAGCTTTGAAAGGAGCTGCCATAGCTAGCAGAGTTTGAGCCTGCATTCATCCTCCCAATCCACTCCAGAGCTTCTCCTGGTCTCTGTCGGATCCAGTGAATATAGTAGTCTGTCATGTCAAAGCCAGATATGATACATGACATCTTCACTGTCTCTCCAGGTCTTTTCACCTCAAAAGGAGACTGGTCCAGTTTGATCTCACTCCAAACGGATAATCATCCATCACAGAGGTTAAATAGTTACACTGTCTTCAGTGTTTTAAAGCAGAAATTACTCTTACCGTGAAAAGTAAGTATAAAGAATAAACTCAGTGAAATCATATTTTCCATTCTGTAATAAACACTGTAATCCAGTGTTTTCTGATCTGAATATTTCTAAGTTTTCTAAAGTGTCCCAGTTGTTCTGTCATAAATGTTCTAAGAGATGTTGATGGTGTGATTATAAGGAAGGAAGAGTTTGCATGAATCTCCCTCTTCAGGTTTGAAAAGGGAACATGGAAAGCAGATGGACTTTAACATCAGTAGTTTTCTACAAGAGTAGGAAACTAAAAAATACCAATTACCTGTCAACTATTTCTGCTATGAAATACTACAGGGACAGACAAGATGTATTTTTCTGACAGTATAATGAACTGTGAAATATTCAGAATCAGAATCAGAATCAGAAAAGCTTTATTGCCAAGTACATTTTTTACACATACAAGGAATTTGTTTTGGTGTCGTAGGTGCATGTCACACATTATCTAAAATAGTTAAACAAACAGGTAAACAGAACAGACAATATAAGTATAAATATATGTGTATATATACACACACAGGATGTAATATAATAAAATAAGAGTAACAATTAAGATAAAAAGTGCAGATTAAGTACAGTGGCATGTAGAGCCAGATGTGGGTGTGGAGAGAATCAGGGTGGTTTCCGGGCCTTGTTAATAAGGCTAGTGGCGGAGGGGAAAAAGCTGTGCCTGTGACGTGAGGTTTTGGTCCTGATGGACCTCAGCCTCCTGCCAGAGGGGAGTTACTCAAAGAGGAAGGGATCAGCCACAATCTTTCCAGCACGCTTCAGAGTCCTGGTGGCGTATAGGTCCTGGAGCGGTGGGAGATTGCAGCCAATCACCTTCTCAGCTGACCGAATGACACGCTGCAGTCTGCCCTTGTCCTTGGCAGTGGCAGCAGCGTGCCAGATGGTGATGGAGGATGTGAGGATTTCTTATATATATATATATATATACTGTTTAAGTGATAACAAAATGTTTATTTTCTTGGATTCTAGTCTTGACATTTAAAAAAAGCAGATGACATGATATTTTTCTTGTCCAAATTACAATAATGTTATTTGCATACTTAAACTGCATATTTGAATGGGTATGTTTATCTTGTTTTTTTCAAATGTTATTGCCTGATTCAGCTTTTTGTATGTAACAGGAAATTATTTTTTTCTTGTCTGTTCTAAGTATCAAGATACAATTACACAGATACAAAACCTCACATCCTTGTAGTGACAAATTTCTCAAATACATTTAATCATAGAAAATCTCTCTATCAGGGAGTAACTGGCCACATATACTCTGCTGGATAATTTATTTGTTCACACTAATTTTACAAAGTGTGTGTGGTTGAGTCTTGCTGGTTGCTGGGTATTTGTGCAGGTCTGTTGGTGGTTTGTATCACTGTGGGCTGACATACACAGTAATAAACAGCTGTGTCCTCAGGCTGCACATTCTGTCCTTTTAGAGTCACTGTTAGAGCAGAAGTGTCTCTGCTGTAGCTGAACTTGTTCTTCAGAGCATTATTTTGAGTAAGGCTACCTTCACCCCACTGATGGGAAATCCAGTCCATTGGTTTTCCTTCACTCTGTCTGATCCAACCTGTTGCATAGCTGTTATCAGTCAAAGAATAACCAGAGACCTGACAGCTGATGGTCAGAGACTGTCCAGGCTGCACAACCACTGAGTCTGTCTGGATGAGATCAATACTGTTCACACCTGTGGAAACACAAATCAACATTATCTCCATCATTCATCTGACTATTCAGGGTTTCTAATGTGTGTATTAGAGTGAATCCACTGAAAGCTCCTCACAGGATCCAGCAGCCAGCAGCAGTATCAGAGCTACAGAGAACATGTTGATGTTGAAGCTGAACTGATGTCAGCTCTTCTGTCTCTCACTGACACACACACTCTTCACTTCTTTATGAGGCAACACACAAGGAGGCTGATTTACATACTGATGATAGTAAATCAGCTGACTAAAGTATATTTGAATAAATCAAAATGAAGATGAAATGTTCAGGTCTTCATCTCTCACAAAGAAAAGTTTGAACTCTGACAAATACGTGTTAGTTAATGAAAATAGTTTTTTTTTGTAGTTTGACTAATTTACATTACAATGATGTTTCCTAAACACTATTATAAAAATAAAAATATAAAAATATATATAAAAATAATATTATGGAAGAGACACTGATTTTTAGGATTCATTTCTACTGTTAGATTACATTCTTTTAAAATGAAGTTGTGAGATGAATTTATTCCATCGCTTGAAGATTACACAGTATATACATATTATGATGTATCATTGATTTTAATTTTAAAGTATTTCATTTGATGAAAACTGTGGCTGTTAAATTTAATTAAGATCCTTTTTTGTTGTGTCTGTTTCTCTGTTTACTGTAACAGTAAGCTGGTGTTGAAACCTTTAGTGGTCTGAGGGCTCCTCCTCTGGTGGCTTCATGTTACAAGTGTTCAGGCTCTGAGGGGTTTTTGTTCAGGTCTACTGATGGTTTGTGTTACTGTGGCTCTCTGGCACAGTAATACACAGCAGTGTCTTCAGGCTGCACATTCTGTCCATTTAGAGTCACTGTCTTGCTGGAAGATTCCATGTTTACACTGAACTTGTTCTTCAGTGAATCTTTGACGTTTGTATCACTACTAATCCACTCCAGTCCTTTCCCTGCAGGCTGTCTGATCCAAGCTGTGTAGTAGCTGCTGAGAGAATAAGAGACCTGACAGGTGATGGTCAGACGTTGACCTGGCTGCACAGTCACAGAGGCTGGCTGGGTCAACTGTTCACACTTCACACCTGATAAAAAAGAAAATGTTTTGTAACAAATTATAGTTATAATGCAAAAGAAGAACTGTTTACTTTAACAAATCCAGAGAGACTCACATCCAGCTGCCAACAGCAGCAGCAGAGCTCCAGAGAACATGGTTTATGTTGAAACTGACGTGCTGTGAACTCCACTGACAGCCTGATGTGATGTTTTTATAGCTGAGAAACAAGGAAGGTCACTGAGTTTGCATAAAATCAAACATATGAAGCATCAATGTTGGTCTAACTGGAGTCAATAGAAGAGTTTGTTCAGTGTTATTATATCTGCAGAGTGAAAATATGCGTGTCATTTTTGATTTCTTCATATCTAGGTACAGATGACTTTATTGCATTAAACTGTCAATATTGTCTCCACTTACTTTCTAGACTTACATTTGTTTTATACACAACAATAACTCCGTAATGACTATATTATTATTCTGTCTTCAAACATTAAAAATCTCTTTTATATAAAATAGTTATCTGCATACACGATACAAGTAAATTCACTCTAAACAATAACGTTAAATGCTGTCATCATCATCTCCACTTTCAGCTGTTTTCTCTTAGAAATAATTTTAATGATATTACAGTATGTGATGAAAAAAGTGACATATTCTTACTTACCTATTGATTTTATTACAGAACGATATTAATCATTTCAAAGTTTGAGTATCAGTCAGTTAAGATCAATGAGAACAGCAGATCTGAGTTTCTCCTTTTAGTAACAGAGGAGAGAGAAACTAGACACTGACTGTCCTCTAGTGATTTTATAAAAGAAACACTAACATTATTTTTCATTCTCATAGATTCCACATCATATCATTTACAGACATAATTGTGTCTTACTTTGTAGAAATGTAAAGTATTTCTAGAAGTTTAATTTCAGCAGCCAGACTGTTGGGCTGTCTTTGGACCTTTTATCAATGAGTGATAATTATTGTGTTTTTAATGTGTTTTCAAGTTTGTGTATAATGCAGGGAGGAGTATTAATTTATAATAAAAACATATATGACAATAAAATTACAGAATGTAAAACTTAAAACTTAACAAACTGAAAACAACAACAATGTAATATAAAATGTTTAAATATATACATTTTATGAAATATATTTAAACTTGTGCACTACCAGCCTGAAAGAATGAGTACTGTAGGATTTTATACAGCTGCTCAACCAACTCCAGTCACTGTGGGTCTCGAGCACAATAATAAACAGCAGAATCTTCAGTCTTCAGACTGTTCATCTGCAGATACAGCTGCTCTCTGCTGTTGTCTCTGGAGATGGTAAACCGGCCTTGGACGGACTGAGAGTAATAGATTCTGTCACTATCATATTCGATAGTTGCTACAAATTCCAGTCCATTTCCAGGAGCATGTCTGATCCAGGCCATCCAGTTGCTACTGAATGACAATCCCGATGTTGTACAAGTCAATCTTTGGGATTCTCCAGGTCTTTTAATCGCTGGTTCAGATTCTGTTAGAGTCTGACCATCAACACCCGTCAAATAAAGAAAATAATCAGTTGCTTTTCTATTTTGGTAATGTTTTAAAGACAACTTTAAATCAAGATGCCCAGCAGAGAGTTAAAAGCAGCAGTCCTGTCCTATAGTCCATCATGTTAAACTGTGTGTCCCCTGTTCTCTGTCCTCCTCTCTGCACTCAGATAAGTAGAGGTAAAGATATCTGAGTTTTGCATTGACTCCTCCTTTTTTGGCTTTCTCATAACTGTATTTTGTGTTTTCACAAATTATCTCATCATATCTCTTACCATTTTGACTTTGTTTCACATTTTTAACCTGATGTTACCTAATCCTTTATTTTTTATTTATTTTTACTTTAAGTCACATTGTAACATTTGGATGTGTTTATTTACCCTCACTTTTGTCCAATACAAAGTACAAATAATGGAATAATGTTACCGTTCATAAATACAAGTTATTAATAATATTTTCATTCAAAAAATTGCTTTCAGTTGATGTAGTTTGTAAATCACCTTGTCGGCTTGAGATAGATAAACAACATCTCATGTCTCCTAAAGTTATTTTTGATCAAATTGCTGTTTTTCATGTGAATAAAGCTTATGTACAATATTATTAGACCAAACATTGATTTTTAAACTAGCAAAATTCAGAGCACAAAATTGAACTTTTGAAGAAAATTCAGCTGCATTTCTACATAATCACTTAAAGGTGCAATATGCAATACTGACAGCTAGTGTTAGAAAAAGTTAGCCTACTGCAGTACAAATTCTAAATCCTGGAGAGAGTCGTCTCCCCCTCCCCCTCCTCCCCAGACTCGAAGTTTACGGAGGTTGCCAGGCTGAGACCACAGCTTCCACAACAATGTTATTAGACGATTGTCTCACATAGCCACACATTACTTCACAGCACAGCGGAGTAGCTATTGTTAGATGCTGGCTATATTGACAGTCATAAAAGCCCATGCTCATGCGAAGCTCTGTACCCAACTGACAGACACACTTCTTCAGCTTAGAATTACAGTAGGAACCGCCAAAAACCCCACAACCTCGCTGTGCTCTACACACGCCAGACAGGCACACTTCCTCGGCTTAGAATTACAATAGGAACTGTTAAAAATACCACTACCTTGCCGACTGAACACACTTCATTGGTTTAGAATTACGGCAACAATCGCTAAAGACGCTGCAAACTCACAGTCCTCTCTTCCCGATTTACAGCCCCCCTCTCGTGGCTTAAAATAACTCACCATTGTCGGCTCTGGCCGCTGAACTACATTTTGTAAACAGCCATGGGCTGCTTGCCTGGTCTTCCGGTAACGTTAGCAGTTAGCAGGGTTAGCATGGCAGTGTTAGCCAGGACTAGCCAGGACCAGTTGGGATCACTTTACTATCTGTGTCTCAGTTGTTTTTTCGAGTAACCAACTCGGGTACTCTAGCTATATAATTCAATGTGAGTACACAAATGTTGACCATTCAAGGCGCTACTCGTCACATGGGCCAATTTTGCTGTCACCTGTGCGCAATTTCATAGTAGCAGCAGCAGTAGTGGCAGCAGTTACAAATAATCTGTCTAGTGCCATGCAATGAAAAATACATTTTCACAAAGTTTTTCACAAGTTCAGTGGGTGCATTTTCCAAAAGAATGCTTTCATTCGGAAAAATAAAGTTGGTCCTGCACGAAACTCACTCAGTGTCTTTTAATATTATTTCTTAGATATGTAGGCTACATACCAAGAAAATTCATGATTAGCTGAGATACCCCATTATGTTGTGAGCAGTAGGCCTATGTGTGCTGTTGGCAAAATTGTGTCTAATCTGTCTATGTCTGACCTGGGCTGGCACATGTTCACGTTAAAATCGTATAAATATACGATCACACGCAAAGTGTCCCGGTTTTAGTTCCGGGAAATCTGGTCACGCTACTCTAAGCTGTCTCCATCTTTCAAATACATCTCCAATATTTCCCAGGGGTTTGTTACATCTCTGGTCACGCAACTGTTAGAAACATGCCGTTTTCTTTTAGGGCAGGTAGAATCTTTCTCCGTTTATCCCGTTCGTTGGTAAGCTAAAGGAGAAAATACTGGCGTTAGCATTGTTGTCAGAAAAGATAGTATTTCAACTTTGCATGTCTCCTTAATGTTTGATGACGCACTGGGGTCATTTTTGGATTTATTACAGAAAATATATTACATATTGGAACTTTAAATAAGGTAAAATGATTTCTAAAATTCTAATTCAGTCTGTCTTGTGGGAGTACAGACAATGGTGTATCAGTGATTGAAACCTCCAAATATTTAAACTAGGGCTGTCAAAATTAACGCCATAATAAAGAGTTAACGCAAATGCTTTTAACACCACTTGTTTTTGATGTAAGATTAATGCAAGCGTGTTTTGTGATTTGGGCCTCTGGACGTTCTTTAGTTTTGGGAAACCAGGAAGCGATGCACAGTAATGTTGTGGGTGGCTAGCAGAAACAAGCCTTGGGCAGAAATGGATAAAGAAAAGAGTTTTGAATGGCAAGTTCAGATTCAAAGCCCTTCCAGATGGTTCTCTTGACAAGACTAGAGGTAGTGGTGGAATTGTGGAAATTGGTTCTCTGACAAACACATTTTAGATTGTTAACGAAAAGAAATAATGTTATGAAAGAGAAACTGACTTTTTGAGGATTCATTTATACTGTAGATAAATCACCATTTTAAAAAAATCTAAAGATTGTTTCATCCTTTAGTGTAACAGTGAGCTGGTGGTGAAACCATTAGTGGTCTGAGGGCTCCTCCTCTGGTGGCTTCATGTTACAAGTGTTCAGGCTCTGAGGGGTTTTTGTTCAGGTCTACTGATGAGTCACTGGGAGAGTCATAATTCGATACTGAACTTGTTCTTCAGTGAATCTTTGTAGTTTGGTGGATGCAACACCACCATGTAGAATCACTCCAGTCCTTTCCCTGCATGCTGTCTGATCCAAGCTGTGTAGTAGCTGCTACCTGCATTTATTTTTTCATATATTTGGTTGCTGACTGTATTTGCTGCAAACATAAATACACTGACAGCAGCCACAATCATGTGAATAGTAATATATTTTTCAGGTTTTAATAAAAGACTTTTAATGGTTTCAGTGTTTGCAGATGTTTAAAGAAACAGACATACAGAGAAACTTGGAGCCTTTTAGAGGAAAACAGCTGCTCAGGAACTGAAACATGACAAAATGAAAAATACTAAATCCTTTAACAAAAGATTAAAACTATTGTAGTTCATCCATTTACAAGTTACTCTTCTGTAAAAAAGTCATGTGAGACAGTGCAGAGTTTATCAGCCCTGGGAGGTTGAGGAAAGACAAGAAATGTTTCTTACTGCAGGAGTTGAAGTAGTTTCATTTAAGCAACCAGATCGTCGATGTTTTTTGCACTTTTGCCAACAAGTGATCTTTATTGTGTTTTTGTGTGTTTCATGTTGAGTCATAATATTTCTTAGGAAAGCAGGACGTTATATGATGAAGAGACAAAGGGTAATTTATTATCTAAAAATGATAATAACAATAATGATAACCGGCTCGGAACTGACTGAGAGTAGTAGATGCTAGTAGTGTAGATAATCGCAATCCACTCCAGTCCTTTTCCAGGAGCCTGTCTGATCCAGGCCATACAGTAGCTACTAAATGTGAATCCAGATGTTGTACAGGTCAATCTGTGGGATTCTCCAGGTCTTTTAATTACTGGTTTAGAGTCTGTCAGAGTCTGACCATCAACACCTAAAAAAAAGATATATAAAAAAACATCACATGATCTTAGTTGTTACACAATTCAGAACTATGTTAAATTGAGATCAGTGAAAATCTTCACCTGCCCAGCAGAGAGTTAAAAGCAGCAGTCCTGTCCTATAGTCCATCATGTTAAACTGTGTGTCCACTGTTCTCTGTCCTCCTCTCTGCACTCAGATAAGTAGAGGTGAAGGTATCTGAGTTTTGCATTGACTCCTCCTCACAGGGAGGAAACATCTGGACTGGAGATATTTAATGAAAGTGAGTCAGAGTCAACCCTCCAAGTCAGCTGTTTTGACCTTTGTCTGACATGTTTTAATTTGTGTAAAAGGTTTCAGTATTAAAGGTCCAATATGTAATATTTGTACTGTAATAAATCCAAAAATGACACCAATGCCTCATCAGATATTAAGGAAACATGTTAAACTGAAATACTATCTTTTCTGACAACAATGCTAATTTCAGTATTTTTCTTTTTGAAATTTACATTCCGTGACGGAATTTATGTTTATGTTTTGATCTGTGTGTTGTTATCAACGGCCCAGTTTTACAGCCAGGCTGGGTTGCCAGATATACCTGTAAAAACGTAAACCCAGCACGCTACAGCTGTAACGGTAGTACAGCCATGAAAGCAGCAAACAAACGAACAGGATCAACAGAGATAGATTCTCCACCCACCTAAAAAAGAAAACAGCATTTTTCTAACAGTTGCGTGACCAGAGACGTAACAACCCCTGGTAAATATTGGAGATGTATTTGAAAGATGGAGACAGCTTAGAGCCCAAAAGGACGCAGAATTGGCTTATTTCCTCCTGAACCGGTAAGCATTAGCTTCAGGCTAATTTATCACAGCTACTAGGGGCATTTTTGTCATTTCAACATTTGTGTACTCACATTGAATTATATAGCTAGAGTACCGGAGTTGGTTACTTGCAAAAACAATTGAGACAGTAAAGTGATCCCGACTGGTCCTGGCTAACGCTGCCTTGCTAACCCTGCTTACTGCTAACGCTTCCGGGGACCAGGCAAGCCCATGGCTGTTTACAGCATGTCGCCTCTTCAGCGGCTGGAGCCGACAACGGTGAGTTATTTTAAACCACGAGGGGGGCTGTAAATCGGAAAGAGAGGACTGTGAGTTTGCAGTGTGTTTAGCGATTGTTGCCGTAATTCTAAGCCAATGAAGTGTGTTCCGTCGGCAAGGTAGTGGTATATTTAGCGTTTCGTATTGTAATTCTAAGCCGAGGAAGTGTGCCTGACTGGCGTGTGGAGAGGACGGTGAGGTTGTTGTGTTTTTAGCGGTTCATACTGTAATTTTAAACCGAAAAAGTGTGTCTGTCAGTTGGTTACAGAGCCCCGAATGAGCACGGGCTTTTATGACTGTCAATATAGCCAGAATCTAACGTTAGCTACGCTGTGCTGTGGAGTAATGTCTGGCTATGTGAGACTAGCATCTAACGTTAGCTACTCTGCTGTGCTGTGAAGTAATGTCTGGCTATGTGAGAAAAGCATCTAGCAACATTGTTGTGAATGCTGCGGTCTCAGCCTGGCAACCTCCGTGAACTTCGAGTCTGGGCAGGAGGGGGCGGGGGAAACGACTCTCCAGTATTTTGAATTTGTACTGCAGTAACTATTTTAACCGCTAGCTGCCAGTATTACACACAATATTACATATTGCACCTTTAACACCACAACCAAATGTATTCTAATAATATACAAATGACATCTGACACATTGACCTATGGTATAAATAAGGGTTATTAAAATGTGTTAAATCATAATTAATCTTGTTATCAAGGCTGTTTCTCATTAGTCATTTTGAGAATAATAGGCAGCACATGGAGTATTTACAATCATATACAATTTTTTGTGCAGCTGCTTCACTGTCTTCAGTCACTGATTCTTAATCAGCTCTTAAAGTTAAGATTTACTGCAAGATGACAATTACGTCTGTGCACCAACTCTGACTTTAAACTACTAATTTACTAACTTTTAACTACAAATCTGCTCATTAAAAATGATAAACACAATAGTTACCTCACATTTCAGTAGGAAATATTCAGTCCTGAGCTTTTTTTTTTCATCACAACAATGGGAGAGCGTGAGATTATTGCTCTTAGGTTTTTATATTGATCTATATCTCAGTGTGTCCCAACCCATCACTGTGATAAACCCTAATACAAAAACCATACACTGTTTCCTGCTCTGGAGGGAAGGGGGCCTGTATTATCAGCAGTGGGTAAGAAAAAAACAAAATATTCTAATCTAATAACTATATTTAAGGTTGTAAGTTGGTTAAATTGTATTTTGCATTGAATGTATTTTTTTTTTCAGTTTTTCAAAGTTTTAAATTCAATTGTTTTTTATCATTTATCATTGATATACCATGACATGACTAATGTATGTATTTCAATATAAAAAACTGTAATATAAAAACATTTTATATATTGATAAAACACCATGCCAATAAAGGTCGGCCAATATCCTTTACTCAGACCATAATACACATTTTTTATCCAAACACTGTTCATGAAAATGTGTTGAACTGGGGCACTGAATAATCTATCATAGTATAAAAGAGCTATATTGGTTGATTTTTTTTTTTATTTATTAATGTTTTGTAAGATATTTGAGAAATACTGGGAACTTGTAAATGTACAGCATCTTATGGAACTTGAAAAGCTCAGAACAAAACACAGTTAAATGAAAATAAACAATAGATTATATAATTATTGTCATTTGGTGAAATATAATTAATGCTGTTGTAAAATTGATAAATAAAAATCTTAACATCAAAGCACTGATGAATATTTTGTTTTTATTTGGACCTTTTGGCAAGCCTTCAGTAGTGAGGGGACAGGAAAGACTTAGATAATTTTTTTGTTATTGTTCTTACAGCTCAGCCTCATATAATATGATAATCCTGAAGGTGTGTGAACTCCACTTTTTGTTTCTGTTTAGGGCAAGTTGTGATAAAAGCATAGTGTGGGGAAATGCATCAAATACTGTCAATGATGGGGTATTTAAACTTGCACTTTCTATCAGTGACTGTCACAGTGACATCTGCAGTGGTTTGTGTACAGCTCTGTGGCTTCCTGTATCACTGTGGCCTTCGAGCACAATAATAAACAGCAGAGTCTTCAGTCGTCAGGCTGTTCATCTGCAGATACACCTGGTCCACGTTGTTGTCTCTGGATATGGTGAAGCGATTCTGGACTGACGTTGAATAAGCTTTAGTGCTTCCACTTGGAGCAGAAATAAAGGCAACCCACTCCAGTCCTTTTCCTTCAGCTTGTCTGATCCAAGCGATATCAGCGCTATTATCTGATATTCCTGCATATGTACAGGTCAGTTTGTGGGATTCTCCAGGGCGCTTTACCACTGGTTGAGACTCAGTCAGAGTCTGACTGCAAACACCTGGAGAGAAAAGCAGTTTGATCAGAACAGAGCCAAACAACATACCAAGATATATACATATTTTTTCAACTAAATTAGCCTCAAAAGAAAGGTGGTAAAAGTCTTCACCTGCCCAGCAGATAGTTAACAGCAGCAGTCCTGTCCTATAGTCCATCATGTTAAACTGTGTGTCCACTGTTCTCTGTCCTCCTCTCTGCACTCAGATAAGTAGAGGTGGAAGATATCTGAGTTTTGCATTAACTCCTCCTCACAGGGAGGAAACATCTGGACTGGACTTAATCTAACATCTTCTTTGGTGAAACTAGAATTAATGTGTACTGACCAGGAAGTGTCCATATTAGTTTGCACATTTTTAAATGCTGTTTAACAATGACTAACTTGGGTATCAACATTACCACAACAATAATTTAAGCACAATGTCATCTGATTAATTATTTTTAAATGATAAGTTACAATCAGTGGATCAGTGGTGCCCAGCACACCTGGATGGGGCATTGTGAAGGTTTACGGTAATTTCATGGCAGAAACGTTGGTAAAAGATTATCATTAGGAGGAAAACATCAATATCTGGAGCATTAGGGGCTGAAAACAATAAAACATGTACTGCTTTTCTTCCCTGTCTTTTGTTCCTGTATATGGACGTCACTGGGATACGTGTTAAAGCCAGTCCTTGTCTGCCCTCTAGAGTTTTAAAACAGGAATGGTAGCTACTTTTAAACAGAGAACGATAACTCACTTGTGACACCCAATAAGATTTGTTTGCATCCACCTCTTTTGTCTGATTTTCGCCTATTTCTCGTTCCCAAAGGGAAAAGCTTATAACAGAAGAACTGCAAGGCCAAAATGCATGTATGAGGCTTCATTTGAAACCTAAATTCTTCTACTTTAGGGAAGTGTTCTTGATTAGCATGTGATTAAAACACAACATACACTACAGCAGTTCAAACATGGTTCAAAATAGTTATTTTGGTCCTGTCTAAAAAAACGTAATTTTTGAAAAGAAATAACAAAAAAATACTTTGTGCCACACTATGCAGAACACAACACATACCTTCTAGACCTTGTCAAGAAGACCTCTATAAAGTTTCAGAACTCTAGTCCTAACCTAATGGGAGCTAGGGAGTTTTCAGTAGCCTATTTGGTATAACAGATGTCACCGGTGTGCCAAAACCTCTCCAAAACTTCTCCAAGTGACCAAATGTTGCTAAATGCTTTTACTCACTTCTATGCTATTAGAAAAAAACATACAAAATACTTAAAATGACTTACAAAACCTTTTTACATTCATTCAAACACTGTTGATCATATTTTTTTCTCATAAATCACATGCGCATGCTGGCTCTGGGAGGCGAGGCTTAGGTCTGTTACCCATTCATTTGGACTGGTTCCCATTGGATATTCCTATCATGCTATATACCGTTGGAAAGGGAATGTGATTGGCTACAACTGCCATGATTGACGTGTTGATAGCCAATGACAGCTTTTTCTAAGATGGCTGCTCAGAGAGATGACGCAGCGTATTGACGTCCACAGTGGGAGCGCTTGTTGGGCGTCGGGGGCTGTTCCGGGGTGAAAACTAAACAGACAAAGGTGGGGATAGTTTCATTGTGTAGGCAGCAACCTGAGGAAAACAAACATACCCAGCAACACGGTGCAGGGCAAGGAGAAATATATTATTTCAGACTGTCTGTCAGTACCCGATCCGTTCCACCTGCATAATCCGTTCTGCGCATGTGCAAGATGACACGTATGCCATGACGTAGGCGCAGATGATAATGCTGCGTTCATTCCACCACCACCTTGGAATAACGGCACCGCTTCCACCTGCACGATCCGTTCTGCGCATGCGCAAGATGTTCACACGCTAGCCTCCAGCTAACGTTAGTTAGCTAATAGCTAATTCGGCGGACCGCTAGGTGATTATAGCGGTAGCTAACGGTTAATTCGGCGGACCGCTAGGTGATTATAGCGGTCTGCCGTTAGCCTCCACCGGGAATAAACGTTAACATATATAACAGCTGTTACATCAGTTCTACTTTACTTGTGCTCATTTAAAATACAATCACTCAATACTTGTCTTTATTGTTATTACTGTAATGTCTTAATTTAGCTGTAGCCTGCTTTTCCCATTAAGTTTGACTTAACGTTATTTTAGACTGAATCTAGCTGCAGAAACAACGTAACCAGTGGGGCGGTGCCTGTTATTTCGAGGTGGCATGAACGCAGCATTATCATCTGCGGCTACGTCATGGCATACGTGTCATCTTGCACATGCGCAGAACGGATTGTGCAGGTGGAACGGATCGAGGTACTGACACTGTCACTACCCAAAATGAGTAGAGTGCAGCTTTGAGTTGCGCATGTTCAGATTTAAACGGTTTACGGCATAACGTGTCATACCCGATGTTAGCCGAGTCAGACCGGCTTTGGTCGAGTGCAAATGTGAGTTGCGCATGGTCAGATTTAAACTGTTTACGGCATAACGTGTCTTACTGAAATTTGTGAAATCTGTAAAATAATAAACTTTTCTCTTTACATACAATAACAGAAGATGGAAATCATTTCTAAAACGTTTTAGCTATCTATGATTGTTTGGTTGCTAACGTTAGCTCAAAACGCCATTAAAGTGACAGTCTTTGTGTCTGATTGCTAACTTGTAGCTAGCAGTCATTTCAAAAACATTTTAGCTCTCTATGATTGTTTGGTTGCTAACGTTAGCTCAAAACGTCATTCAAGTGACAGCCAATGTTGTGTTTGATTGCAAACTTGTAGCTAGCAGTCATTTCAAAAAGTTTTAGCTATTTATGATTGTTTGACTGCTAACGTTAGCTAAAAACGCCATTAGCATCTAGTAGGCTAGCTACTTGATTGCTAACGTTAGCTAAAAACGCTGTTAGCATCTAGTAGGCTACTTGATTGCTAACGTTAGCTCAAACCGCCGTTAGCATCTTGTAGGCTACTTGTCGCAAAGTGATGCATGCGCAACTCACATCTGCACTCGTCGCAAAGTGACGCATGCGCAACTCAAAGCTGCACTCTACTCATTTTGGGTAGTGACACAGACGAATGAGATCGGCTAATGAAGTTAGCAGACAGTTAGCGGACAATTAGCATGGGTTCTACAGGACAATATTCATAACCTGGATTAATTCTTGTGAAAAAACCTTGTTATCCTTTTGATCTGTGGACACTTACGGACTAGAGGAATATAAATAAGCCAGGAATGGACGACGATTGAGCGTTTAGGACAGCATACAGGTAGGGAAGCGTCATAATTTTTTTTTTCTTTTTTTTTTTTTCCAAATAGCATGAGCACTAAGATCATGAATAATGCTTTGGTGCTTATGATTTCAGTAAAATGAACTGGATGATTAAATTGCAGAGAATTTTACCAATCAAACGATATACAGCATGTCCATATTGACAAAAGTTTTGAACTTAAATGATGTTTAGAGGACTAGAATGTATTTAATTTTTCATCATTACAGCTCAGAATGTTTTTATTAGCTTCAGATTTTTAATTGAAAACAAAACAAATAGCATTTTATCCTTATGTACAGTGCAAACCCAAATAAGTAAGCGGTACTCAAAAAAATTGAGGAAATCAGTTGCCATTTTTTGGTTTCTAACTAATTTTCATGATTCTGCCCCGGTGTTAAATTCTGAAGCATCACAAGGTGTGAACATATACTTTTAACTTGTAAAGGTTAACCTTCAAAGATGGAGAATGTCAGACAGTTCTGTAGGATATTGTACATTCATCTGCAGATATAACTTCTTTCATAATAGGAAGAGTTTTTGCTAAGATCTATGAACAGACAAAAACAATCTTTCAAGTCAGAGTTATTTTAAAACTGAAAGAGACTAAATGGCAACAAGGTTTTGGTTTGTTGATGCTTCCTTTTAATGGCTGTAAAATGTGTGAATTCCAGGATTTGGTGTAAAACTGGTTCTGTCATTCTGTCTTTTTCATGAAAAAACCTATATACAATCTGAAAATCATGTGAAAGCTTTTTATTTTTAAATGTTACCAAAATGGTGATTCTTGCATGATCTTCATGCATGTGTAGCAGGTGCAGATTGACGACAGAAGGATGAATCTGGTGCCACATGTTTTAATTTAAAAAAAACTCAGTTTCTGTAATTAACAGAAGAAAGACTATAAGTTGCACTGTAGTTTCCACAAACCTAATGGCTGCCGACGTTAATAGATGCTTTTGCAAAACTAAATACAATAATAAAACCAAAATGTTCCTCAGCACATTCTCATTTGAACACAAAATACACTGCATCATTACAGCTGCCCCAGTTACATACTATACAGTGATTCTAAACACATCAATTTAACAGATTATATTCAGATATCCATTTGAAACATCTGGCATTGAATAACAAAAAGGAACCTAATCATAACTGCTCACACACCACGTTAGCCTAATGGCAGTTACACACCAACCAGACGGCCAACCGTCGGCAGAAAAGCCAGTCGAACTGATCAGTCTCCCGGAGTTGGTCCAAAAAGTGCCACAGAACACGCCAAAGAGACGAGACGTAATACGTCTCCATAAGACCAGGCAGCGCTACTCTGTATTGTTGCCCAAAAAAATGAAAACCTGCAGCTGATTGGACGAACGCGTCACATGGGTTTGTTTTCTCCGGAAATTCAAAGCCAGACTGTCATGGCGGCTTGTTCAGAATACGATCTCATATTGTACTAAAATAGTTCACTGAAACGTGTTTCTGAAAAGATTGTAAGCGAGAAATAGGCCATGCAGTTGCTGAATCTGTCTTCATTTCAGCTCAACAAAGGTCAGTTTAAAAGATTTTCGTCAGATTTTGAGAGACTCTAGTCACGCTCATTCCGCTCGCCATTTCCGGGTGAGTCCCGACTGCCCTGCCTCCGACTGAACATGTCAGGTCGGCCAAAATGAACGCCGACAGCCCCCGAGACTGACGACGGCACGGGACACACCGAACAGACTCGATCACCGACCTCGCCAGACTGTCCGACGGCCGATTATCGGGTTAGTGTGTCAGCGCCCTAACAGATATAGACGGACTTAACCAGCTAGCTAACAGTAGTGCTAGCGTGTGTGATGCTAACGTTTTAAACTACATCAACACACATCAAGAAGGCTATTCGCTGAGTTACTAACATACAGAGGTGGGTAGAGTAGCCAAAAATTGTACTCAAGTAAAAGTACTGTTACTTCAGAATAATATGACTCAAGTAAAAGTAAAAAGTAGTCATCCAAATAATTACTTGAGTAAGAGTAAAAAAGTACTTAGTGAAAAAACTACTCAAGTACTGAGTTACTGTTGAGTAACGTCTGGTTTATTTTTAACACAAACATTCAATCAGACGGACAAAAATACAAAATAATCATCTTTAGGCAAATTATAGCCTAGTTCAAACAATCAATAAAATAAATTTTAATTAATTAATTAATTACAAAATAGCTTAAATTAAAATGATCCAGGTAAATTCAAATACTTAAAAAATAAAATGAATAAAATAATAATACATAAAAAATAAATAAGCACAAGTAACACAAATTTCCAAACCTTTATCATTTTTTTTTACCAGGCTCTGCAGGCAGAACTAGAACAAGGTAATGTAGCTGCTGTTTGGCAATTTTACTAAGGTAAACAAGCTTTCATTATGAGGCCAGAGGCCTGGACTACGAAGCAAGATTTGGTTTTCTGTATCACGAAGGTGGATCACTTGTTACCGGGTTCAATCGCCGTGGTAACTTATGCTGGACGCCTAACCTGGTCAGGAGCAGGTTATGTTGGAGATCAGAGATCAACCGGTGTAAAAGCACCGCCTACTGACCAATCAATACTCGATTGATAATAGCGTCACAGTTCTTAGAAGATCAGGCGGAGCTCGGTGCGCAGAGAGAGAGAGAGAGAGAGGGGTGCGCTCATACAAAAAACCTTTAGAGACCGACAACCCCGTTAACATTCCCTGATGGGTATATTTATGAAATATATAGATTTTAATGGGAGGGAATTACATATCGGCTATTTCTCGGCTTCTTGAGCCTTGTGTCGCCAACGCGCACAGCGGTTTGAATTATGTTTTTCATATTTTTTATTTGCTCTCACGATCGCTTCCACTGCCAGGGTTGCAACTGAAATAATAGGCTAAAGCAACGGCAATTTATGGAAAGCACAAGTGTAATTATGGTCAGATGTTGTAAGCGTTGTGATGTAGGCTAGCCTACGCATCTACAGCGTCGCCTATTTATTTCTTTTTTTGCCAGCTGTCCTCCTGTTTTAGGAAGCAGAGACTGTATTAAGTTTTGTCTGTAAAACCGTGTCTGTGTTCTTCATATTTATGTAGAATTGTAGTTTACTCTTCTTATGTAAAATATGTGGCTATTGGTCTTGTTGTGCAAACATCGCCTCTTTTATGTAAAGCGCCGCTAGATTGGGAAACCCTGATGGTTGATTGAACTAGTTGTTAACCACCGTTCTATATGTCAGTGGTCGTGACACAGCTTGCGGGACCGCGGTTGTTAGGTTAGGTGAAGCCGGGTAATAAATAATAAATCCAGGACATGTTGATCCGGCCTATGGTCATGTGACGAGACTGCACAACTACAACTATGTTTGATTGGTGAAACAAAGTCACGTGGTAGAGCCTTTAGCGGAAGTCTCTCTCTCTGTCAAAATAAAACATTAAAATGAGGTGAACATTTGGGGGATAAAAACAATGACACGTAGAATACCAAAGAGGTAAAAAGAAAAGTAACGAGCTCATTGTAGCCTAATGTAGCGGAGTAAGAGTACAGTTTCTTCTTCACAAATCTACTCAAGTAAAAGTAAAAAGCATAGTGATTTAAAACTACTCCTGGAAGTATAATTTTTTCAAAAACTTACTCAAGTAAATGTAACGGAGTAAATGTAACTCGTTACTACCCACCTCTGCTAACATATTATCATGTTTTGATTCATACTGTTACTTACCTGTAATTAACAGAAGAAAGACAATATAAGTTGCACTGTAGTTTCCACAAGCCTAATGGCCGCCGATGTTAACAGACGCTTTTGCAAAACTAAGTAAAACTCACGTTAGTTCTGCCCCTAGAGTTCACTCTGCCATTTACTGGTCAATGTCGCCGCCTAGTGGCGAGGAGTGCAACAGACTTAAACACCGCTAGACCGTCTGTCTTGCTGTAACTACATGCATCTTAAAATAACAAAAATAATGAATAGGCGAGAAACTAAACTGTTCTAAATTGTACGGGGTGGGGTCCAATGAACAAAATATATTCAATATTAGCATATTAGCATCAAAACCTGGCGCCACACCTGTACTACACATTTACTTGTGTTACTTGTGTACTTATCAGCAGTATGGCACAAAAAAAGTAATACTGAGTCAACTATATGATCCCAGTGGTGATTGTAAACAGAGGAAGTAGTTTTTGTATGACTCTCCTATTATCGTCTCTCACTGTGTCTCTCGGGCACAGTAATACACTGCTGTGTCCTCGGTCTTCAGACTGTTCATCTGCAGATAGAGTTTACTGCTGGAGTCATCTCTGGAGATGGTGAATCTCCCCTGGACTGACTGGGAGTAAAAGAGATGAGAACTGCCTGTGTGTACGAAAGCAATCCACTCCAGTCCTTTTCCAGGAGCATGTCTGACCCAGTTCATAGGGTAGCTGCTGAATGTGAATCCAGATGTTGTACAGGTCAATCTGTGAGATTCTCCAGGTCTTTCAATCGCTGGTTCAGATTCTGTTAGAGTCTGACCATCAACACCTGTCAAGAGGATAAAAAACATCAAGTGAAATAAGCTGATGACACCAAATTAAAGCTATGTTAAATTAAGATCAGTGAAAATCTTCACCTGCCCAGCAGAGAGTTAAAAGCAGCAGTCCTGTCCTATAGTCCATCATGTTAAACTGTGTTTCCACTGTTCTCTGTCCTCCTCTCTGCACTCAGATAAGTAGAGGTGAAGATATCTGAGTTTTGCATTAACTCCTCCTTTTTGATTGAACAGTGTTTTTTGTTCAATCTTTCCTCAAAACATTTTCATGTTACAGCTTTCTCCTTAACATCATTTGTGTCATTCTTACAGTAAGAATAATCTTACTGTATCTTAGAATTCAGATTCTATTTACATTTTTAACGTAATGTGATTATTATCCATGTTTTACTGTAAGTCACTCTAACATTTGAACACATTTATTTACTTGGCAGATGTTTTTTGTTAAATGCAACTTACAAATAATGTAATAGTGTTACTGTCTACATATAAAAGTTATCAAGCATTAGAAAAATGTGTTTTTGTTTATTAAATCAACTTGTATGCTTGGTTTGAGATCAACAAACATTATGTTATGTCTCCTTTTTTACTTGTTTGTTTTTACTAATTTGTAATTTTGAATCCTGATAATAAGAACAGGGTTTCATGCATTTGTTCCAGGAAAACTCTGACATCCAAAATGTTTCAGTTGTGTGCATTTAACAATGTAAACATGTAATTCAGTTTTTGTTGTGGGAGAAGAGACAATGATCAGTGATTGAAACCCCAAATAATTTAAAGTCAAGCAAGAGTGCAGGCTGTGTGCTGGTGTTGAAACCATTAGTGGTCTGAGGGCTCCTCCTCTGGTGGCTTCATGTTACAAGTGTTCAGGCTCTGAGGGGTTTTTGTTCAGGTCTACTGATGGTTTGTGTTACTGTGGGTGTCTGGCACAGTAATACACAGCAGTGTCTTCAGGCTGCACATTCTGTCCATTTAGAGTCACTGTGTTGCTGGAAGAGTCCAAGCTGATACTGAACTTGTTCTTCAGTGAATCTTTGTAGTATGTTGTGTATCCAGCAGCTCCACTTACAATCCACTCCAGTCCTTTCCCTGCAGGCTGTCTGATCCAAGCTGTGTAGTAGCTACCAACAGAATAAGAGACCTGACAGGTGATGGTCAGACGTTGACCTGGCTGCACAGTCACAGAGGCTGGCTGGGTCAACTGTTCACACTTCACACCTGTAGAAAAAAAAAGGTTTTGTAACAAATTATAGTTATACTGCAAAAGAAGAACTGTTGACTTTAACAAATCCAGAGAGACTCACATCCAGCTGCCAACAGCAGCAGCAGAGCTCCAGAGAACATGGTTTATGTTGTAACTGACGTGCTGTGAACTCCACTGACAGCCTGATGTGATGTTTTTATAGCTGAGAAACAAGGAAGGTCACTGAGTTTGCATAAAATCAAACATATGCAGCATCAATGTTGGTCTAACTGGAAGAGTTTGTTCAGTGTTATTATATCTGCAGAGTGAAAATATGCGTGGCATTTTTGATTTCTTCATATCCAGATACAGATAACTTTAAATTGTCAATATTATTTCCACATATTTTCCAGACTTTTTCAAACATAGAAAATTGTTTAATATAAAATAGTTATCTCCATACACGATACAAATAAATTCACTTTATATGTAAACAATAACGTTAAATGCTATCATCACTCATCTCCACTTTCAGCTGTTTTCTCAGACAGTATTGTGTTTTAATTTGTAGAAATGTAAAGTATTTGTAGAAGTTTAATTTCAGCAACCAGATTGTTGGGCTGTCTTTGGATCTTTTATCAATGAGTGATCTTTATTGTGTTTTTAATGTGTTTTCAGGAATGTGTATAATGCAGGGAGGATTATTACTTTATTTTAAAAAACATTTCAAGTAAATCACAGCATATAACACAAATTAACAACCTCAAAACAACAAAAGCTAATATAAAAATAAATAAATACACGTTAGAAAAATACTTCAAACTTGTGCACTACCAGCCTGAAAGAATGAGTACTGTAGGATTTTGTACAGCTGCTCAACCAACTCCAGTCACTGTGGGTGTCGAGCACAATAATAAACAGCAGAATCTTCAGTCTTCAGACTGTTCATCTGCAGATACAGCTGCTCTCTGCTGTTGTCTCTGGAGACGGTAAACCGGCCTTGAACTGACTGAGAGTAGTAGATGCTAGCACTATCATATCTGATATAAGCAATCCACTCCAGTCCTTTTCCAGGAGCCTGTCTGACCCAGTGCATGCTGTAGCCACTGAATGTGAATCCAGATGTTGTACAGGTCAATCTGTGGGATTCTCCACGTCTTTTAATCGCTGGTTCAGATTCTGTCAGAGTCTGACCATCAACACCTGTCAAACCAAAAACGATAAGCCTGTCATGCATTACCTTGGTACAAAGATCAGAGAAAATCTTCATGTGAAATATGTCAGTAATACAAATGGGAATGTCAAATCAAGATCAGTGAAAATCTTCACCTGCCGAGCAGAGAGTTAAAAGCAGCAGTCCTGTCCTATAGTCCATCATGTTAAACTGTGTGTCCACTGTTCTCTGTCCTCCTCTCTGCACTCAGATAAGTAGAGGTGGAAGATATCTGAGTTTTGCATCGACTCCTCCTCACAGGGAGGATACCACTAGATTAGGCTTGGCATTCAGTTTTTGTTTGGTGAAAATATAATGTGAATGAACCCTGTAATTGATTGGCGACCTGTCCACGATGTACGCCGCCTCTCACCCCAATGTCACCTGGGATTGGCTCCAGCCACCAATGACTCTCAAGAATAAGTGGGTATAGTTAATGGATGAATGAAAAGTGAATGTTTATTTTTTTATTTCTCTAAGTCAAAACAATTAATTTTAGTCTGACATCTTTCAATTAAATTGAATATGTCTTATATTAAGATCCCAGCCATGTTCCTGTAAGAGAAGTACAACTCATGTCAATATATATCAGCAACTGAATCATGAATGAATGTGTTCATTTTTTGTGAATGTGAAAAGCTGAAAGCAAACTTTTGGCTTGATGAGTTGTTGTACAGCGTTCCTCCTTCCTGTGTCACTGTGGCCATCGAGAACAATAATAAACAGCAGAATCTTCAGTCTTCAGACTGTTCATCTGCAGATACAGCTGCTTTCATAATGGGACGAGTTGTTGCTAAGATCTATGAGCAGACAAATTAAAACAATCTATCAAGTCAGAGGATATTTAAAACAGACAAAGAAAAAGTATCACTGTATCTGTCATTTCACTGAGTAGGCCTACTTGCATTCACAGAAGAAACGAAAAGTTGTTTCTTATCAGTCATAAAATCAGGAATAAATACTTATGAGTAAAAAAACAATCATATATAAAATAGAGCTAAAATC
Source organism: Perca fluviatilis (assembly GCF_010015445.1). Lineage (NCBI taxonomy): Eukaryota > Metazoa > Chordata > Actinopteri > Perciformes > Percidae > Perca > Perca fluviatilis. Next base: position 9,839,237 of record NC_053126.1, on the reverse strand, counting down.
CAACATTCAGACAGAACAATCAGTCCATTAAATAGGAAGCATCATAAGGTGAATTTCAGTGTCATCAACTTGACATGTGACTAGCTGTCAAGGTGTTGGGGGGATTGGATGTAGTGAGTGACTGTGTGAGGGGAGGGGACACAGTCCATTGATTATTTGTACTGCTTGTGGGAAGAAGCTGTTAAGCATCCTGCTGGTCCTAAAGCTGATGTTGTAGGATCTGCAAAAGTGGCACCAATGCTTTGATTTGTTAAATATCTTCACTTCCTTTTTATGGATATACAAATTGTTAATTTCAGGATTTTGTATGGATTTGGTTCTGTATAGGAATATCATTTTCACACAAAAAAAAACCCTGTGTACATTCTGAAAACAATGTGGAAGCTTTTTTATTTTTAAATGTTGCCAAAATGTTGATTTTTGTATGATCTTCATGCAGGTACTTGTGAAGACATGTGGACACAGTTTCACCACAGATAACTTATCAGCAGTATGGTAAACAAGTGATACTGAGACAGCTGAATGTCAGTGGTGGTGGAAAAAAAGGAGGAGGTTTTTGTATGACTCTCCTATTATCGTCTCTCACTGTGTCTCTCGTGCACAGTAATACACTGCTGTGTCCTCGGTCTTCAGACTGTTCATCTGAAGATAGAGTTTACTGCTGGAGTCATCTCTTGAGATGGTGAATCTCCCCTGGACTGACTGGGAGTAATAGAGATAAGAACTAGATGTGCTGATGTAAGCGATCCACTCCAGTCCTTTTCCAGGAGCCTGTCTGACCCAGTTCATTTCGTAGCTGCTGAATGTGAATCCAGATGTTGTACAGGTCAATCTGTGGGATTCTCCAGGTCTTTTAATCGCTGGTTCAGATTCTGTCAGAGTCTGACCATCAACACCTGTCAAGTGGATAAAAAACATCAAGTGAAATAAGCTGATGACATAAATAAAAGCTATGTTAAATTAAGATCAGTGAAAATCTTCACCTGCCCAGCAGAGAGTTAAAAGCAGCAGTCCTGTCCTATAGTCCATCATGTTAAACTGTGTGTCCACTGTTCTCTGTCCTCCTCTCTGCACTCAGATAAGTAGAGGTGAAGATATCTGAGCTTTGCATAGACTCCTCCTCACAGGGAGGATACCACTAGATTAGGCTTGGCATTCCGTTTTTGTTTGGTGAAAATGTAATGTGAATGAGCCCTGTGATTGGCGACCTGTCGCCTCTCACCCCAATGTAACCTGGGATGGCTCCAGCATCCAATGACTCTCAAGAATAAGGGGGTATAGTTAATGGATGAATGAAAAGTGAATGTTTATTTTTTCATTTCTTTAAATCAAAACAATTCATTTTTGTCTGACATGTTTCAATTAAGTTGAATATGTCTTATATTAAGATCCCAGCCATGTTCCTGTCCGAGAAGCAGAACTCATGTCAATATATATCAGCAACTGACAGGGGGTGATTGAATGCTCTAAACAGCTAATCTTTGGTTTTTATCGGGCAATGCTGACAAGGTTGTACAGGCACAATACAGGTACAGATTATCCAGGTCAATTTCTGTAGACCAGAACATTATAAACTAAATTATAAACAGTCATTATGGAAAATATTGGATCTTCTCTATTGGGTCATATTGGATTGCATTATATTAAAGAGAAAAGCCCAATAAACTGGTAACTATTTGTTGCACTTTTGAAGTGGTAGCATTGATTTAAAGTTGCTACAGCTTTGAAATAATTGGATAATGAATGATTACATCAAATTAGTAAATTGTCTTTGATTCTTTATTCTTTATGCAGTATGTTGGATACACCCATATTATCAACTCAACCCAAAGCTTCTGCAGCTTGTTTCACTTAAAAAAATAAAACAAATTCTAAAAGCCCATGATGTTTTAGGAAGAAAATATTTTTTGTGATTCCAAAATAGTATTTTTTGCTGGTCAGCCACACACAAATTGTGTAAACACAGTAAATATTTTCAGACAATGTGTATATAATATATTTCATTTGTCTAAAATATAAACACATGCATATGCTGCTGATTAGAAAACACAGATGTTATTAAGATCACTACACATATCTGTGGAGGTTTTTGTGCAGGTATGGCTAATGGAGTGAAAATTAAATCTAATCAAATGAACACGTTAAGTAGACATATATTATACGGGCAAAAACACTTAAAATATTCCATTCACATCATATTTACATATGCATTTCATGGAGGACTAGGCTCTTAAGAAAAAGACATGTTGGATTTTCCCCATCTGGTTCAGAGGCATTATTAGATTAGATTATTCATCATTTAGCTGTATACAAATCAGTTTCTATCAATGATGTAAATGAAAAAGTTAAAAATAAACAGCAGAAAAAAACATGAATAATCCTGTCAAGGTATGTGCAGGGGTGTAGCTCAAAATTCTGGGTCCTCTAGAAAGGCATTTTCTATGGGCCCGTATACCTGCATCCACAGCTATTAATTCTAGCATCTTTTTAGGGTACTCAGTCCCCCCGACCCCCACCCCCACCCCCAGTCCGACGCCCCTGGGTATGTGTGTTGCAATAATCATGCTTTATAGTTTCAATCTTTTTTTCACAGCAGATGCTTTGAATCTGTTGATAGTTTGTTATAAGTGCTTGTTTCAATCTGTCTATTTCTTTCCCCAAAACTCACCAGAAGTCATGATTTAAGGGTTTAAATTCTAAATTCTTACGGGGGCATGCCCCTGGACACCCCTAGCTTAACTGCTGTCAACTTTTCATTAGGGGCTGAGCCCCCCCAAAGGTCAGATCCTAGAATCGCCCCTGCAATCATATACAATTTCATTCAGATCAACATCTACTATCATTTTTGACAGTAACATTATTATTTTATTTCACCATTTTATACTATTGTAACATAATGGTTTATACTTGACTTTGGCAATTTAGTATTACAGTAGATAATGCTTTGACAATTGAAGAAAATCTGTCTAATAACTGAAATGACGTAACATCATGAACTGAATAAATATGTGCTCATCAGTTTAAAGTAAAATGTAAAATGTATAGAAATATTTCATAAAATATCAAAGTCCTTTGTAAGGGGGGGGGACTCAGATGCTTTAGATCACATTACTGTTTGTCTGTGGAGGTTTTTGTGCAGCTGCTCCACTGTCTTCAGTCACTGTGTCTTCTCGAGCACAGAAGTAAACAGCAGAATCTGCTGCTGTCAGGCTCTGGACCTCGAGGTACTGAGTGCTGCTGGGAACATCTTCAGTCATGATGAAACGGCTTTGAAAGGAGCTGCCATAGCTAGCAGAGTTTGAACCTGTATCCATCCTCCCAATCCACTCCAGAGCTTCTCCTGGTCTCTGTCGTATCCAGTGAAGATAGTTGCTTGTCATGCTATAACCAGATATGATACATGACATCTTCACTGTCTCTCCAGGTCTTTTCACCTCAGAGGGAGACTGGTCCAGTTTGATCTCACTCCAAACTCCTGTAAGGAAAGAAATTGTGATAATCATCCAACAAAGTTGTAAATCCCAGGTTGGATATTTACTAAAGAAGTAAAGCAGAATTATTTTTTTCTCACCATGAATAGTAACTACAATTAACAAACTCCAGATAATGGTGTTTTCCATTCTGGGAGAAGCAGTCGTCGTTCAGTGCTTTCTGATCTGAGTGTTTCAGAAATATATCAAACCGTCCCAGTTTTCTGGCACAAGTTGCTGATGGTGTGTTTATAAGAGAGGAAGAGTTTGCATAGACCTCCCTCTACAGGTTTAAAATGGGAACATGTCACACAGATACATTTCCATAAGTAGAGTATCTCTATAACAGCAGAGGAAACTGTGAAATATCAAAGTCTTGTCAACTATTTCTGCTTATGAAATATAGTACTTTGATGCTACAGTGACAGACAAGATGTATTTTTATGACAGTATATTGAACTGAGAAATATTTCTTATATATTTACTGTTTAAGTGGAAATCAAAATGTTTATTTTCTTGGATTATAGTCTTGAAATTTTGACGAGCAGGTGACAAACAAAATGTTTTTTGCATACTTAACTTCATATTTGAATGGGTACTGTTTATCTTGCTTTTTCAAATGTTATTGTCTGATCCAGCTCTTTGTATGTAACAGAAAATATTTTTTTCTTGTCATCTCAAAGCATATCAATACAATTACAGAGATACAAAACCTCATATCCTTGTAGTGACAAATTTCTCAAATCAATCTCTCTATCAGGGAGTAACTGGCCACATATACTCTGCTGGATAATTTATTTGTTTACATTTTATTTTACCAGTCTTGCTGGTTGCTGGGTATTTGTGTAGGTCTGTTGGTGGTTTGTATCACTGTGGGGTAACGTACACAGTAATACACAGCTGTGTCCTCAGGCTGCACATTCTGTCCTTTTAGAGTCACTGTTAGAGCAGAAGTGTCTCTGCTGTAGCTGAACTTGTTCTTCAGAGCATCATTTTGGTAAAGGCCACTTGTTCCCCACTGATGGGAAATCCAGTCCATTGGTTTTCCTTCACTCTGTCTGATCCAACCTGTTGCATCAGCGCCGGCCCGAGCCTTTTGGGGGCCCTAAGCAGAATTTGATTTGGGGGCCCCCACTCCCACCACGCGGAGTCACCTGTGCTTGACGATTATTGACACAAATGTCACGCTATAATGTTACATTATAAATGAATACAGTGAGGTTATTAATACAGTGACGGTTTATGAACTACTGTCCCCCCAGGGCACAGATGCATAAGGACCCTCCCCCCCTATTCTATTTGTGAAAAAGTGGATGCAAACGGCGAGGGACATTTTGAATGTGATAGATGTGATTTCCTGTATTCTGGTGCATTTTGGGGATGGTCAGCTGGAGAAGGGCAATACCTAAATTTGTTCAGATTCATAGCCTTTTGCTTTTTGATTTATTAAGGTAGTGACTTCACACAACTACTTGGGCTTCAGGGCCAAACAATACTGACATACTCTGTGTTAGTAGGAAGTAGGGCTGGGCGATATGGCCTCAAAAAAATCCCTGATTTTTTCACAAAGAATCTGATTCATGATTTTGATGATTCCCCCCCCCCCACACACACACTTAAAATGAATCTGCAGATGACAAATGACAAGATCTCACACACACACACACACACACACACACACACACACACACGGGGCATGTATACCATTATGATTATTCATGCCAATTTTATGTAAATATTGGTTTGAGTGTTTTCCCTATCATTGTATTGGGGGGGGCGCCCTCTTTGAAAGAGTGAAAAAATGATATTATGCTATATATTGAACAAATTATATAATAATGTTATATATTCAACAACCACTAAACAGATGCGTGAGATAAAGCTGTTTTCACACATAAAGGTAATTCACTTCTGTTCCTCAGTAAAAGTTCAGTTCATTTTAACTTTAGTCGTGCAACCTTGCCCCTATTTTCACCTGTTGCTGAGTAATGTACATTAACATGCCATAGTCTCATGAGTGTAGCATACCTGTAGCAAGCTCCTTCGTAGTAACTAGCGGTAAAAACAAACGTCGAAGAGGAGCTCCGTGCTACAGAGTGGCGATTGCTAGTTGTTGTAAGCCGCTACAGACCTCCGTCACAGCTCGGTCGTATCAGCGGCTTTTAGTAGATGTGTTGAGCCGCATCAGAGTTCCTCAAGGAGGCGGTAGTTCAGTAATCCGAAAATAGGTGACTTTGAGCCGGGTACAGAGCACAATGAGCTGCCGGTCATTTTGGCGGATATTACGGTTAAGTAAGTAATGAAATGAGTAGTTAAGAAAATAACTAATGTTAGCCACTGTCGCTGCCATGTTGTTTGTGTATCACTATGGCAAACGCGCGGGGGGAGGGCTGGGCCCATTCGGAACTACGAGAGCCCAGATGGGACCAGGGGGGCCCAAGCAGTCGCTTAGTTCGCTTATGCCTCGGGCCAGCTCTGTGTTGCATAGCTGTCATCAGTCAAAGAATAACCAGAGACCTGACAGCTGATGGTCAGAGACTGTCCAGGCTGCACAACCATTGAGTCTGTCTGGATGAGATCAATACTGTTCACACCAGTGGAAACACAAATCAACATTATCTCCATCATTCATCTGACTATTCAGTGTTTCTAATGTGTGTATTAGAGTGAATCCACTGAAAGCTCCTCACAGGATCCAGCAGCCAGCAGCAGTATCAGAGCTACAGAGAACATGTTGATGTTGAAGCTGAACTGATGTCAGCTCTTCTGTCTCTCACTGACACACACACTTCACTTCTTTTTGAGGCAACACACAAGGAGGCTGATTTACATACTGATGATAGTAAATCAGCTGACTAAAGTATATTTGAATAAATCAAAATGAAGATGAAATGTTCAGGTGTTCTCACATAAAGAGACAAACATGTTTGATTGTTAATGAAAAGTAAATAATGATATGATGGAAGAGAAACTATTCATTTATACTGTAGTTAAATCACTGAATGTATTCCATCACTTGAAAGGTTATATATACATTCAATAATGTATCACTGATTGTTATGTCAGAGTATTTAAATTGATTGATTGTACTGTTAATGATAAATTTCATTAAGAACCTAAAACACTTTATCTCCTTGCTGTAACAGTGAGCTGGTGTTGAAACCATTAGTGGTCTGAGGGCTCCTCCTCTGGTGGCTTCATGTTACAAGTGTTCAGGCTCTGAGGGGTTTTTGTTCAGGTCTACTGATGGTTTGTGTTACTGTGGCTCTCTGGCACAGTAATTATCCTGAATTAGTTGACTTTACCAGAAATTTTTTTGGAAACCTGTTGCCTTAAATTTTTACACAAGGTGAAACTTAACAGGTCGAGTTGTATTAACACAGAACGGTAAGTTGATGCAGTAGACTAAACAAGTCTACATTAGTCGTCATTACTAAAAATCATTAGTAAACATGAATTATTTTTTTCTGGAGTAATGTTGTCTAAAATAAGCATGTTAAGGTAAAGCTTTAGTGCGTAACTTTTTGATATTAATGAACGTCCGTTACATTCAAACCATTGCCAAATGAGTTGATACAAAGCTAATTCACAGAAGAAGGGTTGTATCATGTGGATGCTCTGTAAGTCTTGTTGTCATTACTTCGAATTTGTCATGGGGGAGACAGAAACTGCGCACTATAACTTTAAACATGCAGAGAAACGCAGAAAATATAAAACATTAGGATAATTATTCATATCAGAGAATGTCTAATAAGGGGAGAACTTCTAGCCTGGGAAAACCCTGACGAACTTCCGTCAAATTTGAGATTTGCTCTGCAAGTTAGTCTGGCCAAGAATCCATTCAAGCCCATTTCCAATTTTTCCAAATCGAGGCACCGATCACAACCGTTGAGACGGGCTTCACACGATGACGACAGCGCAGCGACGGCAAACAGCTTTTTGTTTACATTCAACATAACGGCCACTGCTCTAGCTGTCACCCGGATCGTTGGTCTGATTGGTTGAAGGACTATCCAATTGCGCCCAGAGGTATTTGAGCGGCGTCCCTTGGTGACGCCCCTTTGGAAATGAGCTGTGAATGAAGCTTGCCCAGACCCACGCTCAGTTACAACTGAGAAGGGTCTGGTGTCAGCCAGGTTAGAGAACTTCCACTCTCGGGAAACTTCCGGCTTCTGAACTGGTTGCAGTTCCACTCTGGTTCCATATGAGGGCGCTCCGGGGGAGTGCAGAATGAATGGATGTCTATGGAGCTATACCCCTCAAAATCCACTTTTCTCAGGATATAATTTTTTGTCTAGTAATTTGAATGTTGCATTCGAAAGGGGAGGCAAAGAAAATACACACATTTAAGTTCATTTAAAAACATGTACAGTTTTTTTTCTTCACTCAATCCAAATAAAATGAATGGGATTTTTAGTGACATCTGCATGTATAAAGTTAACTTATAGCTTGCTGCAGTGGTTCCCAAACTTTTCACATCAAGGACCCCTACACTGAAACAAATTAGACCACTGACCCCCATTTGATAAGATTTTCTGATCTTCTCTTTGATGTTTTACTACAGAAAGCGTTTAAACCCATGACCCAAATAGTTATACATTCTGTCATTGTTTATGAACTTCTGTCATTGTCTTCACTTGGATGAAAATGGAGTAAAAATAAACAAATCCTCATTTTTGATGGGGACCCCTTAAACACCCTCAAGGAGCTCTGTGGTTCCCCAGAACCCAATTTTGAAAACACTCACCAGCCTACCAATTCTTCATTGTTGTTCTCTCACTCGCGCCAAAAGCGACAAAAACTCTTCTGTGATTGGACATTGCAGCTTGTGGAATTGTGGGACTTTTTTTTGAACAATGAGCAGTGAGACGAAAAAAGATCACAGTAGGTCATAATAGTTACTCGCACAATGCTGGTAAATGATATCTCTGGATCACATTTATTTTTAGGGGCAAATGTGAATGAAATACTCACACTGTAAAGCTCTGCCTGTATGTGTAATACAGTGAAGATGTCATGTATCATATCTGGTTATAGCATGACAAGCTACGGTATAAGCTGGATACGACTCCGAGCTATGCCAGTTCCTTTCAGAGCCGTTTCAGTTTTACTCAAGATGTTCCCAGCAGCACTCAGTACCTCGAGGTCCAGAGCCTGACAGCAGCAGATTCTGCTGTTTACTTCTGTGCTCGACAGACACAGTGACTGAAGACAGTGGAGCAGCTGCACAAAAACCTCCACAGATATGTGTAGTGATCATAATAACATCTGGGTTTTCTAATCAGCAGCATATACATGTGTTTGTATTTTAGACAAATTAAATATATTATATACACATTGTCTGCAAATATTTACTGTGTTTGTTTATATTTTGTTTTGTTTTTAAAAGTGAAACAAGCTGCAGAAGCTTTTGGGTGAGTTCGTAATATGGGTGTATTCAAAACAGGGCCGGCGCTTGCTATAGGCGAACTAGGCGATTGCCTAGGGCGACAAATGTGTTGGGGGCGCCCTCTAGTGTCGCCCTTAGGCCTACTTCCCATTAATCATAGAATTAGAATAACGCGAAATAAAACATGTTTATTAAACATGATCATCCTAGGGCGCCCCCTCAGCCACACGTTTACTTGTCAACCTGATTATTAGGTTGAAGCAGGGATGATTACTGTCGATCGTTTACAAACCGGGCGGGGGGGGGGGTTACGTTACGGGCAAGTGCCCGCTGCTGGCGCGTTGATCGGAGAGGTGAAAAATGAAGCGATCTAAACCCTCTGGTGCACAGGGACGAAAACGGAAAAAGGAAGACGAAGAAAAGAAAGCCAAGTATAGAGGTAAGTCTTCTCATCTCAGCCATTAAAGTGTCAAACGAAATAAATTTAGTATTGTGAATCACCTAATATTTGACGTTTCATTGCTGTCACTAAGCTATCGCTAGCTAGCAAGTACTAAGCTAGCTAGCTATCAAGCTACTTTGCTAGTTTGCTTCGAATTACTAGCAAATGTAACTTCACTGATAATCTAGCTACATGGACGTAAATGTCAAAGACCACCGGTATCTGGATAACATATGCTAGATATGAAAAGTACAGTTGCTCTTTACATTCATTATAAATGGCATAAGTTCTGTTTAGTGAGTTCATAGCAGGTGCATACACACACAGTAAACATTTTGGTGATAGTGGTGGTGTTCACCCTTCTGTACAGTTGCCCTCCAGGAATATACTAAAATGTGTGTTTTTTAATTTAATTAATTAATTTATTTATTTTAATTGGCCAGATGCACTCAGGCAATATTTGCAGAAGCCGGCACCTGCTGGAGAAAGGATGCCTAACCCTTCATTTTCGCCTCTCTCTGAACTTGGTAAATACAACTAGCTAGTACTATTGTTTTTTTTGTTATTGTTATTATTGTTAGCAATTATTACTTTTATCACATCACATTAATACTACTAATTGTAATCAGTAGTATTATTTAGCCTTGTAGCAGCCTAATAGTAATAACAGTAATTGTAATTTATCTACTACAAGTTACATGGTCAGATAAAATGTATTTGTACAATGCAACTATGTGGTAGGATGATAGAACTGACCAAATGCAATTATGTAACAAACAGCATGGATAAACTGTGTTTAAATACAGCTGCAGGAGAAGGGACATCCAGTAGTAGTGCTCCAGGGACCAGTGACAGACAGGCCAGGAACACACAGCTTGCATCAGGTGAGTCTATTTAATAGTATTCATTTTTGCCAGATCCATACTTAAAGTACAATAGAATAGAGCTGCAACTAACGATTATTTTCATTGTCAATTAATCTGTTGATTATTTTCTGGATTAATCGATTAGTTGTTTGATCTATAAAATGTCAGAAAATGGTGAAAAATGTGGATCAGTGTTTCCCAAAAAGTCCAAGATGACGTCCTCAAATGTCTTGTTTTGTCCACAACCCAAAGATATTCAGTTTACTGTCCCAGAGGAGAGAAGAAACTAGAACATACTAACATTTAACAAGCTGGAATTAAAGAATGTTTACTTATTGTCTTAAAAATTACCCAAACCGACTAATCGATTATCAAAATAGCTGGCGATTAATTTAAAATTTGACAACTAATTGATTAATCTTTGCAGCTCTACAATAGAAACAGGTTAGCACGTATTACAATGCATTAGCTTGTTTTCTTAAAGAAGTTCAACCTCATTCATGATCATTTCACTTATTATATTAAACACTGCTTGTCTGGCTATACAATATGCTTGAATACAGATGAAGGTGAAGGGACATCCAGGACCACATCAAGCACTCAGGGCACCAGTGAAACACAGATGACTGACACCAGGGACACGCAGCCTGAAACAAGTAAGACCCTTGAATACTATTTATTCAACCACAATTTAAAACTTCTGTTACTTGTTTCCAAGTAAAACCAAGTTGACATTCTTCATTAATTTATCTCAAACACTGCTGGTCTATTATACTCTATATGCTTTGCTATAGTAATGTATAGCTTTAGCACAGCATAGTAATGATGTACATTTTTTATATATGTACTGTCTGTTGTATTATACTTATAAGATTATTATATATATAAACAGCACAAACAAAATAAGAACATTTGATGGATATGGATAAAATGAAGAGTACATTTGTTATTGCATTTTTGCTTGACATTGTGTACCCCTATTAAAGCATTAACATCAATTTTGCATGTATGCATTTGCCTTTAGGTGAAGGAACAACAAACACAACATGCTCTGCCACTACACTGCCGCCTGCAGACACCTCACCCTCCGCAATTCCTGATATCCAGGGAGCACCTACAGATCCTGCTGACTGGCCAGCCCTCTGTGATGCGGTAAGGACAGAGTTAGTTAGCAGAGGACCATACCAGACCAGTCCAGACTTTACATTTCCAAAAAGAGATGATCGGAGACGCTGCCACCACAACCACTTCTATAGGAAATTAGTAAATGGGGAGAAAATCAAGAGAACCTGGCTTGTATATTCAAGGAAAGGAAATACTCTGTATTGCTTCTGCTGCAAGCTCTTTTCACAGAAAAAGTATCACCTCATTAGTAGTGGCCTAAATGACTGGAAGAATTGTAGTAAAATCCTGAAAAGCCACGAGCACAGTGCAGAGCATTCGGGGCACATGACAGCATGGAAGGAATTGGAGACTCGACTTGAAAAGGGACAGACAATTGATCAAATGGAAATGGCACTCCTTCAAGTTGAAAGGAGCAAGTGGCGTGAAGTCCTGACCAGGTTGGTGGTCATAATACAGTCTTTGGCCGAGCGAAATATTCCCCTTCGGGGGAACTCAGACAGGCTATGCCAGCCAAATAATGGAAATTTCCTTAAGGAAGTTGAGCTCATGGCCAAGTTTGACCCTGTCCTCAAACAGCATGTTGCTGATGTGGAGAGAGGAGCCAGCCATACAACATACTTATCAAAGGATACTCAAAATGAACTAATTGATTGCATTGGTGAAAAAATGTTACACTGTATGTTAAAGGAGATAAAGCAAGCCAAATACTATTCAATTATTTTGGATTGCACCCCAGACCTCAGCCACATAGAACAGTTATCAGTTATAGTTAGAATGGTTGCAGCAGATGACACAGACACCCCTACAGTAAAAGAACATTTCATGGGGTTCCTTGAGGTGGAATCATCCACGGGAGAAAGCCTCTCCAACCTTATTCTGAGAAGACTGGAAGAGTTTAACCTTCCCTTTGAAGACTGCCGGGGACAGTCTTACGACAACGGCGCCAACATGAAGGGAAAGTCAAAAGGCGTTCAAGCCAGACTTTTGAAACAAAATCCCAGGGCTTTATTTGTCCCATGTGGAGCACATACATTAAATCTTGTTGTTGCTGATGCAGCAAAAAGCTCCACAGATGCAATTAACTATTTTGGCTACCTACAGAGCATCTTTACACTATTCTCTGCCTCCACACAAAGGTGGACCATCCTAAAGCACCACGTCAAAACAACTGTGAAATCCTGGTCGGATACAAGATGGGAAAGTCGCATTAACAGTGTACAGGCTGTGAGATTCCAGACAGCAGAGGTGAGGGAAGCCCTTCTTGAGGTCAGGGAGAAAGCCACTGATTCTATGATTAAAACTGAGGCACAGTCTTTGGCTGAAGAGGTTGGGTCATACCGCTTCTCCATTTGTAGTGTTGTGTGGTATGACATGCTGGCCAAAATTCATCATGTCAGCAAAGCATTGCAGTCAATGTCTATGCAACTGGATGCGGCTCTGAATCTCCTGAGGACAACTGAAGCCTCTCTGGTCAGCTACAGAAGCACTGGGTTTGCTTCTGCTCAGGTATCTGCAAGAGATATGTGTGAGGAGATGAATGTGGATACTGTCCTAAAGCAGAAGAGGCTGAGAAAAAACAAAAGACAGTTCTCTTATGAATCCCCTGATGAGCCAGAGGGAGATGCGCTAAAGAAATTGGAAATTTCCTTTTTCAATGCCATTGTTGATGTGTCAGTTACATCACTGCAAGAACGCTTCAAGCTCTTGGGTGATGTTGAGGACAAGTTTGGAGTGTTGGTGAACTTTCCTAATTTGCCAGAGGAAGAACTCGCAAAGGAGTGCGAAACCCTCAGCAACACTCTGAGCCACGGTGACCATAAAGATGTTGACGGAAGGGAACTGGCACTTGAGTTGAAAAATTTCCCAGTGTTGCCAAAAGCTGGCATGACGACAATGGAAATTCTGAGTAACTTGAAGGAGAAGAAACTTGAAGAAGTTTTTCCAAACATGTGGGTGGCCCTAAGAATTGCTGTCACACTACCTGTGACAGTAGCTTCTGCTGAAAGAAGCTTCCTCTAAATTAAAATTACTTAAGACCTACCTGAGGTCAACGATGAGTCAGGAACGCCTCAATGGGCTTGCACTGATGAGCATCAACCAAGAGGTCTCAAGCAAAATATCATTTGATGATACAATCAATGAATTTGCCATTAGGAAGTCCAGACGAGTCAAATTTTAATGCTGCGTCAATATGAAGGTGAATAGAAATGCCAGAAACAACTGTTCATCTTTTATTATTTGAGATAGGGATAGAACTACAAGAACTTCAATCTTTTAATTTTGTAGTGGTACGTACACTATCCATAATAGCACTTTTGTTTGTAAAGGGTATAGTTAATACAGTTTATGGGTCATAATTTGCTAAGGTGTCCTTGCAGGTGCTTAAGAGTGTTTTTGCACAGTTTATGGAGTTAATCCAATTTGGTAAATATTCTTGAACATTATTTGTAGCATTTTGTGTATGAACACTTTATCACAGTTGATCCTTCAAGTCATAATTTACTTGTTGAAGTGTGACTATAAGAGCATTTTTGTTTGTTCATCCATTGTTTGAGTCATAATTTGTTAAATATCATTGACCATTCTTCTTATTCTCTTTCTGTATGTGCAATTTATTAGAGTGTATTATTTAAGTCATAATTTGCTTGTTGAAGTGTTGGAGTGACTATAAGAGCAAGAGCATTTTTGTTTGTATAGTTTCTGGAGTTCATCTATTCTTTGAATCACAATTTGTTAAATATTCTTTTATTTATATATATATATATATATATATATATATATATATATATATATATATATATATATATATATATATATATATATATATGTATATACTTTTTCAGTGTCCTTAAAAGCACTTTTATTTCCACAGTTAATATTGTTCATTTCATGTTAAAATCCTTTAAATATCTTTAATTTATGTATGGAGGTAGACCTTTTTTTGTTTTTTAACTTTTAAAGATTTAGATTTCTCCTATGAGCACCTTTACACTTCATGGAGTTCATCCATGGTTTGAACCAAACTTTGAGTGTGTAACACATTATTTAAAATAATAAAAAAGAAAAAGATATGAAACTATTCTGGTGTTTGTTGTCCATGCATCATTTATTGTTTAACAGCAATGTAGAATAGTAGAATTATAAGTGGGTGAAAAAACTGCTATACAAAGTAAAGCAGTTAAGTTAATATATGTTTCTTCAGTAATGTTAAGTAATGTAATATCAATTAACATGGCAAAGCTCGCTATGGCAACGGGGGGGCACAAAACTCAATCTCGCCTAGGGCAACCAAAAGGCTAGAACCGGCCCTGGTTTCCTCCCTGTGAGGAGGAGTCGATGCAAAACTCAGATATCTTCACCTCTACTTATCTGAGTGCAGAGAGGAGGACAGAGAACAGTGGACACACAGTTTAACATGATGGACTATAGGACAGGACTGCTGCTTTTAACTCTCTGCTGGGCAGGTGAAGATTTTCACTGATCTTGATTAAACATAGTTTTGAATTGTGTAACAACTAAATTCATGTAATGTTTTTTTATATCTTGACAGGTATTGATGGTCAGACTCTGACAGAATCTGAACCAGCGATTAGAAGACCTGGAGAATATATGAAAAAATGAATGCAAGTAGCAGCTACTACACAGCTTGGATCAGACAGCATGCAGGGAAAGGACTGGAGTGATTGTACATGGTGGTGTTGCATCCACCAAACTACAAAGATTCACTGAAGAACAAGTTCAGTATCGAATTAAGACTCTCCCAGTGACTCATCAGTAGACCTGAACAAAAACCCCTCAGAGCCTGAACACTTGTAACATGAAGCCACCAGAGGAGAAGCCCTCAGACCACTAATGGTTTCAACACCAGCTCACTGTTACAGTAAAGAGAGAAACAGTCTTTAGATTTTTTTTAAATGGTGATTTATCTACAGTACAGTATAAATGAATCCTCAAAAAGTCAGTTTCTCTTTCATAACATCATTATTTCTTTTTGTTAACAATCTAAAATGTGTTTGTCAGAGAACCAATTTCCATAATTCCACCACTACCCCTAGTCTTGTCAAGAGAACCATCTGGAAGGACTTTGAAACTGAACTTGCCATTCAAAACTCTTTTCTTTATCAATTTCTGCCCAAGGCTTGTTTCTGCTAGCCACCCACAACATTACTGTGCATCGCTTCCGGGTTTTCCAAAACTAAAGAACGTCCCGAGACCCAAATCACAAAACGTGCATGCATTAATCCTACATCTAAAACAACTAGTGGTGTTAAAAACGCTTGCGTTAACTCTTATTATTATTATGGCATTAATTTTGACAGCCCTAGTTTAAATAATTGGAGGTTTCAATCACTGATACATCATTGTCTGTTTTCCCACAAGACAGACTGAATTACACTTTTAGAAAGTGTTTAACATTAACCTTATTTAAGTAATTAAAAATAAATACAGCTGAATTTTCATCAAAAGTTAATTTTTTTGCTCTGAACTTTACTGTTTAAAAATCGATCTTTGGTCTAATAATATTGTACATAAGTTTTATTCACATGAAAAACAGCAATTTCGTCAAAAATAACTTTAGGAGACATGAGATGTTGTTTACTTATCTCAAGCCGACAAGGTGATTTATCTACTACATGAACTGAAAGCAATTTATATTATACATATTACATTATTCCATAATTGGTACATTGCATTGGACAAACCTGAGAGTAAATAAACACATTCAAATGTTACAAAGTGACTTAAAGTAAAGAAAAAAGGATTAGTAACATCAGGTTGACAATGTGAAACAAATTCAAAATGGTAAGAGATACGGTGAGATAATTTGTGAAAACAAAATACATTTAGGAGAAAGCCAAAAAAGGAGGAGTCAATGCAAAACTAAGATATCTTTACCTCTATTTATCTGAGTGCAGAGATGAGGACAGTGAACAGTGGACACACAGTTTAACATGATGGACTATAGGACAGGACTGCTGCTTTTAACTCTCTGCTGGGCAGGTGAAGATTTTCACTGATCTTGATTAAACATAGTTCTGAATTGTGTAACAACTAAGATCATGTGATGTTTTGTTTTATATCTCGACAGGTGTTGATGGTCAGACTCTGACAGAATCTGAACCAACGATCAAAAGACCTGGAGAGTCCCACAGATTGACCTGTACAGTCTCTGGATTCACACTCAGCAGCTACAACATGGCCTGGATCAGACAGGCTCCTGGAAAAGGACTGGAGTGGGTTGCCTGGAATAGTAACGGTGGTAGCACCAAATGCTACTCTCAGTCAGTCCAAGGCCGGTTTACCATCTCCAGAGACAACAGCAGAGAGCAGCTGTATCTGCAGATGAACAGTGTGAAGACTGAAGATTCTGAGTTTATTATTGTGCGCAACGACTGATTCGGTTGAGCAGCTGTACAAAATCCTGCAGATCCCATTCTTATAGATGTATTATTATTCATTTATTTTTTAGCTTTTGTTGATTTTAATAAAATCTTCAAAATGTGCCCTGAAAAAGACAGACATTAACCACCAAGAAAAGTATCTTAATTAATCTTTAATTTCAATTTATTGAATTTATTTGAAGATAGCCCCTTGAGATGTAGCATATCACTTTAGAGGGGGTCCTATCAATTATCACTTCCTTACAGAACACGGACAACAGCAGACAGCAGCTGTATCTGCAGATGAACAGTCTGAAGACTGAAGATTCTGCTGTTTATTATTGTGCTCGAGAGCCACAGTGACTGGAGTTGGTTGAGCAGCTGTACAAAATCCTACAGTACTCATTCTTTCAGGCTGGTAGTGCACAAGTTTGAAATATTTTTCATAATATGTATATATTTAACCCTTGTGTGGTGTTCATATTTTTGTTACACAGCCAATGTTCCTGGGTCTGGTGGACCCTCCACATTATTAGGCTTTTAAATCAATACAGCCATACCAATTTATGTAAAAATACTTAATATATGTTTACTATAGCTCAATTACCAATGATATATACATAATTTATGGTTCATATTTGCCATTTACCCCTGTGAGATCAGATTTCTGATCATATGATCATTTTCGTTTTTTGTGAGAAAACAAGGGAATTAAATTATAAAAAAGGTAAAAAAAAACAAGATTATTGATCAATATTGGTGCTTATTTTTTAGAACGTAATCAGAACAGGTGAAAGTGCTTGAAATGTAACAATTGTGTAACTTTGTGTGGGAATAGCAGATTTAGAAAGACAACATAGTTTCATATCACCTACAACTCATATGTAATGATTGTGTGTGTGTGTGTGTGTGTGTGTGTGTGTGTGTGTGTGTGTGTGTGTGTGTGTGTGTGTGTGTGTGTGTGTGTGTGTGTGTGTGTGTGTGTGTGTGTGTGTGTGTGTGAAAATGGGTCCCACAGACCCGAACACCACACAAGGGTTAACATCTTATATTACATTTTTGTTGTTTTCAGGTTGTTAATTTGTTTTATATTCTGTAATTTTATTTTCATATATGCTTTAATTATAAATTAATAATCCTGATGATTCATATTGCTGTTTAATAAAAATCAATAGGTAAATAAAAATATGTTACTCTTTCCATCACATACTGTAATTTCATTAAAATTATTTCTAAGAGAAAACAGCTGAAAGTGGAGATGAGTGATGACAGCATTTAACGTTATAGTTTAGAGTGAATTTACTTGTATCGTGTGTGGAGATATCTATTTTATATTAAAAAGATTATTAATGTTTGCAGATAGAATAATAATATAGTCATTAAGGAATTATTGTTGTGTATTAACACAAATGAAAGTCTAGATATAAAAGTGGAGACAATATTGACAGTTTAATGCAATAAAGTCATCTGTACCTAGATATGAAGAAATAAAAAATAACACTCATATTTTCATTCTGCAGATATAATAACACTGAACAAACTCTTCTATTGACTGCAGTTAGACCAACATTGATGCTTCATATGTTTGATTTTATGCAAACTCAGTGACCAGTGACAGAATGTGCAGCCTGAAGACACTGCTGTGTATGAGGTTTCATCAAATGTACGTTAACATCAGGGACACAACAATAACATCCAGAAATCAGCAAACTATATGTATGGATAAAATTGTTAACTAATATTGACTAACAAATGTCAACCAACGCTAATGCAGTTTTAAATGAGGTTTCATCAAATGTACTAACATCAGGGACACAACAATAACATCCAGAAATCATGAACTTGCCCATGACTCAATCTGGAAAGTAATTCGCAATTTCGTATTTTATTTTTGACCCTCTGAACTTACCGTTGGACACACCTCGGTATGAGACGGGATGGCATGAGACAGGATGGCATGACATGGGAAGCGCCAGGCTGCAGCCAGTCTTGTTAGTAACACGCAAAACGTGATGATATTGAGTTGTTTGAGCTCAAACACATAATTACAATAAGATAGGCCATTAAAAAGTACAGTTTACTCAGAATTCATAATTAATGTAAAGAAATGACACATGTTTAAGTAATACAAACTCAGTTTGTTTGAGTAGAAACTACTGATTGGACTTAAAAACACAATTACAATAAGAAAGGACATGAAAAAGTACAACTTAATCAGAATTAACAAGTAATGTCAATAAATTAGACACATTTAAGTAATATGAACTCAATCTTTTGAGTTGAATCAAAATCTGGGTTTACAGTGTGGAGACGGTAAACCGGCCTTGAACTGACTGAGAGTAGCGGATGCTGCCACTGTTACTGCTAATGTAAGCGATCCATTCCAGTCCTTTTCCAGCAGCCTGTCTGATCCAGTGCATGGTGTAGCCATTAACATCCAATGCAGAGGCTGGACAGGTCAATCTGTGAGATTCTCCAGGTCTTTTAATCGCTGGTTCAGATTGTGTCAGAGTCTGACCATCAACACCTGTCAAGAGGATAAAAAACATTGTATGAAAAAAATTAAAAAATAAAAGATATTTAAGATTAAGATCAGTGAAAATCTTCACCTGCCCAGCAGATAGTTAAAAGCAGCAGTCCTGTCCTATAGTCCATCATGTTAAACTGTGTGTCCACTGTTCTCTGTCCTCCTCTCTGCACTCAGATAAGTAGAGGTGAAGATATCTGAGTTTTGCATCGACTCCTCCTCACAGGGAGGAAACATCTGGACTGGAGATATTTAATGAAACTGAGTCAGAGTCAACCCTCCAAGTCAGCTGGTTTCACCTTTGTCAGACATGTTTTAATTTGTGTAAAATGTTTCAGTATTAACACCACAACCACATTAATTTGAATAATGACACAAATGACATCTGACACAATAACATACAAGGTTTATTCAAAAGTGTTAATTCATAATTAATCTTGTTATCAAGGCTGTGTTTCTCATTAGTCATTTAAAGAACAATATGCAGCACATGGAGTATTTATAATCATATACAATTTCATTCTGATCAACATCTACTATCATTTTTGACAATTAAGTTATTGTCAATCCACCATTTATTTTCCAACATTATGGTTTGTACTTGACTTTGGCAACTTATTATTACAGTAGATAATGCTTTGACAATTGAAGAAACTCTATCTAATAATGTAAGTGATGTAACACCATAAAGAGAATACATATTTACTTATAAGTACAAAGTTAAATATATAGAAATATAATGTAAATATATCAAATAGCTTTGTGGGGGGGGTTGGGGACTCAGATCTCATTAAGATGATTATATTCTTTAGATAAAAAAAAAAAAGCAGGTAACATATTTTTTATGGCCAAATTACGAAAATGTTATTTGGATACTTAAACTGCATAAATTTGAATGGGTATGTATATCATGCTTTTTAAATGTTATTGCCTGATCCAGCTCTTTGTATTTAACAGGAAAAGAAATCTTGTCTCGTAATGGTAGAACATTTTATTTTAACATTATTGGTTTAATGATTGTTTAATATTCTACAAGATATTCTTACATTTTGTGAAGACTCTTCCACTCCAAGTGAAATAGCTGAAATTATGAACCTTGGGTCTAGCTGAAGTTATTTCTTGTTGAGAAGACCTCGGTCTCTCATACTGTTTATTTTTAGCAGATAAAGTGAAGAAGGCTATAACACTGTCTGAACCGTATCTCTTTCTGTCTCCTGAGATAAACTGTTGTTTAGGCTAATGAAAAGAACAGGAGCAGAGGGGAAGGTGATCAACTATGGCCATGCTAAAAGATAAATTTAGAGGGGTGGCTTAACTGAGGTTTTCACTATATGATGTTTGGATGTTTAAACTTTAGGTTAGAAAGACTTTTTCAGACGTGCTGCGTATACCTGTGAAACTGAATTTCTCTATTTGCAAATATAATAAATACTCAAAGACCAAACTTTGGTTTAATTCTCAAACAGTCTTTCATTCGTTTCATCTCGTATCATTGATATTTATCAAAAAACTTCCACCACAATTTGGCGTTGTCCGGCAGGATTAGATGAGAAAACAGGGAAAAAGTGCTCCGTGGGTCGCTGATGACTGGCTATCCAGGGATCAAAAAATCGCCTGCCTCATACCTCCAACCTTAAAAAGGTATTTCAGAGAAGAAGAAGGTTAGGACCGCGGAGTGCTCTTGACTGTTTTCCACTCCGATCAAAAACAAACAGGAAGAGATTTCAAGCAGTACGGGTAAGCTCTAAATTCAGCAATTCAATTGGATTGTAAATTTAAGATTTTGAACAAACATTCTAAACTAAATATGATTATACGCATGATTTTCTCAATAATGAAGATACATTTATTTATACTCAAATGACATGTATTTATATAATTTGCTCAGCATTATTTGATGGCCATCCATATACTGGATATATCATGTATAAATGTCCAAATATATTCTCAACATCTGCTGTTCAAAATCAAAAAAAAGAACATTATTACCATTTTTTTGCGTAAAAGCAAATTTCAAATGTAAAACTACAAAACAGGAAGTCACAAACCACAACATCAGCTGTTGCTTCCATTGTGGTCATAAATTTGTGTGTGTTTAGAGACACTCATTTTCTCCTTAGTATCATCTGACGTCTTATCTTCTACTGCCACCTGTAGGTACTTGGTAAAATAAATTGTGTGAGGTTTTTGTCAAGCCTCTCTGCTTCCTTTAACCAGTGTGTTTCTCTGGCACAGTAATACACAGCAGAGTCCTCTGGCTTTAAGTTGGACAGTCTCAGATACACCATGCTGTTGCTGTCATCTCTACTGATTTCTACACGGCCCTGCACACTGCTGGCATAAGTGTTACTGCTTGCAGAAGAGTATCCGCTCCCTATCAATTCCAGTGCTTCTCCTGCAGGTTGTCTGATCCAGCTCATAACACAGCAGCTAAATGTGAAGCCAGATCCCCTTCAGGAGAGACTGAGAGTCTCCCCAGGCTTTTTCACTACTCAACTGGAAGGAATGGACTCCATACTCTGACCTGTACAACCTGATGAAATAAAAGGGAGAGAGGAAACACAGAAGAAATGAATCATCTGGGAAGTTTTCTGGTGTCACTGACTGACCATCAGTCCATGTTGTCTGAGAAAAGATAACACAGCAAGAAGCAGGAGAACTCACAGGGCAGAGAGAGAGCAACCAGCAGAAGAGTGAGTGTGTTCATCATCCTGAGGCTGGAGATGTGACATCTGATGCTCCACACAAAGTACAAGAGCAGTCAGCAGGACAGAAGTACACTGCACAGACTCAAGATTTGCATCAGGACATAATGGGGAGGGAGTGGCTCCTTTTTTGTAGTGTTTTATCATATAACCAAAAAAAAAAATTAAAGATATGATTTAAAATGTATGGTTGAGTCACATGGGTGCTGGGTATTTTTGCAGTTCTGTTGGTGGTTTGCATCTCTGTAGAGCTATATTTTTAGGACAGAGCTTATATTATAATATATTTCATTTATTTTCTAATTCCAATAATCTTTTTACAAATGCAAGCTCTGAGTCATGATAAACTGTCCTAACATAGTGACAAATACAGTTTATATTGATGACATATCTTTCATTATAAATTGTCAATCATTCAGTGGAACATGTGTTTTCACAGCCCTGACATGCTTCAGTGCTTCTCACACAGAGATCAGTGTTATTCAGTTGTTGTACAGCTTAGTAGTGTTGTGTGTCACTGTGGCTCTCGTGCACAATAATAAACTGCAGAGTCTTCTTATTTAAGACTCTTAACCTCTAAGTGCACAAGGTTTTGGGAAGTGTCTTTTGGACACTTGGTCTTGGACACTTTGGGCAAATATTGTGCCAGTTCCGCTATCGATGCGTCCGATCCATTCTAGTCCTTTCCCTGGTTTCTGACGAATCCTGACAGTCTGACAGTCCGTCCACCTTACAGGACAGAGTGACTGGTTGTCCAGCTCTGCTCACCACTGGCTCTGAGGAGGTGAGGGACTGGCCCTGAGCAGCTGGAAAAGACAGAGTTTAGATTACAGGGAGCCAGCCGACATCCAAAGCTCCTTTTTTCCTCCTTCGCTCAACACCGACTTCACTCACCTGAAATGAGAGCCAAGAGGAGGACACTCTGTACAACTGTCATGGTGGGAACTTGACTCAGTCTGCACCTGCAGAGGCTGTTATGGGGATTATATATTGTGTGGACAGAATGGGTGGGGATTATGCATCAGTGTGTGAATTTACATTTTATCAGTGGGAGATACAGTTTTCTGTCAGAAAAGGAGGAGTGCTGGACTCTGAGAGAGAAAGAGAAAGAGAGAGAGAGAGAGAGAGAGAGAGAGAGAGTTTTTCAAAACAGAATGAGATACATTAAATATGTTGTTTATTGTTTCTCTTGTTTTCAGTGTGTTTGGACAGTTTTTCAACTGTGTGCATTTCTAAGAGGGTAAGATTGTGTGGTGTGTAGTTCAATGTGTACAGTACAAGCTGTAATGTCAGTCTAAGACGTTAATTTAAAAGGTTATTGTTCACCTAAGTGAGGTGGATTACTGCTAATAGAGAAAACAATGTGACAAAGGAATACATAGTTTATCCTCCAAGAGCCAAGGAAGTAAAAGTTTGCCTTTTTGCAGTATTACTACAGTATCCATTCAGCTTCCAACCAAATGACTTACATACACAAGAATAAACAGCAGCTCCTTCAGTCTTCTAGCTGTTTATATTGAAATTGATTTGAAATGATGAAATGGAGAACTATACAAGTAAATGAATACACAAAGAATCAGTCACTGCTGATCCAGCACCTAAATGTTCTATTTTTGTTGGGGTGAAGCAAGCTCTCAAAGGGTCGGAGTATAAAATTGTAGTTTTGAGTGGCAGTCAGTCAAAATCAAAGAGATAAGCAGAACTAAGTGTTTCCATATAGAGGATAGAGAAACTTAAGACTGAAGCATTCTATGGTTTTTATGAATGATAATATAACATTATTTGTCACTCACACTTTAGATGCCACATGGCTGAAATGTGTATGTAGTATTTATTTTATTCATACCTGGACAAGGATTGTTTTGCTGTCTTTAGCTGTATTGTAAGGAAGTGATCATTGATAGGACCCCCTCTAAAATGATATGCTACATCTCAAGGGGCTATCCTTTAAAGGTCCCATGGCATGAAAATGTCACTTGATGTTATGACTTTGAGGTTTTTTTAAATTAATATGAGTTCCCCCAGCCTGCCTGTGGTCCCCCAGTGGCTAGAAATGGTGATAGGTGTAAACCGAGCCCTGGGTATCCTGCTCTGCCTTTGAGAAAATGAAAGCTCAGATGGGCCGATCTGGAATCTTCTCCTTATGAGGTCATAAGGAGCAAGGTTACCTCCCCTTTCTCTGCTTTGCCCGCCCAGAGAATTTGGCCCACCCATGAGAGAGAGACATATCAACCCTCCACCTTGCCCCCCCTCTCCTCCTCAATAGCTACAGACACAGAAATGGCACATCCTAAGGAAAGCTGATTGTGGGATTGGCACTAGTGGCTGTAATTCTGCACCAAGGATGAATTTCGGGAAAGAGACTTCAGATACAGTATTAGGGGACCACTAGGGTCTATATAAAAGCATCCAAAGAGCACCATGTCATGGGACCTTTAAAGGGGTGATAGAATGCAAAACCGATTTTACCCTGTCATAGTTGAATAACGACAGTTTGGTGGGTAAATAGGACATACATAGAAGCTCAAAATCCCACTGACACCCCTTTACTATGAAAATCTCATATTTTGAAACTGCCTCTGAAAACGGGCGAATCCCAGCAAAGCTGAGTTGCTTGCGCAAGCATCTCAAAATCCGGAACCTTAAGAGAACAGTCACGCCCCAACATTTACATAGGCTACACAACTGACCTGAGATCAGGTAGTCTTCTGAATCTAGCTAGGTCACGCAGATCTCTGCTATTCCATTACAAAATTCACTTCTGAAACTTTTTTATGCGAGAAATCAACCATATAAAGCTCGAATATGGGCTGCTTTACGAAAAAGGATGGCTAATTGCAAATTTTCTCCGACTGTGTGTCGGAGTTTAGTGCCGGTGTTGGTGCTGCCTGGGTTGCTACATCGCCGCCCTGACCGCAGTGTCAGCGAGCTTGTTACGCCTGCAATCTTTTACCGCAGCCCGCAGGTTCCAGTTAATCTTATAATGGGTATGTGTGTTGAGTTATTTAAACAAACAATCGGGAAAATAAACGCCTCTTGTCCGCGAGTCTCATTGATAGATCCGCGGTGAGATGGAGTCCATCAATGAGAGCTAGCTACATTGCATCACAAAAATACATTCAATTGAAATCCGAAATCGGACAAGTGTTAGCTAAGCTTTGTAAGACCTTGAGGAACCTGTAATATTCATGCCGTGACGAAATTCAAACTGTAAATATACTTTAGTTATGCAAAAGTGAGCAAGCTGCGGTATTTCCCCATTGTAATGAATGGGACATATAGCAAGCAGCTGTTCGTCCTACAAAGACGCCTTGCGTTCATAAAAATGCCTTAAAATCAAATCGGACACAACGGTTAGCTTTATAAGACATTGGGGAATGATGTTGTATAAGTGGCGTGACGAAATTCAAACTGTAAATATAATTTAGTTATGGCGACAATGTAGCTAGCTAGCTGCGGTATTTCCCCATTGTAATGAATGGGACATATAGCAAGCAGCTGCTCGTCCTACAAAGACGCCTCGCGTTCATAAAAATGCCTTAAAATCAAATCGGACACAACGGTTAGCTTTATAAGACATTGGGGAATGAGTTGTATAAGTGGCGTGACGAAATTCAAACAGTAAATATAATTTAGTTATGGCGAAAGTGTAGCTAGCTAGCTGCGGTATTTCCCCATTGTAATGAATGGGACATATAGCAAGCAGCTGCTTGTCCTACAAAGACGCCTCGCGTTCATAAAAATGCCTTAAAATCAAATCGGACACAACGGTTAGCTTTATAAGACATTGGGGAATGATGTTGTATAAGTGGCGTGACGAAATTCAAACTGTAAATATAATTTAGTTATGACGACAATGTAGCTAGCTAGCTGCGGTATTTCCCCATTGTAATGAATGGGACATATAGCAAGCAGCTGCTTGTCCTACAAAGACTCCTCGCGTTCATAAAAATGCCTTAAAATCAAATCGGACACAACGGTTAGCTTTATAAGACATTGGGACATTCAAAACCGTAAATGTATTATTTATAGATATAGTTATGCCGGCAGCTGGCCGCGGAGCCCCGTATGCAGTATCCACAAAGGGTGACTTTGCCCTGGGTATGGAGCCCAGCAGGCTGTCGCTTCGTCGACGACTGTGTGGAGCTCCTAAAGTCCGACACGTCTTTACCAAATTTGCAATTAGCCATCAAATTTTTGTAAACGGCCCATATTTGAGCTTTATATAATTGATTTCTCGCTTAAAAAGTCTCAGAAGTGAATTTGGTAATGAAACATTGCAGTGTCTCGAATATGAGATTCTGTTGCTTCTCTAATGTATGTGTATTGGGGATTCGCTCAACCAATCAGCTGCGTCTCTAATGTCGCGTATGGCAAGTCGCCCAACCAATCACTGCAACGCGTCATCTAAATATTCATGACCATACCATATTTGGAAGAAAAGCTCTTGTTACAAATAGGGCCAAAACACAGGGATGCATAAGGGCCCATAAAATATCAACCAGGCCATTTTCATCCCAACCAATGTTACATACCCCATTAGGAGACCATAAGGAACAGTGTGAAATACCCTATATAATCATTCTATCACCCCTTTAAATAAATTCAATACATTGGAATTAAATTAAGATATTTTTGTTGGTGGTTAATGTCTGTCTTTTTCAGGGCACATTTTTGTGATTTTATTAAAAACAACAAAAGCTAAAAAAAAATTATTTGTATCAAAGAATATATCTTTAAGAACGGGATCTGCGGGATTTTGTACAGCTGCTCAACCAACTCCAGTCACTGTGGGCGTCGAGCACAATAATAAACAGCAGAATCTTCAGTCTTCAGACTGTTCATCTGCAGATACAGCTGCTCTCTGCTGTTGTCTCTGGAGATGGTAAACCGGCCTTGGACTGACTGAGAGTAGTGGATGCTAGCGTGTGGATACTCGCAACCCACTCCAGTCCTTTTCCAGGAGTCTGTCTGATCCAGGCCATATCGTAGCTACTAAATGACAATCCAGATGTTGTACAGGTCAGTCTGTGGGATTCTCCAGGTTTTTTTACTGCTGGTTCTGATTCTCTCAGAGTCTGACCATCGACACCTGTCAAATAAAGAAAATAATCAGTTGCTTTTAATTTTGGTAATGTTTTAAAGACAACTTCAAATCGAGATCAGTAAAAATCTTCACCTGCCCAGCAGAGAGTTAAAAGCAGCAGTCCTGTCCTATAGTCCATCATGTTAAACTGTGTGTCCACTGTTCTCTGTCCTCCTCTCTGCACTCAGATAAGTAGAGGTGAAGATATCTGAGTTTTGCATTGACTCCTCCCCACAGGGAGGAAACATCTGTACCAGAATAGGTTTACATAGTTTAATTTTCAAAAAACACCATATTTTTGTTGTACTGCACAGCTCTCTCTCACTGCTGCAGATCCTCTTTTCACCTGGTCTCTGTTTTAGCTACAGAGTGAGACCTGTTTTCTTCTTCTTCTTCTTCTGTACTCTCTTTCATTGCACTCGCACATGCGCCGTAGCTCAGATGTAGATCAGAATTCAGCTAGCTCCATAGACAGTAAAAGAAAGGCTGTTTCTCCAACTTTGGTCAGTTACAAGGCAGGATTAGCTGGGAGACTTCTAAATGAGGGCGCACATGTAAGTAGTTATTTTCGTAGATTATGGTGAACTTGTGTGTGTTGTAGCAGTGCTTTGCTATTGAGAACGAGGTAGCATGCTAGCGCTACAAGCTAATGGTTGCGGTTAGCCAGCTTGTTTCGGCTTGTGACGCCGATTTTGAACAGCTCACCCGGAGACTGAAGGCAGGACACATTCAGAAACTGTATCTCACTCAAAACAGCATGGATGGATTTTTTTCAAAGTTTGTATGCGTGTTGAAGCACCAGAGACACAAAATAACACCCCAAATCCTAGAAAAAGTTTTTTTTCATAATATGGGTACTTTAAAGACAGTCCTTGTCTGCCCTCTAGAGTTTTAAAACAGGAATAATAATAATAATAATAATAATAATTTATAGATTTTTTGATTTGTAGGTTATTTTCAATAGAGCTTTGAGCTATTGAGGATCATTGAGGATGCCACTGGCATTGGGGCAAAAATCAAGTGGGAGGAGAAAAGCTTATTATTTTACGGATTTCACAAATTTCAGTAAGACACAGACGTGCCCACCTTTCTTGCAGCCGGATCCGGATCCCTTGGTGTTATACCGTAAACTCAACTCACATCGGGTAGCCAGTAAACCGTTTGAATCTGAGCATGCGCAACTCACATGACGCACACGCATCTCACATCTGCACTCGACTCACATCGGGTAGTAACCAGTGGTGGAATGTAACGAAGTACAAATACTTCATTACTGTACTTCTTCATGTACTTCACGTATTTGTACTTTACTTAAGTAGAATCAATAGTGCATACTTTTGACTTTAATTCGTTACATTTTGCAGCAATTATCTATACTTTCAACTCCACTACATTTCTGCAATGTTCCGTTACATTTATAACCCTTGTCTTCCTGACCGTCACACGTTTGTTTCACCAGTGAAGTTTGGTTGCCATAGATATGGGGCACTGCCGATCCTTCATCGGCTTCCAAGCCGGCTCCGGTGCTCCAGAGCCCGAGCGCAGTGTCAGTGGACAGTGTCGAAGCTCAGCATCAAAATAACTGAACCACCCCTCTGTAAAACACGGCTCGCTAGACACAGTGTCCTCACTGACCAAGGTGCAAACTAACCAACTAACCAACTTTTTTATATTACCAAAATGGTAATATGCAAATAAGATTAAGAGAATAAATTGTTATGCAAATACTTTTACTTTTAAAACTTAAAGTACATTTAAAATCAGGTACTTTTTACTTAAGTAGGGTTGTCACTGTGGTACTTCTACTTTTACTAAAGTAAAGATGTCTCTGGTTATTTGTACTTTTACTTAAGTACTGAGATTTAGTACTTCCTCCACCGTGGTAGTGACATCCCTGCTTACCTGTCTTCCACCCAATGCATGCTGGGATACACTCAAGCACCAACATGACAGTGAATTAGAAGCAGAAGATGCATTATTGTAACTGATGTTTAGAGGACTAGAATTTACTTTATTTTTCGTCATTACAGCTCAGAATGTTTTTTTGACCTTTTAGATATTTGAAAACAAAACAAATGGCATTTTATCCTTATGTATTTCCATTTATATCCAATAAATATTCCACCCATCATTTCTGTGATTTTCATGATTTTGCACCTTATGAAGGAGTTAATTCTGAAGCATCAATAGGTGTGAATATTTACTATCAACTTATAAAGGTTGACCTTCAAAGATTAAGAATGTGAGACAGTTGTGCTCTATAAGTCCAGAAAGAATGAGTTCTGTAGGATTTTGTACAGCTGCTCAAACAACTTCAGTCTCTCTGGCTCTCGAGCACAATAACAAACAGCAACTTTAATCTTCAGACTTTTCCGATCCAGCTTCTTTCATAATAGGAAGAGTTTTTGCTAAGATCTGTATACAGACATACAGTATTAAAACGATCTGTCAAGTCAGAGTATATTTTAAAAATGACAGAGAAAAAATGGCAACAAGGTTTTGATTTGTTAAATATCTACATGTTTCCTTTTTATGGCTGGAAAATGATTTAATTCCAGGATTTTGTGTAAATTTGGTATGAATAAGAAAATTATTTCACAAAAAACTTGTGTACAATCTGAAAATCATGTGGAAGCTTTTTAATTTTAAATGTTGCTAAAATGTTGATTTTTTCATGATCTTCGTGCATGTACTTATGAAGTGGACACAGTTTCACACAGTTCTAATACATAGAACGTGTCGACAGAATTGCAAAAGAGATGATACTGAGTCAGCTATATGATCCCAGTGGTGATTGTAAATAGAGGAAGTAGTTTTTGTATGACTCTCCTAATATCGTCTCTCACTGTGTCTCTTCTTGCACAGTAATACACTGCTGTGTCCTCGGTCTTCAGACTGTTCATCTGCAGATAGAGTTTACTGCTGGAGTCATCTCTGGAGATGGTGAATCTCCCCCGGACTGACTGGGAGTAAGAGATAGGAGTACTAGCTGTGCTTATGAAAGCGATCCACTCCAGTCCTTTTCCAGGAGTCTGTCTGATCCAGCTCATTTCGTAGCTGCTGAATGTGAATCCAGATGTTGTACAGGTCAATCTGTGAGATTCTCCAGGTCTTTTAATTGCTGGTTCAGATTCTGTCAGAGTCTGACCATCACCTGTCAAGAGGATAAAAAACATCAAATGAAATAAGCTAATGACATAAATAAAAGCTATGTTAAATTAAGATCAGTGAAAATCTTCACCTGCCCAGCAGAGAGTTAAAAGCAGCAGTCCTGTCCTATAGTCCATCATGTTAAACTGTGTGTCCACTGTTCTCTGTCCTCCTCTCTGCACTCAGATAAGTAGAGGTGGAAGATATCTGAGTTTTGCATTGACTCCTCCTTTTTTGGCTTTCTCCTAACTGTATTTTGTGTTTTCACAAAACATCTCACTGTATCTCTTAACATTTTGACTTTGTTTCACATTTTTAACCTGATGTTACTAATCCCTTTTTTTATTACAGTAGTCGTTTTGTAACATTTGAATATGTTTATTTACTTTCTCTGCTTTACCCGCCCAGAGAATTTGGCCCACCCATGAGAGAGAGACATCATGGCGTTCAAACGAGCAAAGTGGCAATTGGTCAAGGCCACACCCCCACTCTCCACCTTGCACCCCCCTCTCTCCTCCTCAATTGCTACAGACACAGAAATGGCACATACTAACGAAAGCTCATTGAAAGCTATAGTGGCTGTAATACTGCACCAAGGCTGAACTTCGGGAAAGAGACTTCAGATACAGTATTAGGGGACCACTAAGGTCTATATAAAAGCATCCTAAGAGCACCATGTCATGGGACCTTTAAACGGTTTCTAAAAGTGTAATTCAGTCTGTCTTGTGGGAGTACAGACAATGATGTATCAGTGATCAAAACTTCCAAATATTTAAACTAGGGCTGTCAAAATTAACACCATAATAAAGAGTTAACGCAAACGCTTTTAACACCACTAGATGTTTTTGATGTAGGATTAAGGCATGCGCGTTTTGTGATTTGGGCTTCGGGACGCTCTTTAGTTTTGGGAAACCAGGAAGTGATGCACAGTAATGTTGTGGGTGGCTAGCAGAAACAAGCCTTGATCAGAAATGGATGAAGAAAAGAGTTTTGAATGGCAAGTTCAGTTTCAAAGCCCTTCCAGATGGTTCTCTTGACAAGACTAGGGGTAGTGGTGGAATTGTGGAAATTGGTTCTCTGACAAACACATTTTAGATTGTTAACGAAAAGAAATAATGATGTTATGAAAGAGAAACTGACTTGTTGAGGATTCATTTATACTGTACTGTAGATAAATCACCATTTAAAATAAAATCTAAAGACTGTTTCATCCTTTAGTGCCATGTGTCAAACTCAAGGCCCGCGGGCCAAAACCGGCCCCTTGCAGATTTAGATCCGGCCCGTGTATCAATTTGGGTTCACTAGACCCGCCTAGTTGTGCGCCAAAATAAAAACACTGGAGAGTGTTTTTTAAACTGCAATTACCTGACAAACAAAGCAGACATACGGCAGATTTGCCGACTCTGAGACTCAGAAATTCCCCCAGAAGAAGCAAAGAGTTTTCATATTCAGGCTGAGAAACAGGTTGTTGTTAAAAAAATGTATCATTGTTTTTGCTTGATTTGCTAAATTCTGTGATAGCTAGGGAAGTCCCTTGATGACTTTTATAGGGCTTCATGTCAACAAAAAGCGTACAAACATGTCAGAAAAAGCAACACATTTACAAAAAGGTGACAAATGTCTGAGAAAGCCACTAAAACAACAAAAATGAGGAAAAAAAGCTACCAAAATGTAAAAAAAAAAAAAATTGACATGCAGTAACAAAAGCACATCAATAAACTCTACATGTCTGGCCCTTGGTGTGATTCTCTTTTCCAGTGTGACCATCCACCACCCCAACCAACCTCCTTACGCGGATCGGCATTTCATACTACTCGCTACCGTAATCGTGCTGTGACCACGACATATGCTTCCCATTTAAATTCATTAGTTTACATTTTCGTGCTGTCCACCACGAAAAAAACTACAAAAACGTCCCTGTGGACACAAATCAATAGATTAAATAACGTGACCATTTGATGAACTGCTGTGAGACTGGGTTGTTTCCCTGCATGCTGTCTGATCCAAGCTGTGTAGTAGCTGCTACCTGCATTTATTTTTTCATATATTTGGTTGCTGACTGTATTTGCTGCAAACATAAATACATTGACAGCAGCCAGAATCATGTAAGTAGTAATATATTTTGCAGTTTTTAATAAAAGACTTTTAATGGTTTCAGTGTTTGCAGATGTTTAAAGAAACAGACATACAGAGAAACTTGGAGCCTTTTAGAAGAAAACAGCTGCTCAGGAACTGAAACGTGACAAAATGCAAAAAACTAAATCCTTTAACAAAGATGAAAACTATTGTAGTTCATCCATTTACAAGTTACTCTCCTGTAATAAGCAGCATATTTTACCTTCATATTTGTGTGGTTATGTCAGAAATTAAATCATATATCAACTAATTTTTCTTGTTTTTATTCAGAATTCTTAAAAGCCAGTCATACAACAATCATACTCAAATGTCTGTGTTGTCTCATTTTGAATGACTTGACCTGAGGACATTAGTCATGTGAGACAGTGCAGAGTTTATCAGCCCAGGGAGGATGAGGAAAGACAAGAAATGTTTCTTACTGCAGGAGCTGAAGTAGTTTCATTTAAGCAACCAGATCGTTGTGATGTTTTTGGCACTTTTACTAACAAGTGATCTTTATTGTGTTTTTGTGTGTCTAATGTTGAGTCATAATATTTCTCAGGAAAATGGGACGTTGTATAATGAAGAGAATAGGTTAATTTATTATCTAAAAATGATATCTAATCTAAAATTTAGGGAAAAAACTTAATATTAACTTAATAATATTACTTAATATTGAAAATATAATGTATAAAATATATGATATAAATATTACATTCATATATCATCTTCATTATTTGGCTTCATCAGCCCAGTACTGTTACCGTTACTGATACAGTTATGATTTACATCATTATTAAATAATATTATGGAAAACATATAACATGATAAATATGAAAACTGTAGCTGTTAAATTGAATTAAAAACATTTGTGTTGTGTATGTTTCTCTCTTTACTGTAACAGTGAGCTGGTGTTGAAACCATTAGTGGTCTGAGGGCTCCTCCTCTGGTGGCTTCATGTTACAAGTGTTCAGGCTCTGAGGGGTTTTTGTTCAGGTCTACTGATGGTTTGTGTTACTGTGGCTCTCTGGCACAGTAATACACAGCAGTGTCTTCAGGCTGCACAGTCTGTCCATTTAGAGTCACTGTCTTGCTGGATGAGTCCAAGCTGATACTGAACTTGTTCTTCAGTGAATCTTTGTAGTATGTGGTGGATCCAACTGCTGCCATTCCAATCCACTCCAGTCCTTTCCCTGCAGGCTGTCTGATCCAAGCTGTGTAGTAGCCGCTAACAGAATAAGAGACCTGACAGGTGATGGTACGGCTTGACCTGGCTGCACAGTCACAGAGGCTGGCTGGGTCAACTGTTCACACTTCACACCTGTGGAGGAAAACATGTTGAGTATTGAATCAGTGTAATAACAGTGAACAGTGTGCTGTGATCATACTGTCAGTGTCTCTGCCTCAGTGAGACTCAAAGGATCCAGCAGCGCAGCAGGCAGTCAGGTCGAGCTACATGGAAAATGGTTTTAGGTGATCTGATGGGAGCTTCTCTTCTTCTGCTGCAACTGACAGCATGATATCAAGTCTTTATAGCAGACTGTGAGGAAGTTCACTTTGCATAGAGAAGGACACTGACAGGCTATAAAAGAAGGATGAACTGTCCTGTCACAAGTAAAGCTTTAAATTGTGTTATGAAATATATTGAATGAATGAAAGAACATGTATTTATTATTACAAACTTAAATTCCATTTTTTTTAATTACAAATTATCTAACACAAGTCAAACATGTCAGACAAATAGATTTATATTCACAACAGAATCAACAGTTTAACAGAATAGTTATTGTGTGCTTCAACTATATATGGGGGATCTACAATAAAACATGTCTGAATGGAACACTTTTATTGAGACTATTTCTCTGAATGTGTTGATGATGTTGAACTAAAGCTTATTATGTGAATGACAAAATAAGAACGCAAAGATTTGACTTGTTTTGACACGTTGAGTTTTTGTACAGCGTTGCTCCTTCCTGTGTCACTGTGGGTCTCTAGCACAATAATAAACAGCAGAATCTTCAGTCTTCAGACTGTTCACCTGCAGATACACCTGCTGTCTACTGTTTTCTCTGGGGATGGTAAACCGGCCTTTGACTGACTGAGAGTAGTAGATGCTGCCACTGCCACTGCTGATGTAAGCGATCCATTCCAGTCCTTTTCCAGCAGCCTGTCTGATCCAAGCATTATCATAATCCCCACCAAACCCAGAATATGTGCAGGTCAGTCTGTGGGATTCTCCAGGTCTTTTAACCACTGGTTCAGACTCAGTCAGTGTTTGACCCTCCGTACCTACAGACATTTAAACAGCTCATTAGTTTCTGTAATGCAGCCATGTTGTCTTTATACCAGGAAGTTTGTAAGAAAAACTATTGTTCTTACCTGCCCAGTTAAATGACAGAATGAGAAAAACAACCAAATAATCAGGTCTGATCATTGTTAAAGCCAGTTGTCTCTGTCCAGTCTACAGTGTGTATGTCAGTGATTTAGTGTCTGTCCTTCACTCTGCAACACATATGTAGAGATGGAAGAGGTCAGAGATTTGCATTGACTCCTCCTCCTCAAACAGAAACTCAACACATCTCTGGAAAATATGATTTATATCATTCTTTCATTATATGATTATACGTATGATTTTCTCAATAATGAAGATACATTTATTTATACTCAAATTAGATGTATTTATATACTTTGCTCAGCAGCATTTGATGGCCATCCATATACTGGATATATCACGCATAAATGTCCAAATATATTATTATATATACATCTGCTGTTCAAAATCAAAAAAAGGAACATTATTACCATTTTTTTGTGGAAAAGCAAATTTCAAATGTAAAACTACAAAACAGGAATTCACAAACCATGACATCAGCTTTTGCTTCCTTTGTGGTCATGAATTTGTGTGTGTGTGTTTAGAGACACATGTCATATTCTCCTTAGTATCATGTGACGTCTTATCTTCTACTGCCACCTGTAGGTTCTTGGGGAAATAATTTGTATGAGGTTTTTGTCAAGCCTCTCTGCTTCCTTTAACCAGTGTGTTTCTCGCACAGTAATACACAGCAGAGTCCTCTGGCTTTAAGTTGGACAGTCTCAGATACACCATGCTGTTGCTGTCTTCTCTACTGATTTCTACACGGCCCTGCACACTGCTGGCATAAGTGTTACTGCTTGCAGAAGAGTATCCGTTCCCTATCAATTCCATTCCTTCTCCTGCAGGTTGTCTGATCCAGCTCATAACACAGCAGCTAAATGTGAAGCCAGATCCCCTGCAGGAGAGACTGAGAGTCTCCCCAGGCTTTTTCACTACTGAACTGGAAGGAATGGACTCCATACTCTGACTTGTACAACCTGATGAAATAAAAGGGAGAGAGGAAACACAGAAGAAATGAATCATCTGGGAAGTTTTCTGGTGTCACTGACTGACCATCAGTCCATGTTGTCTGAGAAAAGATAAAACAGCAAGAAGCAGGAGAACTCACAGGGCAGATAGAGAGCAACCAGGAGAAGAGTGAGTGTGTTTATCATCCTGAGGCTGGAGATGTGACATCTGATGCTCCACACAAAGTACAAGAGCAGTCAGCAGGACAGAAGTACACTGCACAGACTCAAGATTTGCATCAGGATATCATGGGGAGGGAGTGGCTCATAAACCAGCACTGTGTAATTTGTACAATAATAAATATATTTGTAGAATTTATTATTCTTTCATTTTTTAATTATAATTGCTTTTCCTTCTATGCTATATACAATATCACATCCAGAAACATGAGCACTTTTTTTGTAGTGTTGTAGATTATCTGTAAGGTTTATGTTAAATAAACTCACAAATGAATGATGTCATGAAAAATGTATGGTTGAGTTACATGGGTGCTGGGTATTTGTGCAGGTCTGTTGGTGGTTTGCATCACTGTAGAGCTATTTTTAGGAAATAGCTTATATGTATAATAATATATTGAATTAATTTTCAAATTTCAATAATATTTTTACAAATGCAGGCTCTGAGTCATGATAAACTGTCCCAACATGCGGACAAATACAGTTTTTATTGATGACATATCTTTCATTATAAATTGTCAATCATTCAGTGGAACATGTGTTTTCACAGCCCTGACATGCTTCAGTGATTCTCACACAGAGATCAGTGTTATTCAGTTGTTGTACAGCTTAGTAGTGTTGTGTGTCACTGTGGCTCTCGTGCACAATAATAAACTGCAGAGTCTTCTTGTTTCAGACTCTTAACCTCTAAGTGCACAAGATTTTGAGAGGTGTCTGGTGATGGAAAAATGGCCTTGGACACCTTTGGAAATATTGTGCCAGTTCCGCCATCGATGCGTCCGATCCATTCCAGTCCTTTCCCTGCTTTCTGACGAATCCAGTGCAGCCAAGCTAGAGACAGTCCGTCCACCTTACAGGACAGAGTGACTGGTTGTCCAGCTCTGCTCACCACTGGCTCTGAGGAGGTGAGGGACTGGCCCCGAGCAGCTGGAAGAGACAGAGTTTAGATTACAGGGAGCCAGCCGACATCCAAAGCTCCTTTTCTCCTCCTTCGCTCAACACCGACTTCACTCACCTGAAATGAGAGCCAAGAGGAGGACACTCTGTACAACTGTCATGGTGGGAACTTGACTCAGTCTGCACCTGCAGAGGCTGTTATGGGGATTATATATTGTGTTGACAGAATGGGTGGGGATTATGCATCAGTGTGTGGATTTACATTTTAGCAGTGGGAGATACAGTTTTCTGTCTGAAAAGGAGGAGTGCTGGACTCTGAGAGAGAGAGAGAGAGAGAGAGAGCAAGAGAGAGGTTTTCGTTTTCTCTTATTTTCAGTGTGTTTGGACAGTTTTTCAACTGTGTGCATTTCTAAGAGGGTAAGATTGTGTGGTGTGTAGTTTAATGTATACAGTACAAGCTGTAATGTCAGTCTAAGACGTTAATTTAAAAGGTTATTATTCACCTAAGTGAGGTGGATTACTGCTAATATTGAAAACAATGTGAAAAATGAATACATAGTTTTTCCTCCAAGAGCCAAGGAAGTAAAAGTTTGCCTTATTACAGTATTACTACAGTATCCATTCAGCTTCCAACCCAATGGCTTACATACACAAGAATAAACAGCAGCTCCTTCAGTCTTCTAGCTGTTTATATTGAAATTGATTTGAAATGATGAAATGGAGAACTATACAACTAAATGAATACATGAAGAATCAGTCAGAATCACTGCTGATCCAGCACCTAAATGTTCTATTTTTGTTGGGGTGAAGCAAGCTCTCAAAGGGTCTGAGTATAAAATTGTAGTTTTGAGTGGCAGTCAGTTAAAATCAAAGAGATAAGCAGAACTAAGTGTTTCCATATAGAGGACAGAGAAACTTGAGACTGGCTGCTTCTAGGGCTTTTATGAAAGAAAATGTATTATTTATATTATTTGTGACTTCCACTTTAGATGCCACATGGCTGAAATGTGTATGTAGTATTTATTTTATTCATACCTGGACAAGGATTGTTTTGCTGTATTTGGCTGTTCTGTAAGGAAGTGATAATTGATAGGACCCCCCTAAAGTGATATGCTAAATCTCAAGGGGCTATCTTTAAATAAATTCAATAAATTGAAATTAAAGATTAATTAAGATACTTTTGTTGGTGGTTAATGTCTGTCTTTTTCAGGCCACATTTTCATGATTTTATTAAAAACAACAAAAGCTAAAAAATAAATGAATAAGAATACATCTATAAGAATGGGATCTGCAGGATTTTGTACAGCTGCTCAACTGAATCAGTCACTGTGGCCGTTGAGCACAATAATAAACAGCAGAATCTTCAGTCTTCAGACTGTTCATCTGCAGATACAGCTGCTGTCTGTTGTTGTCTCTAGATATGGTAAACCGGCCTTGGACTTACTGAGAGTAGTAGATTCTGTAATTATCATATTCGATAGTTGCTACCCATTCCAGTCCATTTACAGGAGTCTGTCTGACCCAGGCCATCCAAGAGCTACCAAAGTTAAACCCAGAGGCTGAACAGGTCAATCTGTGGGATTGTCCAGGTCTTTTAACCACTGGTTCAGATTCTATTAGAGTCTGACCATCAACACCTGTCAAGACAAAACAAAAATGTGAAATATGTCAGTTATAGAAATTAAAACTGTGTCAAATAAATATCAGTGAAAATCTTCACCTGCCCAGCAGAGAGTTAAAAGCAGCAGTCCTGTCCTATAGTCCATCATGTTAAACTGTGTGTCCACTGTTCTCTGTCCTCCTCTCTGCACTCAGATAAGTAGAGGTGGAAGATATTTGAGTTTTGCATCGACTCCTCCTCACAGGGAGGAAACATCTGGACTGGAGATATTTAATGAAACTAAGTCAGAGTCAACCCTCCAAGTCAGCTGTTTTAATATTTGTCTGACATGTTTTAATTTGTGTAAAATGTTCGTCGGCATTAACACCACAACCACATTAATTCTAATGATACACAAATGACATCTGACACGTTAAAAAAACAAGGGTTATTAAAATTTGTTAAATTATGATTCATCTTGGTATTAAGGCTCTGCTTCTCATTAGTCACTTTGAGCGTAATGGGCAGCACATTAGATCATTCATAATAATATAAATAAACAAATGTTTTAGTCAGATCACCAACATCTACAAGCATTTCTGAAAATTGCTTTAATATCATCTCACTATGTCATAACATATGTACATGCTTTGTACTTATGAATATGACTTTGTGTATTTGTGAAGAGATGTAGCTACTGTTTAAATGTAGTTAGTTATCAGATGTTACATGAAAACAGGAAGAAAAAAAAATTCTCATCTTTTATAGGCTTTACAACTCGATTAATACCATTCATTGAATTCCATAAACATTAATTGTATTAAGTCATTAGAGAGTGCTGTCTTTATTAATGTTCACATTTAGAACATGTGTGTGTGGTTGAGTCTTGCTGGTTGCTGGGTATTTGTGCAGGTCTGTTGGTGGTTTGTATCACTGTGGGGTAACGTACACAGTAATACACAGCTGTGTCCTCAAGTTGCACATTCTGTCCTTTTAGAGTCACTGTTAGAGCAGAAGTGTCTCTGCTGTAGCTGAACTTGTTTTTCAGAGCATCATTTTGGTAAAGGCCACTTGTTCCCCACTGATAGGATTGCATAACTGTCATCAGTCAAAGAATAACCAGAGACCTGACAGCTGATGGTCAGAGACTGTCCAGGCTGTACAACCATTGAGTCTGTCTGGATGAGATCAATACTGTTCACACCTGTGGAAACACAAATCAACATTATCTTCATCATTCATCTGACTATTCAGTGTTTCTAATGTGTGTATTAGAGTGAATCCACTGAAAGCTCCTCACAGGATCCAGCAGCCAGCAGCAGTATCAGAGCTACAGAGAACATGTTGATGTTGAAGCTGAACTGATGTCAGTTCTTCTGTCTCTCACTGACACACACACACTTCACTTCTTTATGAGGCCACACAAAAGGAGGCTGATTTACATACTGGTGATAGTAAATCAGTATTTTTGAATAAATCAAAATGAAGATGAAATGTTCAGGTGTTCTC
This sequence comes from Perca fluviatilis, assembly GCF_010015445.1. Taxonomy (NCBI): domain Eukaryota; kingdom Metazoa; phylum Chordata; class Actinopteri; order Perciformes; family Percidae; genus Perca; species Perca fluviatilis. Next base: position 9,799,417 of record NC_053126.1, on the reverse strand, counting down.
ACATAAAGAGAAGGTGAAACCTGAATCTCTGACAAACATGTTAATGAAAAGTAAAAAATGATATGATAGAAGAGAAACTGAATTCATTCCATCACTTGAAAGGTTATATATACTGTACATTCAATTAAGTATCACTAGTCTGTTATGTCAGACTATTTAAATTCATTGATTGTACTGTTAATGTTACCTTTAATTAAGAACCTAAAACTGTTTCTCTCCTTGCTGTAACAGTGAGCTGTTGCAGTGTTCGAACTATACCGTGGCCGTAGTCGTGCGATTGCGACTTACAATGACTTACAAAGATACATAACAGCTAAGTGTATGCACTATACAGGATTTACCCTATCATACTTTATCGACAGGAGTAGATAGGTCAAATAGCAAACAGCCAGCCACAAATAGTCTATAAACAAAGCATCAGGCTATTTTTGAGATTTTACGTGAACAATGGTTAAGGTTACTCAGGCTACCGAAGAATACCATAATTCCTCCGTTCAATTAGACCTTTGCAACGCACCCCAAACTTCCATCCTTAACAAACAGCCATGTATATCGGCTCTTCCAGTCTCTCCACTGCTGGCTGTTCCATTTTAACGGGAGAGAGGAGCAAGAGGGGTTAGGATCATCTTCAGCCAGAGAGGACATTATTTCTTCCCGATTTCTTCCCCGATTAATGGCCTCCAACGTTTATATTTTTTCTACGAATCTTTGAGTTAACATGTACTAAACATGAGTTGAATTTGCACCGCAGCGCCGCCACGCCTTGATGCTCATACCAAGAATAGCATTTATAGTTATCTTTATTGAAGTGAATTAGGTTCAAATCGCCGACATGCATGAATGATATTTTTGCAGTTTTACACATAATAATCCACGATGATCACATTACACAAAACTGAAATTGCACGTCAAAACGACACATTGTCAATATTTTTAGAGACCCCCCAACATTTCACAAATCACGTTTCCAGGGGAGCCCATGTCTTATTAAGGGGAGCCTAGCTCCCCCTAGCTCCCCCGTAGTTCGCACCCTGAGCTGGTGTTGAAACCATTAGTGGTCTGAGGGCTCCTCCTCTGGTGGCTTCATGTTACAAGTGTTGAGGCTCTGAGGGGTTTTTGTTCAGGTCTACTGATGGTTTGTGTTACTGTGGCTCTCTGGCACAGTAATACACAGCAGTGTCTTCAGGCTGCACATTCTGTCCATTTAGAGTCACTGTCTTGCTGGAAGTCTCTAAGTCAATACTGAACTTGTTCTTCAGTGAATCTTTGTAGTATGAACCTCCAGTATATTTCATTCCAATCCACTCCAGTCCTTTCCCTGCAGGCTGTCTGATCCAAGCTGTGTAGTAGCCAAGAGAATAAGAGACCTGACAGGTGATGGTCAGACGTTGACCTGGCTGCACAGTCACAGAGGCTGGCTGGGTCAACTGTTCACACTTCACACCTGTTAAAAAAGAAAAAGGTTTTTGTAACAAATGATCAAGTTATAATGCAAAAGAAAAACTGTTGACATTAACAAATCCAGAGAGACTCACATCCAGCTGCCAAAGCAGCAGCAGAGCTACAGAGAACATGGTTTATGTTGAAACTGACGTGCTGTGAACTCCACTGACAGCCTGATGTGATGTTTTTATAGCTGAGAAACAAGGAAGGTCACTGAGTTTGCATAAAATCAAACATGAAGCATCAGCGTTGGTCTAACTGGAGTCAATAGAAGAGTTTGTTCAGTTATATATCTGCAGAGTGAAAATATGCATGTCATTTTTTTATTTCTTCATATCCACGTACAGATAACTTTAAACTGTAAATATTACTTCCACATATTTTCCAGACTTTCTTCAAACATTAAAAACCGTTTAATATAAAATAGTTATCTCCATACATGATAAAAGTAAATTCACTTTGTATGTAAACAATACCGTTAAATGCTGTCATCATCATCTCCACTTTCAGCAGTTTTCTCTTAGAAATGATTTTGATGAAATTACAGTATGTGATGGAAAGAGTGACATATTCTTATTTACCTATTGATTTTATTACAGAGCAATATGAATCATTTTAGAGTTTGAGTATCAGTCAGTTAAGATCAATGAGAACAGCAGATCTGAGTTTCTCCTTTTAGTAACAGAGGAGAGAGAAACTAGACACTGACTGTCCTCTAGTGATTTTATAAAAGAAACAGTAACATTATTTTTCATTCTCATAGATTCCACATCATATCATTTACAGACAGTATTGTGTCTTACTTTGTAGAAATGTAAAGTATTTGTAGAAGTTTAATTTCAGCAACCAGATTGTTGGGCTGTCTTTGGACCTTGTATCAATGAGTGATCTTTATTGTATTTTTAAACATACAATATGTAACTTTCTGCCGCTAGGGGTCTCTTAACCAAAACAATGGACGGTAAAACTGGACTTTTGATGACGTTTGGAAGTTGTGTGGAATTATGGGAGTTTTTTGTGTTAAACACCTTCGCTGCCAGTTAGAATGCATCAGTTCACGGACGAGTTTACCCAAGTTTATTCACGTTATGTTTAGTAACGTTTTTTCATGTTATTGTAATAAAATAGCTGCAGTTTCCCCAACATAATTACGTTTTTCTTGATTAGATTGTTATTTGTAGCTGGCCAGTTAGCTAGTGAGCCAGCAAGCTAACAGTAGCCAGCAGATAAAACACAAAATATTTCACATATCAATGGCCCCCTTTGGATGGTTTCAACACCGGGGTGGACGGGGTTTGTTGTAACGCTAGCTAGCTACTAAACGAGGCTGAGAGATGGGTGTGGATAGGGATTGTTGGGGAAATCTCCGCGACAGGGAGCCAGGACGTTCAATGCCTGTTGTGCAGCAGCAGAACATCTCTCAGCTGCCCGGAATTATCTCCCCTTCACTTTTCAGTAATCTTAAATTGTCGTTTTGGTGCTTAACCGACCTTCTGTCGGGTTAATTTAGCTAACCGTAAAGACAGCTAAACGCGAAGGGGGGAGAAATTCGGCAGGGAGGAGATTTTCGGCACATACACCGGTAGCGCTACAGAGATGTAGCTAGCTACCGCCATGGATGGCCGCTGTTGTGACTCGGTGCTGGGTCTGATATGGTCTGTTTCCCGACATTTAATTAAACTGCCGTTAGCGTCGTAAGCACCAGGCACTGGAGATAAGTTCTTGCCGGGGGTTGCTGTAATGAATGTAGCTGGCTGATAGCTGACTGGGGGCTAACGGTAACTAGCTAGCTATATGTCCTGGGGCTGTTGTCAGCTGTCATCCCGACTGAGTCTCTCTGCGCCGGGGGAGTGAGGCAGACAGACCGGGGTGTGCTACTTTGGCTAAATAAGCATTAGATTAATCGTCTATCTACAGCTAACGTTAACATTACTAGTGAAGTTATTCGTGGGTTAGCTCAGTCCTGTTAGCTGTGGTCGAAACAGTCATACTAAAAATAACTTTATTAGCGTGTTGAACAATGTTGTAACCTCATAATGTTACCCACAAAGCTTTAAGTTAGCACATTGTAGTAACGTCAAGCTGGTATCGATATTGAACTATAAAAATAGATAAGGTCTCTGTTGTATTACTGTGATAAAAAGTGGGATGTAATTAATCACAAAATGATGCTGTATGGCAAAAAAAAGCAGTATCACGGTTACAAGTATTATTTTTCTGTGACATTGTATGATTTACAATTGCTCCTGAACGTATCATCTTGGTGCCAGTGTTCTGACGGAAGATAGAGTAACTGGAGGGTGAAAGGTTATATGACGCCACTGACGGGCGACTAAAGGAAACGTGCCGTGTCTGAAAATAAAATAACAGATTTCTCTGGGTTTGACATTTGGTGGAAACATTTGGGATAGTGTAAGAACACAACTCATAAAAATATATAACATAGCTATGGTCATTTTTAGACATTTTAAAGCAGAAATGTTACATATTGTACCTTTAATGTGTTTTCAACATATGGAAATAAAATTACAGAATATAAAACAACTTAACAATCTCAAAACAACAACATTTTAATATAACATCTTTAAATATCTACATTTTATGAAAAATATTTCAAACTTGTGCACTGCCAGCCTGAAAGAATAAGTACTGTAGGATTTTGTACAGCTGCTCAACCAACTCCAGTCACTGTGGGTCTCGAGCACAATAATAAACAGCAACTTTAGTCTTCAGACTTTTCCGATCCAGCTTCTTTCATAATGGGAAGAGTTTTTGCTAAGATCTGTATACAGACATACAGTATTAAAACAATCTGTCAAATCAGAGTATATTTTAAAAATGACAACAAGGTTTTGAATTCCTTCCTTTTTATGGCTGGAAAATGATTTAATTCCAGGATTTTGTGTAAATTGGGGACACGGTGGTGCGGTGGTTAGCACTGTTGCCTCACAGCAAGAAGGTTGTGGGTTCGTACCCCGGTTGGCCCGGCCTTTCTGTGTGGAGTTTGCATGTTCTCCCCGTGTCTGTGTGGGTTCTCTCCAGGTACTCCGGCTTCCTCCCGCCGACCAAAGACATGTGGGCTAGGTTTATTGGTGTCCCTAAATTGTCCGTAGGTGTGCATGTGTGAGTGAGTGGTTGTTCGTCTATGTGTGGCCCTGCGATGGACTGGCGACCTGTCCGGGGTGTACCCCGCCTTTTGCCCGACGTATGCTGGGATTGGCTCCAGCCCCCCCACAACCCTGTGCGCGGGATAAGTGGTTGACGATGGATGGATGGATGGATGGATTTTGTGTAAATTTGGTATGAATAAAAAATTTATTTCATGAAAAAACTTGTGTACAATCTGAAAATCATGTGGAAGCTTTTTAATTTTAAATGTTGCCAAAATGTTGATTTTTGCATGATCTTCATGCATGTACTTATGAAGTGGACACAGTTTCACCACATTAATACATAGAACGTGTCGACAGTATGGCAAAACAAGTGATACTGAGTCAACTGAATGTTCCCACTGTGATTGTAAATAGAGGAAGTAGTTTTTGTATGACTCTCCTAATATCGTCTCTCACTGTGTCTCTTCTTGCACAGTAATACACTGCTGTGTCCTCGGTCTTCAGACTGTTCATCTGCAGATAGAGTTTACTGCTGGAGTCATCTCTGGAGATGGTGAATCTCCCCTAGACTGACTGGGAGTAATAGGTAGAAGCACTGCCTGTGTGTACAAAAGCGATCCACTCCAGTCCTTTTCCAGGAGCCTGTCTGATCCAGTTCATATGGTAGCTACTAAATGTGAATCCAGATGTTGTACGGGTCAATCTGTGGGATTCTCCAGGCCTTTTAATCGCTGGTTCAGATTCTGTCAGAGTCTGACCATCAACACCTGTCAAGATATAAAAAACATCAAGTGAAATAAGTTGATGACATGAATAAAAGCAATGTCAAATCAAGGTCAGTGAAAATCTTCACCTGTCCAGCAGAGAGTTAAAAGCAGCAGTCCTGTCTAGTCCATCATGTTAAACTGTGTGTCCACTGTTCTCTGTCCTCCTCTCTGCACTCAGATAAGTAGAGGTGGAAGATATCTGAGTTTTGCACTGACTCCTTTTTTGTCTTTCTCCTAACTGTATTTTGTGTTTTCACAAATCATCTCACCATTTTTTTTTTTTTTACAGTATGTCACTTTGTAAAATTTGAATGGATTTACTTACTCTCAGGTTTGTCCAATGCAATGTACCAATTATGGAATAATGCAGGGTGCGAACTACGGGGGAGCTAGGGGGAGCTCGGCTCCCCTTAATAAGACATGGGCTCCCCTGAAAACGTGATTTGTGAAATTTTGGGGGGTCTCTAAAAATATTGACAATGTGTCATTTTGACGTGCAATTTCAGTTTTGTGTAATGTGATCATCGTGGATTATTATGTGTAAAACTGCAAAAATATCATTCATGCATGTCGGCGATTTGAACCTAATTCACTTCAAAAAAGATAACTATACATGCTATTCGTGTTATGAGCATCAAGGCGTGGCGGCGCTGCGGTGCAAATTCAACTCATGTTTACTACATGTTAACTCAAAGATTTGCAGAAAAAATATAAACGTTGGAGGCCATTAATCGGCGCGCAAAATCCTTGAAATCCATTCTGCAGTAAGCATATAGCCATGGCAAAAAGAAAACAAAGGCAGTTTAATTAATTTTGGTTTTACTAAGAAATTGTGTAGCGATGACGTTAATAGCGCGACTAATTCACCTGTTGCAAACCTCCCACCGGGGTGACAACGCAAGAAGCTGAAGAAATAATGTCCTCTCTGGATGAAGATGGTCCTAACCTTCTTGCTCCTCTCTCTCCCGTTAAATTGGAACAGGCAGCAGTGGAACAGCAGCTTGGGGTGCGTCGCTAAGGTCTAATTGAACGGAGGAATTATGGTAGGCTATTCTTCGGTAGCCTGAGTAACTTTAACCGTTATCTCAAAAACAGCCTGATGCTTTGTTTATAGACTATTTCTGGCTGGTTGTTTGCTATTTGACCTATCTATTCCTGTCGATAAAGTATGATAGGGTAAAATTTAAATCATGTAGTGCATACACTAGCTGTTATGTATCTTTGTAAGTCATTGTAAGTCGCAAGCGCACGACCCCCCCGCCCCCCCGCGTGGAAAAAAAGTGGGCTCCCCCGAAGGCCACGGTATAGTTCGAACACTGGAATAATGTAATATGTATAATATACATCGCTTCCAGTTCATGTAGCAGGTAAATCACCTTGTTGGCTTGAGATAGGTAAACAACAGCTCATGTTTCCTAAAGTTATTATACTTGCTGTTTTTCATGTGAAATTTCAGCTGTATTTGTTTTTAATTATTTAAATGAGGTTAATGTTAACCGATTTCTAAAAGTCTAATTCAGTCTGTCTTGTGGGAGTACAGACAATGATGTACCAGTGATTGAAACCTCCAAGAATTTAAAACGAGGGCTAGGACGTCAAAGAGTCCATAATAAAGAGTTAACGCATAGCGTTTAAACACCTCTAGTTGTTTTTGATGTAGGATTAATGTACGCACGTTTTGTGATTTGGGCCTCGGGACGCTCTTTAGTTTTGGGAAACCAGGAAGTGATGCACAGCAATGTTGTGGGTGGCTAGCAGAAACAAGCCTTGAATAGAAATGGATAAAGAAAAGAGTTTTGAATGGCAAGTTCAAATTCAAAGCCCTTCCAGATGGTTCTCTTGACAAGACTAGGGGTAGTGGTGGAATTGTGGAAATTGGTTCTCTGACAAACACATTTTAGATTGTTAACAAAAAGAAATAACGATGTTATGAAAGAGAAACTGCCTTTTGAGGATTAATTTATACTGTGCTGTAGATAAATCACCATTTAAAAAAATATCTGAAGACTGTTTCATCCTTTAGTGTAACAGTGAGCTGGTGTTGAAACCATTAGTGGTCTGAGGGCTCCTCCTCTGGTGGCTTCATGTTACAAGTGTTCAGGCTCTGAGGGGTTTTTGTTCAGGTCTACTGATGAGTCACTGGGAGAGTCTTAATTCAATACTGAACTTGTTCTTCAGTGAATCTTTGTAGTTTGGTGGATGCAACACCACCATGTACAATCACTCCAGTCCTTTGCCTGCATGCTGTCTGATCCAAGCTGTGTAGTAGCTGCTACCTGCATTTATTTTTTCATATATTTGGTTACTGACTGTATTTGCTGCAAACATAAATACATTGACAGTAGCCAGAATCATGTGAATAGTAATATATTTTGCAACTATTAATAAAAGGCTTTTAATGGTTTCAGTGTGAGCAGATGTTTAAAGAACAGACATACAGAGAAACTTGGAGCCTTTTAGAGGAAAACAGCTGCTCAGGAACTGAAACGTGACAAAATGCAAAAAACTAAATCCTTTAACAAAGATGAAAACTATTGTAGTTCATCCATTTACAAGTTACTCTTCTTTAATAAACAACATATTTTACCTTCATATGTGTGTGGTTATGTCAGAAATAACATCAGATATCAAATATCATGCAGCATGATTTTTACTTGTTTTTATTCAGAATTCTTAAAAGCCAGTCATACAACAATCATACTCAAATGTCTGTGTTGTCTCATTTTGAATGACTTGACCTGAGGACATTAGTCATGTGAGACAGTGCAGAGTTTATCAGCCCAGGGAGGATGAGGAAAGACAAGAAATGTTTCTTACTGCAGGAGTTGAAGTAGTTTCATTTAAGCAACCAGATCGTTGTGCTGTTTTTGGCACTTTTACCAACAAGTGATCTTTATTGTGTTTTGTGTGTTTAATGTTGAGTCATAATATTTCTCAGGAAAGCAGGATGTTGTATAACGAAGTGATAAAGAGTAATTTATTATCTAAAAATTATATCTAATCTAAAATTTAGGGGGAAAAAAGTAATATTAAAAATATAATGTATAAAATATATGATATAAATATTACATTCATATATCATCTTCATTATTAGGCTTCATCAGGCCAGTAAGAATACTGTAGGATTTTGTACAGCTGCTCAACCAACTCCAGTCAATGTGGCTCTCGAGCACAATAATAAACAGCAGAATCTTCAGTCTTCAGACTGTTCATCTGCAGATACAGCTGCTTTCTGCTGTCGTCTCTGGAGATGGTAAACCGGCCTTGGACTGACTGAGAGTAGTAGATGCTAGTAGTGTAGATAATCGCAATCCACTCCAGTCCTTTTCCAGGAGCCTGTCTGATCCAGGCCATCCCGTAGCCGCTGATTGTTAATCCAGATGCTGTACAGGTCAATCTGTGGGATTCTCCAGGTCTTTTAATCGCTGGTTTAGATTCTGTCAGAGTCTGACCATCAACACCTGTCAAGATATACAAACAATCACATGAATTTAGTTGTTACACAATTCAAAACTATGTTTAATCTAGATAAGTGAAAATCTTCACCTGCACAGCAGAGAGTTAAAAGCAGCAGTCCTGTCCTATAGTCCATCATGTTAAACTGTGTGTCCACTGTTCTCTGTCCTCCTCTCTGCACTCAGATAAGTAGAGGTGGAAGATATCTGAGTTTTGCATCGACTCCTCCTCACAGGGAGGAAACATCTGGACTGGAGATATTTAATGAAACTGAGTCAGAGTCAACCCTCCAAGTCAGCTGTTTGACCTTTATCTGAAATGTTTTAATTCGTGTAAAATGTTTCAGTATTAACACCACAACCACATTTATTCTAATAATATACAAATGACATCTGACACAATAAGATACAAGGGTTTTTCAAATATGTTAAATCATAATTAATCTTGTTATCAAGACTCTGTTTCTCATTAGTCATTTTGAGAACAATAGGCACCACATGGAGTATTAACAAGCATTTACAATTTCATTCTGATCAACATCTACTATAATTTTTGACAGTTACATTATTGTCATTTCATCATTTTATACTATTGTAACATTATGGTTTGTGCTTAACTTTAGTTTTTCACTAGATAATGCTTTGATAAATGAAGAAACTCTGTCTAATAATCTAAGTGATGTAACATCATGAAGAGAATACATATTTACTCATAAGTATAAAGTAAAATATATAGGAATATAATGTAGATATATCAAAGTGCTTTGTAATTTGGGGCGGGGGGGGAACTCAGATATCATTAAGATCACATTGTTAGTTGTCTTTGGAGGTTTTTGTGCAGCTGCTCCACTGTCTTCAGTCACTGTGGGTCTCGAGCACAATAATAAACAGCAGAATCTTCAGTCTTCAGACTATTCATCTGCAGATACACCTGCTGTCTGCTGTTTTCTCTGGAGATGGTAAACCGGCCTTGAACTGACTGAGAGTAGTAGATGTTGCTACTAGCACTGCTGATGCGAGCGATCCATTCCAGTCCTTTTCCAGCAGCCTGTCTGATCCAAGCATTAGTATAATCCCCACCAAACCCAGAATATGTGCAGGTCAGTCTGTGGGATTCTCCAGGTCTTTTAACCACTGGTTCAGACTCAGTCAGTGTTTGACCCTCAGTACCTACAGACATTTAAACAGCTCATTAGTTTCTGTAATGCAGCCATGTTGTCTATGTACCAGGAAGTTTCTCAGAAAAACATCTATTGTTCTTACCTGACCAGTTAAATGACAGGATGAGAAAAACAACCAAATAATCAGGTCTGATCATTGTTAAAGCCAGTTGTCTCTGTCCAGTCTACAGTGTGTATGTCAGTGATTTAGTGTCTGTCCTTCACTCTGCAACACATATGTAGAGATGGAAGAGGTCAGAGATTTGCATTGACTCCTCCTCCTCAAACAGAAACTCAACATATCTCTGGAAAATATGATTTATATAATTCTTTCATTATATGATCATACGAATGATTTTCTCAATAATGAAGATACATTTATTTATACTCTAATTAGAAGTATTTATATACTATGCTCAGCAGCATTTGATGGCCGTCCATATACTGGATATATCATACATAAATGTCCAAATATATTCTCAACACCTTTGCATGTTCTCCCCGTGCTTGCGTGGGTTTCCTCCGGGTGCTCCGGTTTCTTCCCACCATAAAGACATGCATGCCAGGCAACTAGGACTACAGTTGAAAATTAGCCGACTGGCTAACACTGGCGCATTTACAGAAATGTTCATTAATGTGCATTGTCCTAATCAAATAAATAAACAAACAAACAAACAAACCTGCTGTTCAAAATCAAAAAAAGTAACCTTATTACCATTTTTTCTTTGGAAAAGCCAATGTCAAATGCAACACTAAAAAACAGGAAGTCACAAACCACGACATCAGCTGTTGCTTCCATTGTGGTCATGAATTTGTTTGTGTGTGTTTAGAGCCACTGTCATATTCTACTTAGTATCATCCTGACGTCTTATCTTCTACTGCCATCTGTTGGTTCTTTGGAAAATAATTTGTCTGAGATTTTTGTCAAGCCTCTCTGCTTCCTCTAACCAGTGTGTTTCTCTGGCACAGTAATACACAGCAGAGTCCTCTGGCTTTAAGTTGGACAGTCTCAAATACACCATGCTGTTGCTGTCATCTCTACTGATTTCTACACGGCCCTGCACACTGCTGGCATAAGTGTTTCTGCTTGCAGTAGAGAAGCCGCTCCCTATCCATTCCATTCCTTCTCCTGCAGGTTGTCTGATCCAGCTCATATCACAGCAGCTAAATGTGAAGCCAGATCCCCTGCAGGAGAGACTGAGAGTCTCCCCAGGCTTTTTCACTACTGAACTGGAAGGAATGGACTCCATACTCTGACCTGTTGTTGGGGACCAAGAAGCTGGTTAAACCTGATTTAACCAAAAAGGCCTCAGATTGAGCTGACCAGAGAGACAAAGGAATCGTGGCCTGTATGTAAACCCCAAAGCCTGGTTAATTAACACCTCTATGCTAAAGTCCCAGCCAGAAGGGACAAGCCTCACAACTGGCAGGAAGTCAAAGAACTACAAGATTGTAGTCTCGACACTTTCGAGAGTTTTGAGTCTTCCTATTGGGTCAGCGGGACCATAAACACAGCATGGAGTCTTGACCTATAAATAAGCCTGATCACCCAAAATCCTGTTGTCTTCACTTGCAACTCACGTTGCTGACAGGAGGCACGCAAGCGCTTGTGCTGAACTTCCATTTTCTGGAGAAAGTGGATTTAATTTCGGAGGATCCTATGAAAAACGCACCAGTGTTTTTCATAACTGCAGTGAGAAGGAAACGACGTTTTCCTTCTCAAAGTCGACCAAACTTTCCCCCTTGCTGCCTTTTTGGAGGGAAGTTTCTCCGTGGCCGCTGACGAGCGCCAAGGACCCGTTCTGTTTCATTTCTGTGGAAACCTATGGACAGGAACAAACGGACTGAACACACCGTAAAAAGGCTGACGTCTGGGCAGAGATAAGTAGTGTGTTTATTAATGAGCAAAGGGTTCGCTACCACTTTTTTCCAGTAATGTGATCTGTGATTTTAATTATGTACTGGTCTATACGTGATTATTAATCTGTTTTCTGTGAATGTATAAATTGATCACTATACTGTTTGATTTTGTTGTGTTAAGTAGCTGGTTAAAAACCGTAAGCGCTGCCTGCTAAACCACTCCTTTCACGGAGTTTAGTTACTGTCTGCGAGACAATCGCGGAAATCAGCTGTTAGCCACTGAGCTGGCCGTTATCGATAACTAAGATCAGAGTGTCTCTTTTGTTTTCCTCCTTTATTCTGTTCCTTTTACTAACACACACACGGACACAAGCTAGCCACGTAGCTCCCGAGCTAACGCTGCTAGCTTAACCACCTGGGGTTGCCTAGCAACCCCCCCCTCGACCTGTTCAACCCCCTCCTCGTGCACCCAGCACCACTATCGCCCTCTTGAGGCTGAATAGTTTTGTGCAGCTCACAGGAGTAGCCATTTTGGGAGTTGTTTTGTGTTAGAACTACACTTCGACACCGCCCCTCCTCTTTCACTCTCTCACTCACACACACACACACACACACACACACACACACACACACACACACACACACACACACACACACACACACACACAGATGTGTCCACAACACATGCTGTTTTGTTTTTTTTCTTTGTTTTGGGTTGTGATACTGAAAAAGGTATATACGTTTTATTATTGAAGGATTATTGATTGGCTACTGATAATAGTGACGTTAATAAATTCGATTATACTTAATTAGCAGTTGCTGGTGATTATTTGTGTATTTGTTTTTGATAATTGCTGGTTGAACGGGTCCGCGCTCGAAATCACCCCTTCCTTTAATTCCTTTTAAAGGATTTTTACAGAAATGAGACTGTTCCACAGTTTGATTATTGGTCCCTGACTTGCAGGGTGGTGCCCCGTTTTGATTGTTTGTCGATTTGATAAAGTTATTCATAACTTTATTAATATTGATAAAACATATTTGATAATTTGCCAATGATCAAATCTGTACCCTACGTGAATCCTACACTGTACAACCTGATGAAATAAAAGGGAGAGAGGAAACACGGAAGAAATTAATCATCTGGGATGTTTTCTGGTGTCACTGACTGACCATCAGTCCATGTTGTCTGAGAAAAGATAACACAGCAAGAAGCAGGAGAACTCACAGGGCAGAGAGAGAGCAACCAGCAGAAGAGTGAGTGTGTTCATCATCCTGAGGCTGGAGATGTGACATCTGATGCTCCACACAAAGTACAAGAGCAGTCAGCAGGACAGAAGTACACTGCACAGACTCAAGATTTGCATTAGGATATCATGGGAGGGAGTGGTTCCTTTTTGTAGTGTTTTATCATATAACCAAAAAAAAAAAAAAAAAAAAAAAAAAATTAAAAAAAAAAATAAAAAAAAAACCCAAATTAAAAAAAGATGTCATGTAAAATGTATGGTTGAGTCACATGGGTGCTGGGCATTTTGCAGGACTTTGGTGGTTTGCATCACTGTAGAGCTTATATTTTTTAGGAAAGAGCTTATATATATTATAATATATTGAATTTATTTTCTAATTCCAATAATATTTTTCAAATGTAGGCTCTGAGTCATGATAAACTGTCCCAACATGCTGACAAATACAGTTTTTATTGATGACATATCTTTCATTATAAATTGTCGATCATTCAGTGGAACATGTGTTTTCACAGCCCTGACATGCTTCAGTGATTCTCACACAGAGATCAGTGTTATTCAGTTGTTGTACAGCTTAGTAGTGTTGTGTGTCACTGTGGCTCTCGTGCACAATAATAAACTGCAGAGTCTTCTTGTTTCAGACTCTTAACCTCTAAATGCACAAGATTTTGGGAAGTGTCTTTGGTGATGGAAAACTGGCCTTGGACACTTTGGGCAAATATTGTGCCAGTTCCGCCTATCGACGTCCGATCCATTCCAGTCCTTTCCCTGGTTTCTGACGAATCCAGTGCAGCCAAGCTAGAGACAGTCCCGTCCACCTTACAGGACAGAGTGACTTGTTGTCCAGCTCTGCTCACCACTGGCTCTGAGGAGGTGAGGGACTGGCCCTGAGCAGCTGGAAGAGACAGAGTTTAGATTACAGGGAGCCAGCCGACATCCAAAGCTCCTTTTCTCCTCCTTCGCTCAACACCGACTTCACTCACCTGAAATGAGAGCCAAGAGGAGGACACTCTGTACAACTGTCATGGTGGGAACTTGACTCAGTCTGCACCTGCAGAGGCTGTTATGGGATTATATATTGTGTTGACAGAATGGGTGGGGATTATACATCAGTATGTGGATTTACATTTTAGCAGTAGGAGATACAGTTTTCTGTCAGAAAAGAGGAGTCCGAGAGAGAGGTTTTCAAAACAGAGTGAGATACATAAAGATGTTCATTGTTTCTCTTATTTTCAGTGTGTTTGGACAGTTTTTCAACTGTGTGCATTTCTAAGAGGGTAAGATTGTGTGGTGTGTAGTTCAATGTATACAGTACAAGCTGTAATGTCAGTCTAAGACGTTAATTTAAAAGGTTATTGTTCACCTAAGTGAGGTGGATTACTGCTAATAGAGAAAACAATGTGACAAATGAATACATAGTTTTTCCTCCAAGAGCCAAGGAAGTAAAAGTTTGCCTTATTGCAGTATTACTACAGTATCCATTCAGCTTCCAACCCAATGGCTTACATACCCAAGAATAAACAGCAGCTCCTTCAGTCTTCTAGCTGTTTATATTGAAATTGATTTGAAATGATGAAATGGAGAACCATACAACTAAATGAATACATGAAGAATCAGTCACTGCTGATCCAGCACCTAAATGTTCTATTTTTGTTGGGGTGAAGCAAGCTCTCAAAGGGTCTGAGTATAAAATTGTAGTTTTGAGTGGCAGTCAGTCAAAATCAATGAGATAAGCAGAACTAAGTGTTTCCATATAGAGGACAGAGAAACTTGAGACTGAAGCATTCTATGGTTTTTATGAAAGAAAATGTAACATTATTTGTCACTCTCACTTTAGGTGTTACATGGCTGAAATGTGTATGTAATATTTATTTTATTCATACAAGGATTGTTTTTCTGTCCTTGGCTGTTTTGTAAGGAAGTGATAATTGATAGGATCCCCTCTAAAGTGATATGCTACATCTCAAGGGTCTATCCTTGAAGTTTCCTCCACCCCACTGATGGGAAATCCAGTCCATTGGTTGAGTCTTGCTGGTTGCTGGGTATTTGTGCAGGTCTGTTGGTGGTTTGTATCACTGTGTAGCTTACACGCACACAGTAATACACAGCTGTGTCCTCAGGCTGCACATTCTGTCCTTTTAGAGTCACTGTTAGAGCAGAAGTGTCTCTGCTGTAGCTGAACTTGTTCTTCAGAGCATCATTTTGAATAAGGCTACCTCCACCCCACTGATGGGAAATCCAGTCCATTGGTTTTCCTTCACTCTGTCTGATCCAACCTGTTGCATAGCTGTTATCAGTCAAAGAATAACCAGAGACCTGACAGCTGATGGTCAGAGACTGTCCAGGCTGCACAACCATTGAGTCTGTCTGGATGAGATCAATACTGTTCGCACCTGTGGAAACACAAATCAACATTATCTCCATCATTCATCTGACTATTCAGGGTTTCTAATGTGTGTATTAGAGTGAATCCACTGAAAGCTCCTCACAGGATCCAGCAGCCAGCAGCAGTATCAGAGCTACAGAGAACATGTTGATGTTGAAGCTGAACTGATGTCAGCTCTTCTGTCTCTCACTGACACACACACACACACTTCACTTCTTTATGAGGCAACACACAAGGAGGCTGATTTACATACTGATGATAGTAAATCAGCTGACTAAAGTATATTTGAATTAATCAAAATGAAGATGAAATGTTCAGGTCTTCATCTCACACAAAGAAAGGGTGTAACTTGAATCTCTGACAAAAATATTTTTGATAGTTAATGAAAAGATAGTTTTTGTAGTTTGACTAATTAACATCACAATGATGTTTCCTAAAGATTATTCCGTTTCTGATGCAGTTATGATTTACATAATTATTAGATAAAATTATGGAAGAGACACTGACTTTGAGGATTCATTTCGACTGTTAGATTACATTCTTTTAAAATTGAGATGTGAGATGAATTTATTCCATCACTTGAAGATTATACAGTATATACATATTATGATGTATCATTGATTGTAATTTTTAATTCTTTAAATTGATGAAAACTGTGGCTGATAAATTGAATTAAGGACCATAAAAAATAATAAAATAAGCTTTTTTATATAAAATAGTTAGCTCTATACACGATACAAGTAAATTCACTCTAAACTATAACGTTAAATGCTGGCATCACTGATCTCCACTTTCAGCTGTTTTCTCTTAGAAATAATTTTAATGATATTACAGTATGTGATGAAAAGAGTGGCATATTCTTATTTACCTATTGATTTTATTACAGAGCAATATGAATCATTTCAGAGTTTGAGTATCAGTCAGTTAAGATCAATGAGAACAGCAGATCTGAGTTTCTCCTTTTAGTAACAGAGGAGAGAGAAACTAGACACTGACTGTCCTCTAGTGATTTTATAAAAGAAACAGTAACATTATTTTTCATTCTCATAGATTCCACATCATATCATTTACAGACAGTATTGTGTCTTACTTTGTAGAAATGTAAAGTATTTGTAGAAGTTTAATTTCAGCAACCAGATTGTTGGGCTCTCTTTGGACCTTTTATCAATGAGTGATCTGTATTGTGTTTTTAATGTGTTTTCAAGTTTGTGTATAATGCAGGGAGGATTATTAATTTATAATAAAAACATATATGAAAATAAAATTACAGAATATAAAATAACAACAACCTGAAAACAACAAAAATTTAATATTAAATGTTTAAATATCTACATTTTATGAAAACTATTTCAGAATTGTGCACTACCAGCCTGAAAGAATGAGTACTGTAGGATTTTGTACAGCTGCTCAACCAACTCCAGTCACTGTGGCTCTCGAGCACAATAATAAACAGCAGAATCTTCAGTCTTCAGACTGTTCATCTGCAGATACAGCTGCTCTCTGCTGTTGTCTCTGGAGATGGTAAACCGGCCTTGGACTGACTGAGAGTAGTATTTGCTACTACCACCATCAGTAGCAATCCACTCCAGTCCTTTTCCAGGAGCCTGTCTGATCCAGGCTATCCAGTAGCTACTAAGTGTGAATCCAGATGTTGTACAGGTCAATCTGTGGGATTCTCCAGGTCTTTTAACAGCTGGTTCAGATTCTGTCAGAGTCTGACCATCAACACCTGTCAAACCAAAAACGATAAGCATATCATGCATTACCTTGGTACAAAGATCAGAGAAAATCTTCATGTGAAATATGTCAGTAATACAAATGGGAATGTCAAGTCAAGATCAGTGAAAATCTTCACCTGCCCAGCAGAGAGTTAAAAGCAGCAGTCCTGTCCTATAGTCCATCATGTTAAACTGTGTGTCCACTGTTCTCTGTCCTCCTCTCTGCACTCAGATAAGTAGAGGTGGAAGATATCTGAGTTTTGCATTGACTCCTCCTTTTTTGGCTTTCGCCTAACTGAATTTTGTGTTTTCACAAATCATCTCACCGTATCTCTTACCATTTTTACTTTGTTTCACATTTTTAACCTGATGTTACCTAATCCTCTGTCACTTTGTAACATTTTAATGTATTTATTTACTCTCACTTTTGTCCAATGCAAAGTACAAAGAATGGAATAATGTTATTGTTCCTGAATAACAGTTATTAATAATATTTTCATTCCAAAAATTGCTTTCAGTTTATGTAGTAGGTAAATCACCTTGTCAGATTGAGATAGGTAAACAACATCTCATGTCGCCTCAAGTTATTTTTGATCAAATTTTTGTTTTTCATGTGAATAAAGCTTATGTACAATATCATTAGACCAAACATCGATTTTTAAACTAGTAAAATTCAGAGCACAAAATTCTACTTTTGAAGAAAATTCAGCTGCATTTCTACATAATCGGTAAAATAAGGTAAATTAATGTTAAACAATTTCTAAACGTCTAATTCAGTGTGTCTTGTGGGAGTACAGACAATGATGTATCAGTGATTGAAACTTCCAAGTATTTAAACTAGGGCTGTCAAAATTAACGCCATAATAGAGAGTTAACGCTTAAACACCACGTATCGTGTTGGTGTATGATGTAATGTATGCGGATTAATGGGGGGGGGATTGGGTGGGACCTCGGGACGCTCTTTAGTTTTGGGAAACCAGGAAGCGATGCACAGTAATGTTGTGGTTGGCTAGCAGAAACAAGTCTTGAGCAGAAATGGATGAAGAAAAGAGTTTTGAATGGCAAGTTCAGTTTCAAAGCCCTTCCAGATGGTTCTCTTGACAAGACGAGGGGTAGTGGTGGAATTGTGGAAATTGATTGATTGATAAACACATTTTAGATTGTTACTGTAACAGTGAGCTGGTGTTGAAACCATTAGTGGTCTGAGGGTCCTCCTCTGGTGGCTTCATGTTACAAGTGTTCAGGCTCTGAGGGGTTTTTGTTCAGGTCTACTGATGAGTCACTGGGAGAGTCTTAATTCGATACTGAACTTGTTCTTCAGTGAATCTTTGTAGTTTGGTGGATGTAACACCACCATGTACAATCACTCCAGTCCTTTCCCTGCATGCTGTCTGATCCAAGCTGTGTAGTAGCTGCTACCTGCATTTATTTTTTCATATATTTGCTTACTGACTGTATTTCGAGGAAACATAAAAACATTGACAGCAGCCACAATCATTTGAATAATAATATATTTTGCAGCTTTTAATAAAATTCTTTTAATGGTCTCAGTGTTTGCAGATGTTTAAAGAAACAGACATACAGAGAAACTTGGAGCCTTTTAGAGGAAAACAGCTGCTCAGGAACTGAAACGTGACAAAATGAAAATAAATAAATCCTTTAACAAAGATGAAAACTATTGTAGTTCATCCATTTACAAGTTACTCTTCTGTAATAAACAACATATTTTACCTTGATATGTATGTGGTCATGTCAGAAATCAAATCATATATCTAATATCATGCAGCATGATTTTTACTTGTTTTTATTCAGAGTTCTTAAAAGCCAGTCATACAACAATCATACTCAAATGTCTGTGTTGTCTCATTTTGAATGACTTGACCTGAGGACATTAGTCATGTGAGACAGTGCAGAGTTTATCAGCCCAGGGAGGATGAGGAAAGACAAGAAATGTTTCTTACTGCAGGAGTTGAAGTAGTTTCATTTAAGCAACCAGATCGTTGTGATGTTTTTGGCACTTTTATGTGATCTTTATTGTGTTTTTGTGTGTTTAAAGTTGAGTCGTAATATATCTCAGGAAAGCAGGAAGATAATAATAATGAAGAAACAAAGGGTAATTTATTATCTAAAAATGAAATCTAATTTAAAATTTAGGGAAAAATCTTATAATGTATAAAATATATGATATAAATATTACATTAATATATCATCTCCATTATTTGGCTTAATCAGCTCAGTAAGAATACTGTAGGATTTTTGTACAGCTGCTCAACCAACTCCAGTCACTGTGGGTGTCGAGCACAATAATAAACAGCAGAATCTTCAGTCTTCAGACTGTTCATCTGCAGATACAGCTGCTCTCTGCTGTTGTCTCTGGAGATGGTAAACCGGCCTTGTCTTTGGACCTTGTATCAAGGAGTGATCTTTATTGTGTTTTTAATGTGTTTTCGAGTTTGTATATAATGCAGGGAGGATTATTAATTTATAATGAAAACATTTATGAAAGTAGAATTACAGAATATAAAACAACTTAACAAACTGAAAACAACACAAATGTAATATAAAATGTTTAAATATATACATTTTATGAAATATATTTCAAACTTGTGCACTACCAGTCTGAAAGAATGAGTACTGTAGGATTTTGTACAGCTGCTCAACCAACTCCAGTCACTGTGGGTCTCGAGCACAATAATAAACAGCAGAATCTTCAGTCTTCAGACTGTTCATCTGCAGATACAGCTGCTCTCTGCTGTTGTCTCTGGAGACGGTAAACCGGCCTTGGACTGACTGAGAGTAGTATTTGCCACTACTACCAGCTTCAGTAGCAATCCACTCCAGTCCTTTTCCAGGAGCCTGTCTGATCCAGGCCATCCAGTAGCTACTGAATGACAATCCAGATGTTGTACAGGTCAATCTGTGAGATTCTCCAGGTCTTTTAACCGCTGGTTCAGATTCTGTCAGAGTCTGACCATCAACACCTGTCAAACCAAAAACGATAAGCATGTCATTCATTACCTTGGTACAAAGATCAGAGAAAATCTTCACGTGAAATATGTCAGTAATACAAATGGGAATGTCAAATCAACATCAGTGAAAATCTTCACCTGCCCAGCAGAGAGTTAAAAGCAGCAGTCCTGTCCTATAGTCCATCATGTTAAACTGTGTGTCCACTGTTCTCTGTCCTCCTCTCTGCACTCAGATAAGTAGAGGTGAAGATATCTGAGTTTTGCATTGACTCCTCCTTTTCTGACTTTCTCCTAACTGTATTTTGTGTTTTCACAAATTATCTCACCATATCTCTTACCATTTTGACTTTGTTTCACATGTTTAACCTGATGTTACTAATCCTTTTTTTCTTTACTTTAAGTCACTTTGTAACATTTGAATGTGTTTATTTATGCTCAGGTTTGTCCAATGCAATGTACCAATTATGGAATAATGGAATATGTATAATATAAATTGCTTTCAGTTCATGTCAGGTGTCAAACTCAAGGCCCGTGGGCAGAACCCGGCCACTGGCAGGTTTTGATCCGGCCCGCAAATCAATTTAGGTTCACGATAAATATTGGCCCGCATTTTGGGCACCAAAACAAAAGTGGCGACTAAACCACATTTAGAGCAGAATTTGGTAGATTTGCCGACTTTGAAACTACCAGAAATTCCCACAGAAGCAGAGAGTTTTCGAAATTAAAGCTGGGAAACAGGTTGCTGTGAGTCGACTTTTAAAATGTAATCTTTGTTTTGCTTGATTTGCTAAATTCTAAGATTTCGAAGGAACTATTTGCTGCCTTTTTTAGGACTTTATGTGGACCAAACTGTAAGTGAGAAGATTATATGGGACATGGAATAATACAGTCAAAGATATTTGACTTTTTCTAAATAAAAGCATGAAAATAAACTCTACATTTCTGGTCCTTGATGCAATTCTCCTTTTCCAGTGTGGCCCTCTGGGAAGTTGAGTTTGACACCCCTGATGTAGTAGGTAAATCACCTTGGTGGCTTGAGATAAGTAAACAACATCTCATGTCTCCTAAAGTTATTTTTGACAAAATTGCTGTTTTTCATGTGAATTAAGCTTATGTATAATATTATTAGACCAAAGATCGATTTTTAAACTAGTAAAATTCAGAGCAAAAAATTCAACTTCTGATGAAAATTCAGCTGTATTTATTTTGAATTACTTAAATAAGGTTAATGTTAAACACTTTCAAAAAGTCTAATTCAGTCTATCTTGTGGGAGTACAGACAATGATGTATCAGTGATTGAAACCTCCAAGTATTTAAACTAGGGCTGTCAAAATTAATTCAAACACTTTTAACACCATTAGTTGTTTTTGTTGAGGATTGTGATTTGGGCCTCGGTATGCTCTTTAGTTTTGGGAAATCAGGAAGCGATGTACAGTAATGTTGTGGGTGGCTAGCAGAAACAAGCCTTGAGCAGAAATGGATAAAGAAAAGTGTTTTGAATGGCAAGTTCAGTTTCAAAGCCCTTCCAGATGGTTCTCTTGACAAGACTAGGGGTAGTGGTGGAATTGTGGAAATTGGTTCTCTGACAAACACATTTTAGATTGTTACTGTAACAGTGAGCTGGTGTTGAAACCATTAGTGGTCTGAGGGCTCCTCCTCTGGTGGCTTCATGTTACAAGTGTTCAGGCTCTGAGGGGTTTTTGTTCAGGTCTACTGATGAGTCACTGGGAGAGTCTTAATTCGATACTGAACTTGTTCTTCAGTGAATCTTTGTAGTTTTGTGGATGTAACACCACCATGTACAATCACTCCAGTCCTTTCCCTGCATGCTGTCTGATCCAAGCTGTGTAGTAGCTGCTACCTGCATTTATTTTTTCACATATTTGGTTACTGACTGTATTTGCTGCAAACATAAATACATTGACAGCAGCCAGAATCATGTGAATAGTAATATAGTAATTTAATAAAAAACTTTTAATGGTTTCAGTGTTTGCAGATGTTTAAAGAAACAGACATACAGAGAAACTTGGAGCCTTTTAGAGGAAAACAGCTGCTCAGGAACTGAAACGTGACAAAATGCAAAAAAACTAAATCCTTTAAAAAAGATGAAAACTATTGTAGTTCATCCATTTACAAGTCACTCTTCTGTAATAAACAACATATTTATCTTCATATGTGTGTAGTTATGTCAGAAATAAAATCATATATCAAATACCATGCAGCCTGATTTTTACTTTTTTCAGAATTGTAAAAAGCCAGTCATACAACAATCATACTCAAATGTCTGTGTTGTCTCATTTTGAATGACTTGACCTGAGGACATTAGTCATGTGAGACAGTGCAGAGTTTATCAGCCCAGGGAGGATGAGGAAAGACAAGAAATGTTTCTTACTGCAGGAGTTGAAGTAGTTTCATTTAAGCAACCAGATCGTTGTGATGTTTTTGGCACTTTTACCAACAAGTGATCTTTATTGTGTTTTTGTGTGTTTAATGTTAAGTAAAATTATTTCTCAGGAAAATGGGCCATTGAAGAGACAAAGGGTAATTTGTTATCTAAAAATTATATTTAATGTACAATTTAGGGGGAAACAAAGTAGTAATTTTAAAAATATAATGTATAAAATATATAATATAAATATTACATTCATACATCATCTTCATTATTTGGCTTCATCAGCCCAGTAAGAGTACTGTAGGATTTTGTACAGCTGCTCAACCAACTCCAGTCACTGTGGGTCTCGAGCACAATAATAAACAGCAGAATCTTCAGTCTTCAGACTGTTCATCTGCAGATACAGCTGCTCTCTGCTGTTGTCTCTGGAGATGGTAAACCGGCCTTGAACTGACTGAGAGTAGTAGATGCTAGCACTGTCATATCTTATAATCGCAATCCACTCCAGTCCTTTTCCAGGAGCCTGTCTGATCCAGGCCATCCAGTAGCTACTGAATGACAATCCAGATGTTGTACAGGTCAATCTGTGAGATTCTCCAGGTCTTTTAACTGCTGGTTCAGATTCTGTCAGAGTCTGACAATCAACACCTGTCAAACCAAAAACGATAAGCATGTCATGCATTACCTTGGTACAAAGATCAGAGAAAATCTTCATGTGAAATATGTCAGTAATACAAATGGGAATGTCAAATCAAGATCAGTCAAAATCTTCACCTGCCCAGCAGAGAGTTAAAAGCAGCAGTCCTGTCCTATAGTCCATCATGTTAAACTGTGTGTCCACTGTTCTCTGTCCTCCTCTCTGCACTCAGATAAGTAGAGGTGAAGATATCTCAGTTTTGCATCGACTCCTCCTCACAGGGAGGAAACATCTGGACTGGAGATATTTAATGAAAGTGGGTCAGAGTCAACCCTCCAAGTCAGCTGTTTTGACCTTTGTCTATCATGTTTTAATTTGTGTAAACATTTTCAGTATTAACACCACAACCAAATTTATTATAATAATATACAAATGACATCTGACACATTGACATACAGTATATATAAGTGTTATTAAAATGTGATAAATCATAATTAATCTTGTTATCAAGGCTGTTTCTCATTAGTCAATTTGAGAGTAATAGGCAGCACATGGAGTATTTACAATCATATACAATTTCATTCAGATCAACATATCGTTTTGTTTTTTGACAATTAAGTTATTGTCATTTAACCATTTAGTTCTATAATAACATCATGGTTTGTACTTGACTTTGGCAATTTAGTATTACAGTAGATAATGCTTTGACAATTGAAGAAACTCTGTCTAATACTTTAGTAATGTAACATCATGAACTGAATAAATATTTACTCACTTTACTTTACTTTATCAGTTTAGTAAAACTTAAAATATATAGAAATATAATGTAGATCTATCAAAGTGCTTTGTGGGGAGGTTTTTTGTGCAGCTTCTCCACTGTCTTCAGTCACTGTGTCTCTGCGAGCACAGAAGTAAACAGCAAAATCTGCTGCTGTCAGGCTCTGGACCTCGAGGTACTGAGAGCTGCTGGGAACATCTTCAGTCATGATGAAACGGCTTTGAAAGGAGCTGCCATAGATAGCAGAGTTTGAACCTGCATTCATCCTCCCAATCCACTCCAGAGCTTCCCCTGGTCTCTGTCGTATCCAGTGAATATAGTAGCTTGTCATGCTATAACCAGATATGATACATGACATCTTCACTGTCTCTCCAGGTCTTTTCACCTCAGAGGAAGACTGGTCATGTTTGATCTCACTCCAAACTCCTGTAAGTTGATAGAAAAAAGTGATCATCATTTAACAGACTTGTAAATCACAGGTTGGACATTTACTAAGGAAGTATTACAGAATTGATTTTCTCAACATGAATAGTAACTAGAAATAATAAACTCCAGATAACGGTATTTTCCATTCTGTGAGAAACACTGTAGTTCACTGCTTTCTGATCTGAGTGTTTCAAAAATACAGTACTGTGCAAAAGTCTTAGGCAGGTGTGAAAAAAATGCTGTAAACTAAGAATGCTTTCAAAAATATAAATAATGATTGCTTTATTTTATAAATTTACAAAATGCACAGTGAGCGAACGAAGAAAAATCTAAATCACATCAATATTTGATGTTACTACGCTTTGCCTTCAAACCATCATCAATTCTTATAGGTACTTGCAAAAAGTCAGGGATTTTATATGATTGTAGTCAGGTGTATGATCAACCAATTATAGTATATAGGTAGTTATACTGCATCAGCAAGGTCTCTCCCAGACAAATATTTCAAAGCAGACTGGTGTTTCAAGATGTGCTGTTCAAGCTCTTTTCAAAGAGCACAAAGAAACGAAGCAACGTTGGGGATCGTAGAGGCAGTGGTCGGCCAAGGAAACTTAGTGCAGCAGATGAAAAACACATCAAGCTTATTTCCCTTCGAAATCGGAAGATGTCCAGCAGTGCCATCGGCTCAGAACTGGAAACCAGTGGAACCCAGGTACACCCATCTACTGTCTCGAGAAGTCTGGCCAGAAGTGGTCTTCATGGAAGAGTCACAGCCAAAAAGCCATACTGCCGACATAGAAACAAGGCCAAGCGACTCAACTGTTTCACCAAAACATAGGAACTGGGGTGCAGCAAAATGGCAGCAGGTGCTCTGGACTGAAGGCAGGTTGTACGCCGAAGGGCTGTAGAGCAGTACAATAATGAGTGTCTGCAGGCAACAGTGAAGCATGGTGGTGGTTCTGTGCAAGTTTGGGGCTGCTTTTCTGCGAATGGAGTTGGAGATTTGGTCAGGATTAATGGTGTCCTCAATGCTGAGAAATACAGGAATATACTTGCAATACCATCAGGGAGGCATATGGTTGGCCCCAAATTTATTCTGCAGCAGGACAACGACCCCAAAGGTCTTTAAGAACTATCTTCAGCATAAAGTAGAACAAGAAGTCCTGGAAGTGATGGCATGGCACCCACAGAGCCCTAATCTAAGCATGATTGAGTCTGAAAGCTTTCATTTCTGAGAGCATTCTTACTTTTCAGCATTTTTCATACCTGCCTAAAACTTTTGCATAGTACTGTATATTAAACTGCCCCCGGTGTTCTGGCACAAGTTGCTGTCTAGAGTTTTAAAACAGGAACGGTAGCTACTTTTAACATCAAGAAGATAACTCACTTGTGACACCCAATAAGATTAGTTTGTTATTCAAGCCCTGTGCTTTTTCACTGTTTCCCTTCCACCCATTGCATGCTGGGATACACTCAAGCACCAACATGACAGTGAATGAAAAGCAGAAGATGCATTGTTGTAACTGATGTTTTCATTTTTTTTCATTTTTCATCTTTACAGCTCACAATGTTCTTTATTAGCTGTAGATTTTTAACCCTTGTATGGTGTTCTGGTCTGTGGGACCCGTTTTCAGTGTTTGCTGAAAGAAAAATTATGCTATTATTATTTCTTCTAACTCAAACTCATTGGCCTTGGCTCATTTTCAGTGAAGAACATAAAAAATTAAAGCTACAAGCAGCATCGGACAGGCCCTCGCTCCTCTGTCCGCGTTACTGTCGCACACCAATCCACGCGACCCTGCATTTGCGCAACCGTCGGACACAGCACGCACGGTGGAGTGTGCGCTGTTTGAGATGATGCATTTCAAAAGTTGTACCAAGTGTAGGGGGTGGGGATAACCATAATCAATGACAAAGGAACTCTCTGCTGAGTTCAATGATACCTCACACAAGAATCTAGGATAAACGCGTCACTAGTTATGAAAGGGGCGTGGCTTAAGCTTAGAGGGCGGTTCAAACCATCACCAATGACGAAGGAACTCTCTGCTGAGTTCAATGATACCTCACAAAAGACTCTACCTTAAATGGGTCACCAGTCATGAAAGTGGGCGTGGCTTACGGCATACAAGCCTTCGTCAGGGAGTCATTCCCTAACTTTTGACTCCCTGACGAAGGCTTGTATGCCGAAACGCGTCAGAGTACTTTAAGATTTATGATGACCAAGCCATAAATAAAGGCTTAGTATTTTTCTAAAAGAGAGTGCCTTGGAGTTTCCTTATTGGTTTCTACAATCGTTGTAGTATGTTGAGTATCCAACATGTCCACTTACAATCCACTCCAGTCCTTTCCCTGCAGGCTGTCTGACCCAAGCTGTGCGATAGCTACCAACAGAATAAGAGACCTGACAGGTGATGGTCAGATGTTGACCTGGCTGCACAGAAAGACATTTTCAGTTGTGCTGTGTGTACCTTTGAAACTGTGTTTTCTCCATTTGCAAATGTAAATAAATACTCAAAGACCAAACTTTGGTTTAATTCTCAGACAGTTGTTGTTCGTTTTGATTTTATCATGAATATCACTAACTTTGCTGCTTCAAGGAAAACTTCCACACAGTTTGACCTGGCTGCACAGCCACAGAGGCTGGCTGGGTCAACTGTTCACACTTCACACCTGTGGAGGAAAACATGTTGAGTATTGAATCAGTTTAATAACAGTGAACAATGTATATATAGTAATATAGTCTATGACACTTTAAATGAAGCTCTGGATTATTTATGGAATACCCTATGACACTCTAAAAGAAAGTTCTGGACTACTTATAAAAAAAAATAGTCTGTGACACTTTGAAGGAGCTCTGGACTATTTAGAGACAGACTGCAGAAGAAATAAAATAGTAAATAGTCTGTGACACCCTAAGCGAGTTCTTGACTGTTAAGAGATTTTTGTCTGCAGGGCTGTACCGGGTTTTTACGAAGGTTTGCCGAAGAAACAACCTAGCTTTGTGGTGACGACTACATTGAAAAATAAAAGCTTCTGTCATCATGGGAAACGAAACATCCCGACCGTGTGAAGCGTCTGGACCCATTGTGGGTGAGATGTGTCAGAAATATGGACCGGATTGTTTGCGATGTCTGTCATATTGGTAAAAAAGCTTTGGCTTTCCTAAAAATTGATCTCTGAGTCCAGTAAAGCTAAGGATGTTAAAACAAGATTTAGAAGAAGTAGAATGGAAACTAATGAAAAAAGACAAAATTAAGACAGATAATTTAAAGCTACTGAGTACAGGAAAAACAAAGAATGTTTTAAAAGATAGATAAAATAGTGATTCAGGGAAAGAATGCAAAAACACACATTAAACCAATAACACACTTCACACCTGTGGAGGAAAACATGTTGAGTATTGAATCAGTGTAATAACAGTGAACAGTGTGCTGTGATCATACTGTCAGTGTCTCTGCCTCAGTGAGACTCACAGGATCCAGCAGCCAGCAGCAGCAGCAGAGCTACAGAGAACATGGTTGCTATTGAAGGTGATCTGATGGGAGCTTCTCTTCTTCTGCTGCAACTGACAGCATGATATCAAGTCTTTATAGCAGACTGTGAGGAAGTTCACTTTGCATAGAGAAGGACACTGACAGGCTATAAAAGAAAGGTGGACTGTCCTATCACATGTAGTCAAAGACTGGAATTATGTTAAGAACATGTATTATGACACATGAAATAAATTGTATTTATTATCACAGCAAAGTTCACACAAAGTTACATTCATGTTTAATAATTCTTCAGAAAACTTGAAATTCTGTTAAACTCAGATCAACAGAATATGTAATGTCTGCTTTAAGTACACATAGGGGAGCTGCAATACAACCTTAAACTGTTTTATTGAGACTGCAGACTGATGTCTTTGAGTTTTTGTACAGCGTTGCTCCTTCCTGTGTCACTGTGGCTCTCGAGCACAATAATAAACAGCAGAATCTTCAGTCTTCAGACTGTTCATCTGCAGATACACCTGCTGTCTGCTGTTTTCTCTGGAGATGGTAAACCGGCCTTTGACTGACTGAGAGTAGTAGATGCTGCCACTGCCACTGCTGATGTAAGCGATCCATTCCAGTCCTTTTCCAGCAGCCTGTCTGATCCAAGCGCTATCAATATTACCACCAAACCCAGAATATGTACAGGTCAGTCTGTGGGATTCTCCAGGTCTTTTAACCACTGGTTCAGACTCAGTCAGTGTTTGACCCTCAGTACCTACAGATATTTAAACAGCTCATTAGTTTCTGTAATGCAGCCATGTTGTCTTTGTACTAGGAAGTTTGTCAGAAAAACATCTATTGTTCTTACCTGCCCAGTTAAATGACAGGATGAGAAAAACAACCAAATAATCAGGTCTGATCATTGTTAAAGCCAGTTGTCTCTGTCCAGTCTACAGTGTGTATGTCAGTGATTTAGTGTCTGTCCTTCACTCTGCAACACATATGTAGAGATGGAAGAGATCAGAGATTTGCATTGACTCCTCCTCCTCAAACAGAAACTCAACACTTCTCTGGAAAATATGATTTATATCATTCTTTCATAATATTATTATACATATGATTTTCTCAATAAGGAAGATAGATTAATTTATGCTCAAATTAGATGTATTTATATATCAGCAGCATTTGCTGGCCATCCATATTCTGGATATATCATTTATGCATAAATGTCCAAATATATTCTCAACACCTGTTGTTCAAAATCAATAAAGGGAACATTATTACCATTTTACCATTTTTGTGGAAAAGCAAATGTCAAATGTAACAAAAAGCCGTTTCATTTCATCACTGTAGCATACTGGAAAACAACTATTGAGTTTTGAGAATTTAAATTTTTTTAATTATGCCTGTTTTGGGCTGTACATCATCGTGCCCCGTCCCCCATTAAATGATTTCTTTCAAAGATTTGAGAGTGGTGGTAGTACAAGGGCCTCCACCAAGGGGGACTGTGTAATACCTTTTAGGCGCACCACTTTTGGACACACTGTTTTGTCAGTAAAGAGAAATAAATATTGGAATAGCCTATCCTCCACAATAAGGGGCCGTCCCACATACAACAATTTTAAAACTCATTTAAAATTCTGGCTTTTAGAAAACCAAAGATGCACTCACTTTTAACTTTTAACTGCCTCACACGTTTCACTATGTGTAACAATGTATGTTCTGTTGTATTTTGTCTTGACTGTTGTTGTTAGTGTTTGTCTTGCCTCTCAAACGATGAGGGTGTTGCATGCTTGTTACTGTCTTCATGTTTTTATTTTTATGTATCTGCCTAGGGACAATAGATGAAAATTAGCTATGGTGCTAACTCTAGCATATCTACATTGTTCTACTTGTACTTGCTTTATTTTTAATTGAATACATACTATGTACATATACTTATACTTATATTGTTTATACCTATACTTATATTGTTTAATATTCCATTTAGAGAATGTGTGATGTGCACCAACAACACCAAAACAAATTCCTTGTATGTGTTAAAAAATATACTTGGCAATAAAACCCTTTCTGATTCTGATTCTGATGTCCATTAATATGCAATGTCCCTATCTAAATAAACTATTAAAATAAAATAAAAATAACACTAAAAAAACAGGAAGTCACAAACCACGACATCAGCTGTTGCTTCCATTGTGGTCATGAATGTGTGTGTGTGTTTAGAGACACTGTCATATTCTCCTTTGTATCATCCTGACGTCTTATCTTCTACTGCCACCTGTAGGTTCTTGGGAAAATAATGTGTATGAGGTTTTTGTCAAGCCTCTCTGCTTCCTTTAACCAGTGTGTGTTTTGCACAGTAATACACAGCAGAGTCCTCTGGCTTTAAGTTGGACAGTCTCAGATACACCATGCTGTTGCTGTCATCTCTACTGATTTCTACACGGCCCTGCACACTGCTGGCATAAGTGTTACTACTTGCAGAAGAGTATCCGCTCCCTATCCATTCCAGTGCTTCTCCTGCAGGTTGTCTGATCCAGTGCATGCTGCAGCAGCTAAATGTGAAGCCAGATCCCCTGCAGGAGAGACTGAGAGTCTCCCCAGGCTTTTTCACTACTGAACTGGAAGGAATGGACTCCATACTCTGACCTGTACAACCTGATGAAATAAAAGGGAGAGAGGAAACACAGAAGAAATTAATCATCTGGGAAGTTTTCTGGTGTCACTGACTGACCATCAGTCCATGTTGTCTGAGAAAAGATAAAACAGCAAGAAGCAAGAGAACTCACAGGGCAGAGAGAGAGCAACCAGCAGAAGAGTGAGTGTGTTCATCATCCTGAGGCTGGAGATGTGACATCTGATGCTCCACACAAAGTACAAGAGCAGTCAGCAGGACAGAAGTACACTGCACAGACTGAAGATTTGCATCAGGACATAATGGGGAGGGAGTGGCTCCTAAACCAGCACTCTGTATAATTTGTAATAATACACAATAATATATTTGTAGAATTTATAATTCTTTCATTTTTTTATTATAATTGCTTTTCCTTCTATGCTAAATACAATATCACATCCAGAGACATGAGCACTTTTTTGTAGTGTTTTATCATGTAACCAAAAAGTTTAAAAAAATAAGGTTAATCTGTAAGGTTTATGTTAAATAAACTCACAAATGAATGATGTCATGTAAAATGTGTGGTTGAGTCACATGGGGGCTGGGTATTTGTGCAGGTCTGTTGCTGGTTTGCATCACTGTAGAGCTATTTTTAGGAAAGAGTTATATAATAATATATTGAATTTATTTTCTAATTTCAATAATCTTTTTACAAATGCAGGCTCTGAGTCATGATAAACATGCTGACAAATACAGTTTTTTATTAATGACATGTTTTCATTATAAATTGTCAATCATTCAGTGGAACATGTGTTTTCACAGCCCTGACATGCTTCAGTGCTTCTCACACAGAGATCAGTGTTATTCAGTTGTTGTACAGCTTAGTAGTGTTGTGTGTCACTGTGGCTCTCGTGCACAATAATAAACTGCAGAATCTTCTTGTTTCAGACTTTTAACCTCTAAGTGCACACGATTTTGGGAAGTGTCTTTGGTGATGGAAAACTGGCCTTGGACACTTGGAGCAAATATTTTGCCAGTTCCGCCATCGATGCGTCCGATCCATTCTAGTCCTTTCCCTGGTTTCTGACGAATCCAGTGCAGCCAGGCTAGAGACAGTCCGTCCACCTTACAGGACAGAGTGACTGGTTGTCCAGCTCTGCTCACCACTGGCTCTGAGGAGGTGAGGGACTGGCCCCGAGCAGCTGGAAGAGACAGAGTTTAGATTACAGGGAGCCAGCCGACATCCAAAGCTCCTTTTCTCCTCCTTCGCTCAACACCGACTTCACTCACCTGAAATGAGAGCCAAGAGGAGGACACTCTGTACAACTGTCATGGTGGGAACTTGACTCAGTCTGCACCTGCAGAGGCTGTTATGGGGATTATATATTGTGTTGACAGAGTGGGTGGTGATTATGCATCAATGTGTGAATTTACATTTTAGCAGTGGGAGATACAGTTTTCTGTCAGAAAAGGAGGAGTGCTGGACTCTGAGAGAGAGAGAGAGAGAGAGAGAGAGAGAGAGAGGTTTTTTGAAACAGAATGAGATACAACATTAAAGATGTTTATTGTTTCTCTTGTTTTTAGTGTGTTTGGACAGTTTTTCAGCTGTGTGCATTTCTAAGAGGGTAAGATTGTGTGGTCTGTAGTTCAATGTATACAGTACAAGCTGTAATGTCAGTCTAACACGTTAATTTGAAAGTTTAATTTAATTTAAAATATAGTTTTTCCTCCAAGAGCCAAGGAAGTAAAAGTTATCCTTATTGCAGTATTACTACAGTATCCATTCAGCTTCCAACCCAATGGCTTACATACACAAGAATAAACAGCAGCTCCTTCAGTCTTCTAGCTGTTTTATTGAAATTGATTTGAAATGATAAAATGGAGAACTATATAACTAAATGAATACATGAAGAAGCAGTCACTGCTGATCCAGCACCTAAATGTTCTATTTGTGTTGGGGTGAAGCAAGCTCTCAAAGGGTCTGAGTATAAAATTGTAGTTTTGAGTGGCAGTCAGTCAAAATCAAAGAGATAAGCAGAACTAAGTGTTTCCATATAGAGGACAGAGAAACTTGAGACAGAAGCATTCTATGGTTTTTATGAAAGAAAATGTAACATTATTTGTGACTCCCACTTTAGATGCCACATGGCTGAAATGTGTATGTAGTATTTATTTTATTCATAGCTGGACAAGGATTGTTTTGCTGTCTTTTTGGAAAACCACAGTGTTTATCATTTAAATAAATTCAATAAATTGAAATTAAAGATCTTTAAGGTCTTTAACCACTGGTTCAGATTCTATTAGAGTCTGACCATTAACACCTGTAAGGACAAAAAGAAAATGTGAAATATGTCAGTTATAGAAATTAAAACTGTGTCAAATCAATATCAGTGAAAATCTTCACCTGTCCAGCAGAGAGTTAAAAGCAGCAGTCCTGTCCTATAGTCCATCATGTTAAACTGTGTGTCCACTGTTCTCTGTCCTCCTCTCTGCACTCAGATAAGTAGAGGTGAAGATATTTGAGTTTTGCATTGACACCTCCTCACAGGGAGGAAACATCTGGACTGGAGATATTTAATGAAAGTGGGAAATTAATGTGAGAGAGTCTTCATTTGTGTAACATGTTTATCAGTATTAACACTCTAGCCACATGTATTCTAATAATACACAAATTACATCTGTTTTTTTCAAGGTTTATTCAAATTTGTTAAATTATGTTTAATCTTGGTATCAAGGCTCTGTTTCTCATTGGTCTCTGTGAGCAGAATGAGCAGCACATGAGAGCATTCACAATAATATAAATAATCAGTTTCATTCTGATCACCAACATCTAGTATCATTTATGACAAGTGCTTTGTATTGATCTCACTGTGTCATACTATTATACCATTCATGGTTAGTACTTATGAATAAGACTTTGGCAATTTAGATAATGGTTTGACAATTGAAATAACTATGTCTATTACTGTAGAGGACGTACCATCATTATAAAAATAATTATGTACTTGTGAGTTTAAAATATATGGAACTTTTATGTGGATATATCTAAGTGCTTTTCAGGCAGTGAGAAAACTCAGATGTCATTACAGTAAGATCACATTGCTGTTTGTTGTCTGTGGAGGTTTTTGTGCAGCTGCTCCACTGTCTTCAGTCACTGTGTCTCTCGAGCACAGAAGTAAACAGCAGAATCTGCTGCTGTCAGGCTCTGGACCTCGAGGTACTGAGTGCTGCTGGGAACATCTTCAGTCATGATGAAACGGCTTTGAAAGGAGCTGCCATAGCTAGCAGAGTTTCTACCTGTGTTCATCCACCCAATCCACTCCAGAGCTTCTCCTGGTCTTTGTCTTATCCAGTGAATATTGTAGCTTGTCATGCTATAACCAGATATGATACATGACATCTTCACTGTCTCTCCAGGTCTTTTCACCTCAGAGGGAGACTGGTCCAGTTTGATCTCACTCCAAACTCCTGGAAGGAAATAAATTGTGATAATCATCCAACAAACTTGTAAAACACAGGTTGGACATTTACTAAAGCAGAAGTAAAGCAGAATAAGTTTTTTTCTCACCATGAATAGTAACTACAATTAATAAACTCCAGATAATGGTATTTTCCATTCTGGGAGAAGCAGTCGTCGTTCAGTGCTCTGATCTGAGTGTCAGAAATATATCAAATTGTCCCAGTTGTGTGTTTATAAGAGAGGAAGAGTTTGCATAGACCTCCCTCTACAGGTTTAAAATGGGAACATGTCACACAGATACATTTCCATAAGTAGAGTATCTCTACAACAGCAGAGGAAACTGTGAAATATGAAACTGATTTCTGGACTGATAGAAAATAATGGGAAATAAACTACAATGTTTAGAGCTTGTTCATCTAGGCCAAATACCAGAAGGGACATTTACATCCTATTTGTGAAGCTATATAGCTGCTGTTTAAAATTATTATATTATTTTCTATCCCTTTGCATTGGACGGGAAAAAATAACTCCATAACCGTTCATGTTTATTAACGCTGCAAAGAGTGCTGTCTTTATTAATGTTCACATTTTGAACATGTGTCTGGTTGAGTCTTGCTGCTTGCTGGGTATTTGTGCAGGTCTGTTGGTGGTTTGTATCACTGTGGGGTAACGTACACAGTAATACACAGCTGTGTCCTCAGGCTGCACATTCTGTCCTTTTAGAGACATTATTAGAGCAGAAGTGTCTCTGCTATAGCTGAACTTGTTCTTCAGAGCATTATTTTGGTAAAAGTCTCCTCCACCCCACTGATGGGAAATCCAGTCCATTGGTTTTCCTTCACTCTGTCTGATCCAACCTGTTGCATAGCTGTTATCAGTCAAAGAATAACCAGAGACCTGACAGCTGATGGTCAGAGACTGTCCAGGCTGCACAACCATTGAGTCTGTCTGGATGAGATCAGATTCAGGCAGAATCATGTGAATAATAACATATTTTGCAGCTTTTAATAAAAGACTTTTAATGGTTTCAGTGTTTGCAGATGTTTAAAGAAACAGACGTACAGAGAAACTTGGAGCCTTTTAGAGGAAAACAGCTGCTCAGGAACTGAAACGTGACAAAATGCAAAAAAAATTAAATCCTTTAACAAAGATGAAAACTATTGTAGTTCATCTATTTTCAAGTTACTCTTCTGTAATAAACAACATATTTTAGCATGATTTTTACTTGTTCTTATTCAGAACTCTTAAAAGCCAGTCATACAACAATCATACTCAAATGTCTGTGTTGTCTCATTTTGAATGACTTGACCTGAGGACATTAGTCATGTGAGACAGTGCAGAGTTTATCAGCCCAGGGAGGATGAGGAAAGACAAGAAATGTTTCTTACTGCAGGAGTTGAAGTAGTTTCATTTAAGCAACCAGATCGTTGTGATGTTTTTGGCACTTTTACCAACAAGTGATCTTCATTGTGTTTTTGTGAGTTTAATGTTAAGTCAAATTATTTCTCAGGAAAATGGGATATTATATAATGAAGAGACAAAGGGTAATTTGTTATCTAAAAATGATATTTAATGTAAAATTTAGGGGGAAACAAAGTACTAATTTTAAAAATATAATGTATAAAATATATAATATAAATATTACATTCATACATCATCTTCATTATTTGGCTTCATCAGCACAGTAAGAATACTGTAGGATTTTGTAGAGCTGCTCAACTAACTCCAGTCACTCAATGAGTGATCTTTATTGTGTTTTTAATGTGTTTTCAAGTTTCTGTATAATGCAGGGGGGATTATTCATTTATAATCAAAACATATATGAAAATAAAATTACAGATTATAAAACAATTTAACAACATGAAAATGAGAAAAATGTAATGTAACATTTTTAAATATATACATTTTATGAAAAATATTTCAAACTTGTGTACTGCCAGCCTGAAAGAATGAGTACTGTAGGATTTTGTACAGCTGCTCAACCAACTCCAGTCACTGTGGGTCTCGAGCACAATAATAAACAGCAGAATCTTCAGTCTTCAGACTGTTCATCTGCAGATACAGCTGCTCTCTGCTGTTGTCTCTGGAGATGGTAAACCGGCCTTGGACTGACTGAGAATAGTAGATGTTATTACTGTCATAGCTACTCGCAACCCACTCCAGTCCTTTTCCAGGAGCCTGTCTGATCCAGGCCATCCAGTAGCTACTGAATTACAATCCAGATGTTGTACAGGTCAATCTGTGGGATTCTCCAGGTCTTTTAACCGCTGGTTCAGATTCTGTCAGAGTTTGACTATCAACACCTGTCAAATAAAGAATATAATCATTAGCTGCTTTCAATTTTGGTAATGTTTTAAAGACAACTTCAAATCAAGATCAGTGAAAATCTTCACCTGCCCAGCAGAGAGTTAAAAGCAGCAGTCCTGTCCTATAGTCCATCATGTTAAACTGTGTGTCCACTGTTCTCTGTCCTCCTCTCTGCACTCAGATAAGTAGAGGTGGAAGATATCTGAGTTTTGCATTGACTCCTCCTTTTTTGGCTTTCTCCTAACTGTATTTTGTGTTTTCACAAATCATCTCACTGTATCTCTTAACATTTTGACTTTGTTTCACATTTTTAACCTGATGTTACTAATCCCTTTTTTTTATTACAGTAGTGGTTTTGTAACATTTGAATATGTTTATTTACTTTCTCTGCTTTGCCCGCCCAGAGAATTTGGCCCACCCATGAGAGAGAGACATCATGGCTTTCAAACGAGCAAAGTGGCAGTTGGTCAAGGCCACACCCCCACCCTCCACCTTGCACCCCCCTCTCTCCTCCTCAATAGCTACAGACACAGAAATGGCACATACTAACGAAAGCTCATTGAAAGCTCTAGTGGCTTTAATACTGCACCAAGGCTGAATTTCGGGAAAGAGACTTCAGATACAGTATTAGGGGACCACTAAGGTCTATATAAAAGCATCCAAAGAGCACCATGTCATGGGACCTTTAAACAGTTTCTAAAAGTGTAATTCAGTCTGTCTTGTGGGAGTACAGACAATGATGTATCAGTGATTGAAACTTCCAAGTATTTAAACTAGGGCTGTCAAAATTAACACCATAATAAAGAGTTAACGCAAACGCTTTTAACACCACTAGTTGTTTTTGATGTAGGATTAATGCACGCGCTTTTGTGATTTGGGCCTCGGGACGCTCTTTAGTTTTGGGAAACCAGGAAGTGATGCACAGTAATGTTGTGGGTGGCTAGCAGAAACAAGCCTTGATCAGAAATGGATAAAGAAAAGAGTTTTGAATGGCAAGTTCAGTTTCAAAGCCCTTCCAGATGGTTCTCTTGACAAGACTAGGGGTAGTGGTGGAATTGTGGGAATTGGTTCTCTGACAAACACATTTTAGATTGTTAACGAAAAGAAATAACGATGTTATGAAAGAGAAACTGACTTGTTGAGGATTCATTTATACTGTACTGTAGATAAATCACCATTTAAAATAAAATCTAAAGACTGTTTCATCCTTTAGTGCCATGTGTCAAACTCAAGGCCCGCGGGCCAAATCCGGCCCCTTGCAGATTTAGATCCGGCCCGTACTACACTTTGGCCCGCCTAGTTGTGCGCCAAAATCAAAACACTGGAGAGTGTTTTTTAAACTGCAATTACCTGACAAACAAAGCAGATATATGGCAGATTTGACGACTCTGACACTCAGAAATTCTCCCAGAAGAAGCAAAGAGTTTTCATATTCAGGCGGAGAAACAGGTTGTTGTTAAAAAAATGTATCATTGTTTTTGCTTGATTTGCTAAATTCTTTGAGGGCTAAGGAACTCCCTTGATGACTTTTATAGGGCTTAATGTCAACAAAAAGCATACAAACATGTCAGAAAAAGCAACTAATTTACAAAAAGGTGTCTGAGAAAGCCACTAAAACAACAAAAATGAGGAAAAAAGCTACCAAAATGTAAAAAAAAAAAAATTGTCCCCTTGGTTGTGATTCTCTTTTCCAGTGTGACCCATCCACCACCCCAACCAACCTCCTTACGCGGATCGGCATTTCATACTACTACACCGTGACGTGCTGTGACCACGACATATGCTTCCCATTTAAATACATTACTTTACATTTTCGTGCTGGCCACCACGAAAAAAACGACAAAAACGTCCCTGTGAACACAAATCAATAGATTGAATAACGTGATCATTTGACGAACTGCTGTGAGACTGGGTTGTTTCCCTGCATGCTGTCTGATCCAAGCTGTGTAGTAGCTGCTACCTGCATTTATTTTTTCATATATTTGGTTGCTGACTGTATTTGCTGCAAACATAAATACATTGACAGCAGCCAGAATTATATGAACAGTAATACATTTTGCAGCTTCTAATAAAAGACTTTTAATGGTTTCAGTGTTTGCAGATGTTTAAAGAAACAGACATACAGAGAAACTTGGAGCCTTTTAGAGGAAAACAGCTGCTCAGGAACTGAAACGTGACAAAATGCAAAAAACTAAATCCTTTAACAAAGATGAAAACTATTGTAGTTCATCCATTTACAAGTTACTCTTCTGTAATAAGCAGCATATTTTACCTTCATATGTGTGTGGTTATGTCAGAAATAAAATCATATATCAAATATCATGCAGCATGATGTTTACTTGTTTTATTCAGAATTCTTAAAAGCCAGTCATACAACAATCATACTCAAATGTCTGTGTTGTCTCATTTTGAATGACTTGACCTGAGGACATTAGTCATGTGAGACAGTGCAGAGTTTATCAGCCCAGGGAGGATGAGGAAAGACAAGAAATGTTTCTTACTGCAGGAGTTGAAGTAGTTTCATTTAAGCAACCAGATCGTTGTGATGTTTTTGGAACTTTTACCCTCAAGTGATCTTCATTGTGTTTTTGTGAGTTTAATGTTGAGTAATAATATTTCTCAAGAAAGCAGTACGTTATATAATGAAGAGACAAAGGGTAATTTATTATCTAAAAATATCTAATGTAAAATTTAGGGAAAAAACTTAATATTAACTTAATAATATTACTTAATATTGAAAATATAATGTGTAAAATATATGCTATAAATATTACATTCATATATCATCTTCATTATTTGGCTTCATCAGCCCAGTACTGTTACCGTTACTGATACAGTTATGATTTACATAATTATTAAATAATATTATGGAAAACATATAACATGATAAATATGAAAATTGTAGCTGTTAAATTGAATTAAAACACATTTGTGTTGTGTCTGTTTCTCTCTTTACTGTAACAGTGAGCTGGTGTTGAAACCATTAGTGGTCTGAGGGCTCCTCCTCTGGTGGCTTCATGTTACAAGTGTTCAGGCTCTGAGGGGTTTTTGTTCAGGTCTACTGATGGTTTGTGTTACTGTGGCTCTCTGGCACAGTAATACACAGCAGTGTCTTCAGGCTGCACATTCTGTCCATTTAGAGTCACTGTGTTGCTGGATGAGTCCAAGCTGATACTGAACTTGTTCTTCAGTGAATCTTTGTAGTATGTGGTGGATCCAACTGCTGCCATTCCAATCCAATCCAGTCCTTTCCCTGCAGGCTGTCTGATCCAAGCTGTGTAGTAGCTGCTGAGAGAATAAGAGACCTGACAGGTGATGGTCAGACGTTGACCTGGCTGCACAGTCACAGAAGCTGGCTGGGTCAACCCTTCACACTTCACACCTGTGGAGGAAAACATGTTGAGTATTGAATCAGTGTAATAACAGTGAACAGTGTGCTGTGATCATACTGTCAGTGTCTCTGCCTCAGTGAGACTCACAGGATCCAGCAGCCAGCAGCAGCAGCAGAGCTACAGAGAACATGGTTGCTATTGAAGGTGATCTGATGGGAGCTTCTCTTCTTCTGCTGCAACTGACAGCATGATATCAAGTCTTTATAGCAGACTGTGAGGAAGTTCACTTTGCATAGAGAAGGACACTGACATGCTATAAAAGAAGGATGAACTGTCCTGTCACAAGTAAAGCTTTAAATTGTGTTCTGAATTATATTTTTGACACATGAAAGAACATGTAGTTATTATTACAAACTTAAATTCCATTTTTTTTAATTACATATTATCTAACACAAGTCAAACATGTCAGACAAATAGATTTATATTCACAACAGAATCAACAGTTTAACAGAATAGTTATTGTGTGCTTCAACTATATATGGGGGATCTACAATAAAACATGTCTGAATGGAACACATTTATTGAGACTATTTCTCTGAATGTGTTGATGATGTTGAACTGAAGCTTATTATGTTTATTATTATTATTAATGACAAAATAAGAAAGCAAAGATTTGACTTGTTTTGACATGTTGAGTTTTGTGCAAGCCGTTGCTCCTTCCTGTGTCACTGTGGCTCTCGAGCACAATAATAAACAGCAGAATCTTCAGTCTTCAGACTGTTCATCTGCAGATACACCTGCTGTCTGCTGTTTTCTCTGGAGATGGTAAACCGGCCTTTGACTGACTGAGAGTAGTAGATGCCGCCACTGCCACTGCTGATGTAAGCGATCCATTCCAGTCCTTTTCCAGCAGCCTGTCTGATCCAAGCATTATCATAATCCCCACCAAACCCAGAATATGTGCAGGTCAGTCTGTGGGATTCTCCAGGTCTTTTAACCACTGGTTCAGACTCAGTCAGTGTTTGACCCTCAGTACCTACAGACATTTAAACAGCTCATTAGTTTCTGTAATGCAGCCATGTTGTCTTATACCAGGAAGTTTGTCAGAAAAACGATTGTTCTTACCTGCCCAGTTAAATGACAGGATGAGAAAAACAACCAAATAATCAGGTCTGATCATTGTTAAAGCCAGTTGTCTCTGTCCAGTCTACAGTGTGTATGTCAGTGATTTAGTGACTGTCCTTCACTCTGCAACACATATGTAGAGATGGAAGAGGTCAGAGATTTGCATTGACTCCTCCTCCTCAAACAGAAACTCAACACATCTCTGGAAAATATGATTTATATCATTCTTACATTATATATGATTATCGCTATGATTTTCTCAATAAAGAAGATACATTTATTTATACTCAAATTAGATGTATTTATATACTTTGCTCAGCAGTATTTGATATGGCCATCCATATACTGGATATATCGCATAAATGTCCAAATATATTATTATATATACATCTGCTGTTCAAAATCAAAAAAGGAACATTATTACCATTTGTTTGTGGAAAAGCAAATTTCAAATGTAAAACTACAAAACAGGAATTCACAAACCATGACATCAGCTGTTGCTTCCTTTGTGGTCATGAAATTTGTGTGTGTGTGTTTAGAGACACTGTCATATTCTCCTTAGTATCATCTGACGTCTTATCTTCTACTGCCACCTGTAGG
Source organism: Perca fluviatilis (assembly GCF_010015445.1). NCBI lineage: Eukaryota > Metazoa > Chordata > Actinopteri > Perciformes > Percidae > Perca > Perca fluviatilis. The sequence goes on along the minus strand of NC_053126.1, from coordinate 9,758,160 downwards.
TATTGGGGAAATAATTTGTATGAGGTTTTGTCAAGCCTCTCTGCTTCCTTTAACCAGTGTGTTTCTCTGGCACAGTAATACACAGCAGAGTCCTCTGGCTTTAAGTTGGACAGTCTCAGATACACCATGCTGTTGCTGTCATCTCTACTGAATTCTACCGCCCCTCGCACGGCACTGCTGGCATAAGTGTTTTTACTTGCAGTAGAGAAGCCGCTCCTTCCATATCAATTTGCTTCTCCTGCAGGTTGTCTGATCCAGCTCATAACACAGCAGCTAAATATGAAGCCAGATCCCCTGCAGGAGAGACTGAGAGTCTCCCCAGGCTTTTTCACTACTGAACTGGAAGGAATGGACTCCATCCTCTGACCTGTACAACCTGATGAAATAAAAGGGAGAGAGGAAACACAGAAGAAATTAATCATCTGGGAAGTTTTCTGGTGTCACTGACTGACCATCAGTCCATGTTGTCTGAGAAAAGATAACACAGCAAGAAGCAGGAGAACTCACAGGGCAGAGAGAGAGCAACCAGCAGAAGAGTGAGTGTGTTCATCATCCTGAGGCTGGAGATGTGACATCTGATGCTCCACACAAAGTACAAGAGCAGTCAGCAGGACAGAAGTACACTGCACAGACTGGAGATTTGCATCAGGATATCATGGGGAGGGAGTGGCTCATAAACCAGCACTCTGTGTAATTTGTACAATAATAAATATATTTGTAGAATTTATTATTCTTTCATTTTTTAATTATAATTGCTTTTCCTTCTATGCTATATACAATATCACATCCAGAAACAAGAGCGCTTTTTTTGTAGTTTTGTAGATTATCTGTAAGGTTTATGTTAAATAAACTCACAAATGAATGATGTCATGTAAAAAGTCACATGGTTGCTGGGTATTTGTGCAGGTCTGTTGGTGGTTTGCATCACTGTAGAGCTATTTTTAGGAAATAGCTTATATGTATAATAATATATTGAATTCATTTTCAAATTTCAATAATATTTTTACAAATGCAGGCTCTGAGTCATGATAAACTGTCCCAACATGCGGACAAATACAGTTTTTATTGATGACATATCTTTCATTATAAATTGTCAATCATTCAGTGGAACATGTGTTTTCACAGCCCTGACATGCTTCAGTGCTTCTCACACAGAGATCAGTGTTATTCAGTTTTTGTACAGCTTAGTAGTGTTGTGTGTCACTGTGGCTCTCGTGCACAATAATAAACTGCAGAGTCTTCTTGTTTCAGACTCTTAACCTCTAAGTGCACAAGATTTTGAGAGGTGTCTTTGGTGATGGAAAACTGGCCTTGGACACCTTTGCAAATATTGTGCCAGTTCCGCTATCAATGCGTCCGATCCATTCCAGTCCTTTCCCTGGTTTCTGACGAATCCAGTGCAGCCAAGCTAGAGACAGTCCGTCCACCTTACAGGACAGAGTGACTGGTTGTCCAGCTCTGCTCACCACTGGCTCTGAGGAGGTGAGGGACTGGCCCTGAGCAGCTGGAAGATACAGAGTTTAGATTACAGGGAGCCAGCCGACATCCAAAGCTCCTTTTCTCCTCCTTCGCTCAACACCGACTTCACTCACCTGAAATGAGAGCCAAGAGGAGGACACTCTGTACAACTGTCATGGTGGGAACTTGACTCAGTCTGCACCTGCAGAGGCTGTTATGGGGATTATATATTGTGTTGACAGAATGGGTGGGGATTATGCATCAGTGTGTGGATTTACATTTTAGCAGTGGGAGATACAGTTTTCTGTCTGAAAAGGAGGAGTGCTGGACTCTGAGAGAGAGAGAGAGAGAGAGAGAGAGAGAGAGAGAGAGAGAGAGCGAGAGAGAGGTTTTCGTTTTCTCTTATTTTCAGTGTGTTTGGACAGTTTTTCAACTGTGTGCATTTCTAAGAGGGTAAGATTGTGTGGTGTGTAGTTCAATGTATACAGTACAAGCTGTAATGTCAGTCTAAGACATTAATTTAAAAGGTTATTGTTCACCTAAGTGAGGTGGATTACTGCTAATAGAGAAAACAATGTGACAAATGAATACATAGTTTTTCCTCCGAGAGCCAAGGAAGTAAAAGTTTGCCTTATTACAGTATTACTACAGTATCCATTCAGCTTCCAACCCAATGGCTTACATACACAAGAATTAACAGCAGCTCCTTCAGTCTTCTAGCTGTTTATATAGAAATTGATTTGAAATGATGAAATGGAGAACTATACAACTAAATGAATACATTAAGAATCAGTCACTGCTGATCCAGCACCTAAATGTTCTATTTTTGTTGGGGTGAAGAAAGCTCTCAAAGGCTCTGAGTATAAAATTGTAGTTTTGAGTGGCAGTCAGTCAAAATCAAAGAGATAAGCATAACTAAGTGTTTCCATATAGAGGACAGAGAAACTTGAGACTGGCTGCTTCTAGGGCTTTTATGAAAGAAAATGTATTATTTATATTACTTGTCACTCCCACTTTAGATGCCACATGGCTGAAATGTGTATGTAGTATTTATTTTATTCATACCTGGACAAGGATTGTTTTGCTGTATTTGGCTGTTCTGTAAGGAAGTGATAATTGATAGGACCCCCTCTAAAATGATATGCTACATCGCAAGGGGCTATCTTTAAATAAATTCAATAAATTGAAGTTAAAGATTAATTAAGATACTTTTGTTGGTGGTTAATGTCCGTCTTTTCAGGCCACATTTTCATGATTTTATTAAAAAAACAAAAAGCTAAAAAATAAATGAATAAGAATACATCTATAAGAATGGGATCTGCAGGATTTTGTACAGCTGCTCAACTGAATCAGTCACTGTTGCCGTTGAGCACAATAATAAACAGCAGAATCTTCAGTCTTCAGACCTTTCATCTGCAGATACAGCTGCTGTCTGTTGTTGTCTCTAGATATGGTAAACCGGCCTTGGACTTACTGAGAGTAGTAGATTCTGTAATTATCATATTCGATAGTTGCTACCCATTCCAGTCCATTTCCAGGAGTCTGTCTGACCCAGGCCATCCAAGAGCTACCAAAGTTAAACCCAGAGGCTGAACAGGTCAATCTGTGGGATTCTCCAGGTCTTTTAACCACTGGTTCAGATTCTATTAGAGTCTGACCATCAACACCATCAAAACGAAAATGTGAAATATGTCAGTTATAGAAATTAAAACTGTGTCAAATAAATATCAGTGAAAATCTTCACCTGCCCAGCAGAGAGTTAAAAGCAGCAGTCCTGTCCTATAGTCCATCATGTTAAACTGTGTGTCCACTGTTCTCTGTCCTCCTCTCTGCACTCAGATAAGTAGAGGTGAAGATATCTGAGTTTTGCATCGACACCTCCTCAAAGGTAGGAAACATCTGGACTGGAGATATTTAATGAAACTGAGTCAGAGTCATCCCTGCAAGTCAGCTGTTTTTAATATTTGTCTGACATGTTTTATTTGTAAAAATGTTCGTTAGCCGTTAACACCACAACCACATTAATTCTAATGATACACAAATGACATCTGACACGTTAAAAACAAGGGTTATTAAAATTTGTTAAATTATGATTCATCTTGGTATTAAGGCTCTGTTTCTCATTAGTCACTTTGAGCAATAGGGCAGCACATTAGATCATTCATAATCACCAACATCTACAAGCATTTCTGAAAATTGCTTTAATATCATCTCACTATGTCATAACATATGTACATGCTTTGTACTTATGAATATGACTTTGTGTATTTGTGAAGAGATGTAGCTTCTGTTTAAATGTAGTTAGTTATCAGATGTTACATGAAAACAGGAAGAAAAAAAATAATTCTCATCTTTTATAGGCTTTACAACTCAATTAATACCATTCATTGAATTCCATAAACATTAATTGTATTAAGTCATTAGAGAGTGCTGTGTTTATTAATGTTCACATTTAGAACATGTGTGTTTGGTTGAGTCTTGCTGGTTGCTGGGTATTTGTGTAGGTCTGTTGGTGGTTTGTATCACTGTGGGCTGACGTACACAGTAATACACAGCTGTGTCCTCAGGCTGCACATTCTGTCCTTTTAGAGTCACTGTTAGAGCAGAAGTGTCTCTGCTGTAGCTGAACTTGTTTTTCAGAGCATCATTTTGGTAAAGGCCACTTGTTCCCCACTGATGGGATATCCAGTCCATTTGTTTTCCTTCACTCTCTCTGATCCAACCTGTTGCATAGCTGTCATCAGTCAAAGAATAACCAGAGACCTGACAGCTGATGGTCAGAGACTGTCCAGGCTGCACAACCATTGAGTCTGTCTGGATGAGATCAATACTGTTCACACCTGTGGAAACACAAATCAACATTATCTCCATCATTCATCTGACTATTCAGGGTTTCTAATGTGTGTATTAGAGTGAATCCACTGAAAGCTCCTCACAGGATCCAGCAGCCAGCAGCAGTATCAGAGCTACAGAGAACATGTTGATGTTGAAGCTGAACTGATGTCAGCTCTTCTGTCTCTCACTGACACACACACACCTCACTTCTTTATGAGGCCACACAAAAGGAGGCTGATTTACATACTGATGATAGTAAATCAGCTGACTAAAGTATATTTGAATAAATCAAAATGAAGATGAAATGTTCAGGTGTTCTCACATAAAGAGAAGGTGAAACCTGAATATCTGACAAACATGTTAATGAAAAGTATATATTTATATGATAGAGGATAAACTATTCATTTATACTGTAGTTAAATCACTCAATTTATTCTATCACTTGAAGGGTTATATATTGTTGGAAAAGATTCAACCGATTGCTCTGGCTCAAAAGTCTTTTGACTCCCACGGTCACTTCTCAAAGTTTCCCTTATAAATTGTTGTGTTCGTTGAAAGACAGACCAGGAAATGAATACTCATGATTCGTTTAGTTAAACTATAACAGTCTTTAGTAAAATGATATTGCAAACAGATATTTCATATGCATATGGATCAGCCGCTCCTTCAAGACTTTCTCTCCCTAACCACCAACAAAGTCTTTCCGGGTCTGACACCGGACCTTCCTTTTCCCTATTCTTTTATTCATCTTCAGGTTCCTCCTCCCGCCATTGCGTCTGGGCCGCCAATTGGTTGGATATCACTCAGACTTTCTGTCTCCGAGAAGATAGAGAAGTTGCGCGCTAGCCTTGGGATCGCTCTCATTCTCTTCTTCTCTCACGGCCTAAAGATTGTCTGTTCCTTTAAGAGATTTCATTAGGTGCATTCTGTTCCAAATGTTTATTAAACAAATCAGAACACTTGTACTCCACTAAATTTATTTTTTTCTTATCTTACACATGCCAGACAGGAGGAGACTGCGAGGCCATCCCTGGCTACAGGACATTCTTATTCTAAACCCAATATATTTCTACAATATATACATTCAATGATGTATCACTGATTATTATGTCAGAGTGTTTAAATTGATTGATTTTACTGTTAATGTTACATTTAATTAAGAACCTAAGACTGTTTCTCTCCTTGCTGTAACAGTGAGCTGGTGTTGAAACCATTAGTGGTCTGAGGGCTCCTCCTCTGGTGGCTTCATGTTACAAGTGTTCAGGCTCTGAGGGGTTTTTGTTCAGGTCTACTGATGGTTTGTGTTACTGTGGCTCTCTGGCACAGTAATACACAGCAGTGTCTTCAGGCTGCACATTCTGTCCATTTAGAGTCACTGTCTTGCTGGAAGTCTCTAAGTCAATACTGAACTTGTTCTTCAGTGAATCTTTGTAGTGTGAACCTCCAGTATATTTCCATCCAATCCACTCCAGTCCTTTCCCTGCAGGCTGTCTGATCCAAGCTGTGTAGTAGCTGCTGAGAGAATAAGAGACCTGACAGGTGATGGTCAGACGTTGACCTGGCTGCACAGTCACAGAGGCTGGCTGGGTCAACTGTTCACACTTCACACCTGTTAAAAAAGAAAAGGTTTTGTAACAAATGATCAAGTTATAATGCAAAAGAAGAACTGTTGACTTTAACAAATCCAGAGAGACTCACATCCAGCTGCCAACAGCAGCAGCAGAGCTCCAGAGAACATGGTTTATGTTGAAACTGACGTGCTGTGAACTCCACTGACAGCCTGATGTGATGTTTTTATAGCTGAGAAACAAGGAAGGTCACTGAGTTTGCATAAAATCAAACATATGAAGCATCAATGTTGGTCTAACTGGAGTCAATAGAAGAGTTTGTTCAGTGTTATTATATCTGCAGAGTGAAAATATGCGTTTCATTTTTGATTTCTTCATATCTAGGTACAGATAACTTTATGGAATTAAACTGACAATATTGTCTCCACTTATTTTCTAGACTTTAATTTGCATTAATACACAACAATAATTCCTTAATGACTGTATTATTATTCTATCTTTAAAAATTAATAATGTTTTGTATATAAAATAGTTATCTCCATACACGATACAAGTAAATTCACTCTAAATAAACATTAAATGCTGTCATCACTCATCTCCACTTTCAGCTGTTTTCTCTTAGAAATGATTTTAATGAAATTACAGTATGTGATGGAAAGAGTGACATATTCTTATTTACCTATTAATTTTATTACAGAGCAATATTAATCATTTTAGAGTTTGAGTATCAGTCAGTTAAGATCAATGAGAACAGCAGATCTGAGTTTCTCCTTTTAGTAACAGAAGAGAGAGAAACTAGACACTGACTGTCCTCTAGTGATTTTATAAAAGAAACAGTAACATTATTTTTCATTCTCATAGATTCCACATCGTATCATTTACAGAGAGAATTGTGTCTTACTTTGTAGAAATGTAAAGAATTTGTAGTAGTTTAATTTCAGCAACCAGATTATTGGGCTGTCTTTGGACGTTTTATTAATGAGTTATCTTTTTTCTGTTTTTAATCCGTTTTCAGGAATGTGTATAATGTAAGGAGGATTATTACTTTATTTTAAAAACATTTCAAGTAAATCACAGCATATGAAAGAAATTAACAACCTCAAAACAACAAAAGCTAATATAAAAATAAACAAATACATAAATGTTATGAAACATTCTTCATGCTTGGGTTCTACCAGCCTGAAAGAATGAGTACTAGGATTTTGTACAGCTGCTCAACCAACTCCAGTCACTGTGGCTCTCGAGCACAATAATAAACAGCAGAATCTTCAGTCTTCAGACTGTTCATCTGCAGATACAGCTGCTCTCTGCTGTTGTCTCTGGAGACGGTAAACCGGCCCTGAACTGACTGAGAGTAGTAGATGCTGTCACTATCATATTCAATAGTTGCTACCCATTCCAGTCCTTTTCCAGGAGCCTGTCTGACCCAGGCCATCCAAGATCTACCAAAGTTAAACCCAGAGGCTGAACAGGTCAATCTGTGGGATTCTCCAGGTCTTTTAACCACTGGTTCAGATTCTGTCAGAGTCTGACCATCAACACCTGTCAAGGTACAAAAAAACATCACATGAATTTAGTTGTTACACAATTCAAAACTATGTTTAATCTAGATCAGTGAAAATCTTCACCTGCCCAGCAGAGAGTTAAAAGCAGCAGTCCTGTCCTATAGTCCATCATGTTAAACTGTGTGTCCACTGTTCTCTGTCCTCCTCTCTGCACTCAGATAAGTAGAGGTGAAGATATCTGAGTTTTGCATTGACTCCTCCTTTTTTGGCTTTCTCTTAACTGTATTTTGTGTTTTCACAAATCATCTCATCGTATCTCTTACCATTTTGACTTTGTTTCACATTTTTAACCTGATGTTACCTAATCCTTTATTTTTATTTATTTTTACTTTAAGTCACTTTGTAACATTTGAATGTATGTATTTACTCTCACTTTTGATCAATGCAAAGTACAAATAATGGAATAATGTTACTGTCCATAAATAAAAGTTTTTGACAATATTTTCAGTCAAAAAATTGCTTTCAGTTCATGTAGTAGGTAAAAGGTTGGCTTGAGATAGGTAAACAACATCTCATGTCTCCTAAAGTTATTTTTGATCAAATTGCCGTCCTACATGTGAATAACACTCATGTACAATATTATTAGACCAAACATCAATTCTTTCACAAAATTCAACCTTTGAAGAAAATTCAGTTGCATTCATACATATTAACTTCATTAAGGTAAATTAATGTTAACCGATTTCTAAAAGTCTAATTCAGTCTGTCTTGTGGGAGTACAGACAATGATGTATCAGTGATTGAAACCTCCAAGTATTTAAACTAGGGCTGTCAAAATTAACACCATGATAAAGAGTTAACGTAAACGCTTTTAACACCACTATTTTTTTTTGATGTAGGATTAATGCACGCACGTTTTGTGAATTGGGTCTCCGGGACTCTTTAGTTTTGGGGAAACCAGGAAGCGATGCACAGTAATGTTGTGGGTGGCTAGCAGAAACAAGCCTTGAGCAGAAATGGATAAAGAAAAGAGTTTTGAATGGCAAGTTCAGTTTCAAAGCCCTTCCAGATGGTTCTCTTGACAAGACTAGGGGTAGTGGTGGAATTGTGGGAATTGGTTCTCTGACAAACACATTTTAGATAGTTACTGTAACAGTGAGCTGGTGTTGAAACCATTAGTGGTCTGAGGGCTCCTCCTCTGGTGGCTTCATGTTACAAGTGTTCAGGCTCTGAGGGGTTTTTGTTCAGGTCTACTGATGAGTCACTGGGAGAGGTCTTAAGTCGATACTGAACTTGTTCTTCAGTGAATCTTTGTAGTTTGGTGGATGTAACACCACCATGTACAATCACTCCAGTCCTTTCCCTGCATGCTGTCTGATCCAAGCTGTGTAGTAGCTGCTACCTGCATTTATTTTTTCATATATTTGCTTACTGACTGTATTTAGTGCAAACATAAATACATTGACAGGAGCCAGAATCATGTGAATAGTAATATATTTTGCAGCTTTTAATAAAAGACTTTTAATGGTTTCAGTGCTTGCAGATGTTTAAAGAAACAGACATACAGAGAAACTTGGAGCCTTTAGAGGGAAAACAGCTGCTCAGGAACTGAAATGTGACAAAATGCAAAAACTAAATCCTTTAATAAAGATGAAAACTATTGTAGTTCATCCATTTTACAAGTTAATCTTCTGTAATAAACAACATAGTTTTACCTTCATATGTGTGTGGTTATGTCATAAATAAAATCATATATCAAATATCATGCAGCATGATGTTTTACTTGTTTTTTATTCAGAATTCCTAAAAGCCAGTCATACAACAATCATACTCAAATGTCTGTGTTGTCTCATTTTGAATGACTTGACCTGAGGACATTAGTCATGTGAGACAGTGCAGAGTTTATCAGCCAGGGAGGATGAGGAAAGACAAGAAATGTTTCTTACTGCAGGAGTTGAAGTAGTTTCATTTAAGCAACCAGATCATTGTGATGTTTTTGGCACTTTTACCAACAAGTCATCTTTATTGTGTTTTTGTGTGTTTAATGTTGAGTAATAATATTTCTCAGGAAAGCATGATAATTTAGTATCTAAAAATGATATCTAATGTAAAATTTAGGGAAAAACGTAGAAAAAAGTAGTAATATTAAAAATATAATGTATAAAATATATGATATAAATTACATTAATATATTATCTTCATTATTTGGCTTCATCAATCCAGTAGAATACTGTAGGATTTTTGTACAGCTGCTCAACCAACTCCAGTCACTGTGGCTCTCGAGCACAATAATAAACAGCAGAATCTTCAGTTTTCAGTCTGTTCATCTGCAGATACAGCTGCTCTCTGCTGTCGTCTCTGGAGATGGTAAACCCGCCTTTGGACTGACTGAGAGTAGTAGATGTCAGTAGTGTAGAACCTTGCAATCCACTCCAGTCCTTTTCCATGAGCCTGTCTGATCCAGGCCATCCTGTAGCTACTAAATGTTAATCCAGAGGCTGTACAGGTCAATCTGTGGGATTCTCCAGGTCTTTTAACCACTGGTTCAGATTCCGTCAGAGTCTGACCATCCACACCTGTCAAGATCACATGAATTTAGTTGTTACACAATTCAGAACTATGTTTAGTCAAGATCAATGAAAATCTTCAAGCCTCCAAGTGAGCTGTTTTGACCTTCGTCTGACATTAATTTGTCTAAAATATTTCCAGTATTAACACCACAACCAAATTAATTCTAATAATACACAAATGACATTTTGACACATTAAGATTCAAGGGTTTTTCAAATGTGTTAATTCCATTATCAATCTTGTTATCAAAGCTCTGTTTCTCATTAGTCAGTTTGAGAATAATAGACTGCAAATGAGAGCATTTATAATCATAACATTTCATTCTGATCAACAGCTACTAGTATTTATGACAATTAACGTTATTGTCATTTCACCATTTATACCATTAACACATTTTCATGACTAATTATATATAACTTATTTTCATCACTTTGGCAATTTACTTTTACAGTAGATAATGCTTTGACAATTGTAGAAACTCTGTCTAATAATTTAAGTGATTTAACATTATAAAGTAAATAAATATTTACTTATATAAGTATAAAGTGAAATATATAGAAATGTAAGTGGCCGAGTTGGCTCAGTTAGTGGAGCGGTGTACGTAGATAGGAGTTTGCTTGTCGACGCAGCTGCCGAGGTTTGACTCAGGCCTGCGGCCCTTTGCTGCATTTCATTCCCCTTTCTCTCCCCTTTCATGTCTTTATCTCGTCCTGTGGAATTAATAGGGCCAAAATGCCCCAAAAAAATAATCTTTAAATATATAGAAATGTAATGTAGATATATCAAAGTCCTTTATGTAAGGGGGTTGGGGAGCTCAGATGTCATTAAGATCACATTGCTGTTTGTTGTCTGTGGAGGTTTTGTGCAGCTGCTCCACTGTCTTCAGTCACTGTGTCTCTGCGGAAAGCACAAAGTAAACAGCAGAATCTGCTGCTGTCAGGCTCTGGACCTCGAGGTAACTGAGAGCTGCTGGGAACATCTTCAGTCATGATGAAACGGCTTTGAAAGGAGCTGCCATAGCTAGCAGAGTTTGAACCTGCATCCATCCTCCCAATCCACTCCAGAGCTTCTCCTGGTCTCTGTTGTATCCAGTGAATATAGTGCCTTGTCATGTCAAAGAGTCAGATATGATACATGCACATCTTCACGAAGTCCTCCAGGTCTTTTCACCCTCAGAGGGAGACTGGTCCAGTTTGATCTCACTCCAAACTCCTGTAAGGAAAGAAATGATCATCATCCATCACACTTTGAAAATATTAAGCATTTAAAAACAAATTGCTTTTACTCTTTGTAATTACAAAAATGATTTCACCCACTAATAAGTAATCCATAAAAATAAACACCAGATAATCATATCATCAAATCCTGCAGTAATGAACTGACGTCTGATCAAAAGTCTTTCTGATATGTATGAAACTGTCAGCTGTTCTGGCCTCTAATGATTCTACAGTTGCTGTTGGTGTGTTTATAAAGAAGGAAGAGTTTGTACAGACCCCTCTAAAGGAACATCATAGATGGACTTTACCACAAGCTGGCGGATGTGTGATTATTTTAAGAACAGAACAATTAAGACAAAATCACGAAAAAGAAACGTTGAAGGCCTGGAAACAAGCAGTATTTTACTGTAAAAAATCCTGCATACAATAATAAAAAATATATAAATTACACATACAGGCAGAGTTTACATTGCGTAGTATTTTGTAATTCACATTTTCGTCTCCCTAAAAATAAAATGTGTGATCCAGAGATATCATTTAGTGTGTGAATAACTATTATGACCCATCAGATCTTTTTCGCCTAACTGCTCATTGTTCAAAAAGTCCCAATGTAATTCCACAAGCCAAGAATGTCCAATCACAGCAGATTTTTCTGATGGTGCTTTTTGGTGCGAAAGTGAATAACAATGACGATTGGTAGGCTGGTGAGTGTTTTCAAAAGTGGGTTCTGGGGACATTGCGGTCCTTGAGGGTGCTTAAGGGTCCTCTTATCGGTAGCTGGTTCAGTTGCATTGTTACTGATGTCATGGTGTGCATTCATTTTTGTATAATATCCTACGAACCCATTCATTAGAACGTGTTGCATGAATACATGTTCCAGCGTTGGGTACTGTTTTTTCATTATGATTAGGAAGTTATTGATTACTTTTTTTGAAAACTTTTAGTGTCCTTAAAATGTTGTAGAAATAGACATTCTGTATGTGGCTTTGCATTTCATAGTTTGACTATAAATCTTCACTTTTTATGTTTGGTAATTTTGTTGATCATATTTTGCTTTCATCTTTAATTCAATAAATATAATATAAAATAAATCAAATTTGGACAGCCACATTATTAAATTAAAGGGAGAATAAATATGAGTGATTGTGATGTGCTTGTGATAAACATGGAAAGCTTTTGAGGGATTTGTTGTCATTAAGAGTCACAACACAGGGATCTATGAACATGTAAAATAATAACGCGTCAAGTCAACGTAATGGAAACTTCTGGCTGTTAAGCTCTGTAGGTTTTTCAGTTTCTAAACATATAATCTTTGGCGAGTCACTTCCCCCTCTCTCTGCACCTTTGGGACCACACCTGTCATAGTGAAACTTATGGAAACCGTCAGAGCTACAAATAAAGTTCCTCGAAACAAGAGACTCATCTTTCTTTGAACCTTTGCATATCAGCACGTGTCCAGGCCGGAAGCGGCTAACATGCATACAGCAGAGACATCAAATACACAGAATTTCATAAGCTCATCAAACAATATAACAGCAAATGCAAGACATGCAGAGTACAGAAATACCAGATACAGTTCAAATATATTTGTGTACCTATTTTGTTTAGCTGTATGGTGCACAGTTGTTATTTCACATATAGTTTCATATTGGTGTTCTTCTGGATCTAGAACATGGCAGCACACAGCAGAAGGAGCTGGAGAATCCCACAGATTGACCTGCACAGCCTCTGGGTTTATATTCAGTAGCTACAGGATGCACTGGATCAGACAGGCTCCTGGAAAAGGACTGGAGTAGCGTGCGATTATCCACAGTAGCATCTACTACTCTCAGTCAGTTCAAGGCCGGGTTACCATCTCCAGAGACGAGAGCAGAGAGCAGCTGTATCTGCAGATGAACAGTCTGAAGAGTGAAGATTCTGCTGTTTATTATTGTGCTCGACACCCACAGTGACTGGAGTTGGTTGAGCAGCTGTACAAAAAGCCTACAGTATTCTTACTGGGCTGAAGAAGCCAAATAATGAAAATGATATATGAATGTAATATGTATATCATATATTTTATATAGTTATACGATTTTTTCCCTAAATTTAAAATTATGTATCATTTTTAGATAATAAATGACCCTTTGTCTCTATGTTATACTACGTCCTGCTTTCCTGAGAAATATTATTACTCAACATTAAATACACAAAAACACAATTAAGATAACTTGTTGGTAAAATTGCCAAAACGATCTGGTTGCTTATATGAAACTACTTCAACTCCTGCAGTAAGAAACATTTCTTGTCTTTCCTCATCCTCCCTGGGCTGATAAACTCTGCACTGTCTCACATGACTAATGAAGCTCAGCGTAAGTTCTTAAAGGAAGACTTCATATTCCTTTTCCATCGCTCATAATGACCAGCTGTTTCATGGTGTGTCACTTGTCAGTAGTAAATCAGATCCAGCTGTGTAGTTGTTTGTTAAACCAATCAGAGTCAGCCATTTGTCACGGTTGGCAGTTGTCATTTCAGGAAATAGACCACCGGTGGTCACGCCCACGGTCTCGGGTGTCGTCTGCGCTTGGCTGTCGGTGGTTCCTGTGCACCTTCATCACCACCACAGGGTCTGGACTCCATCGGGGGATATGTTTGGGTTTCATTAACCCTTTATGACATTTGGCTTCGATGGAGTCCAATCTCCAGAGACTCGCTATTTTTACATGTTTGTCTGTACAATAAATATGTTCATAATTGCAAGGAAATCTCTCCTGATTGAAATTTCCTCAGGTCAAGTCATTCAAAATGAGACAACACAGACATGTGAGTATGATTGTTGTATGACTGGCTTTTAAGAATTCTGAATAAAAGCAAGTAAAAATCATGCTGCATGATATTTGATATATGATTTACATATTTATATATGAGGTAAAATATGTTGTTTATTACAGAAGAGTAACTTGTAAACGGATGAACTACAATAGTTTTCATCTCTGTTACTGTAAAGGATTTAGTTTGTTGCATTGTGTCACCTTTCAGTTCCTGAGCAGCTGTTTTCCTCTAAAAGGCTCCAAGTTTCTCTGTATGTCTGTTTCTTTAAACATCTGCAAACACTGAAACCATTAAAAGACTTTTATTAAAAGCTGCAAAATATATTACTATTCACATGATTCTGGCTGCTGTCAATGTATTTATGTTTGCAGCAAATAAAAAAAAATACAGGTAGCAGCTATTACACAGCTTGGATCAGACAGCATGCAGGGAAAGGACTGGAGTGATTGTACATGGTGGTGTTGCATCCACCAAACTACAAAGATTCACTGAAGAACAAGTTCAGTATCAAATTAAGACTCTCCCAGTGACTCATCAGTAGACCTGAACAAAAACCCCTCAGAGCCTGAACACTTGTAACATGAAGCCACCAGAGGAGGAGCCCTCAGACCACTAATGGTTTCAACACCAGCTCACTCTTACAGTAAAGAGAGAAACAGTCTTTAGATTTTATTTTAAATGGTGATTTATCTACAGTACAGTATACATGAATCCTCAAAAAGTCAGTTTCTCTTTCATAACATCATTATTTCTTTTCATTAACAATCTAAAATGTGTTTGTCAGAGAACCAATTTCCACAATTCCACCACTACCCCTAGTCTTGTAAAGAGAACCATCTGGAAGGGCTTTGAAACTGAACTTGCCATTCAAAACTCTTTTCTTTATCCATTTCTGCTCAAGCCTTGTTTCTGCTAGCCACCCACAACATTACTGTGCATCGCTTCCTGGTTTCCCAAAACTAAAGAGCGTCCCGAGGACCAAATCACAAAACGTGCGTGCATTAATCCTACATCTAAAACAACTAGTGGTGTTAAAAGTGTTTGAATTCATTTTGACAGCCCTAGTTTAAATAGTTGGAGGTTTCAATCACTGATACATCATTGTCTGTACTCCCACAAGACAGACTGAATTAGACTTTTAGAAATCGTTTAACATGAATTTACCTTATTATGTAGTGATTATGTAGAATGCAGCTGTATTTTCTTCAAAAGTTGAATTTTGTGCTCTGAATTTTACTAGTTTAAAAATCGATGTTTGGTCTAATAATATTGTACATAAGCTTTGTTCACATGAAAAACAGCAATTTGATCAAATATAACTTTAGGAGACATGAGATGTTGTTTACTTTTAGGTTTAAAAAAGTTAAAAATATGCTTATGTTTTAGTACAATATACTTTTAGGTAACTAAAAATGTAAACTGTTGTGTGACTGAGTGAAGGAATGTTTCAATACTGATTAAGCCTAATCAGCATTTGTTTGGCTCACACCATCTCCAGCTTCTAATAGAATTAATTAGGTCATGTCGGTTATTTAGCATGAAAGTAGATGCTGTAAAAAACTCATTGTCCCCACAGGAAAAGTAGGCTAACTGTTGTCTCTTTTCGGGGAGCCACCCCCTGCTAGGCCAGACGTGATTAGAACAAAGAATGTGTATTCATATAGTTGGATTGATTGGGAACGTACACCTTTCTTTTGAGAGACATCTGACCAATAGGGGAAGATTTCATTTGAGGAACCACCCAGGTTTAGGGAATAAATGTGTGATCCGGGGAATGTCTCAGGACTTCAAGCCTGGGACCCGACAAGGGCACAAGGTTCTGTAGTCTGCTGTTTACAGTGTATTGTTTGTCATGTCACATGACTGTTTTTATGTGACTCCACAAGGAGAATCATAGATTCAGTCCGCTGTCAGCTGCAGAGTAACATTTGTTTTGTCATGTCGCATGGCTGCAATCTGTGTCCCCACAAGAGGAAGCATGTTTTGCAGTCTGCTACTGGCCGTGTTTTATGTTTTATGTTTGATTGTGTTTTGACTGTTGTTTTCATCGTCTTGTTCATTAAACCTTTTGCTTAACTTTCAATTCGACCCCAGCCTCTCCTTCCTCCTCCAGAAATGTTAGTAACACGTCTTTTAGAGATTTCATTACATTACCTATCTCAAGCTGCAAGGTGATTTATCTACTACATGAACTGAAAGCAATTCTTTGAATGAAAATATTATTAATAACTTTTATTCATGAACAGTAACATTATTCCATTATTTGTATGTTGCATTGGACAAAAGTGAGAGTAAATAAACACATTCAAATGTTACAAAGTGACTTAAAGTAAAAATAAATAAAAATAAAGGATTAGGTAACATCAGGTTAAAAATATGAAACAAAGTCAAAATGGTAAGAGATATGGTGAGATGATTTGTGAAAACACAAAATACAGTTAGGAGAAATCCAAAAAAGGAGGAGTCAATGCAAAACTCAGATATCTTCCACCTCTACTTATCTGAGTGCAGAGAGGAGGACAGAGAACAGTGGACACACAGTTTAACATGATGGACTATAGGACAGGACTGCTGCTTTTAACTATCTGCTGGGCAGGTGAAGATTTTCACTGTTCTTAATCTTATATATCTTCTTTTTTTTTTTTCATACAATGTTTTTAATCCTCTTGACAGGTGTTGATGTCAGACTCTGACTGAATCTGAACCAGCGATTAAAAGACCTGGAGAATCCCACAGATTGACCTGTACAACATCTGGGTTGGACGTTAATGGCTACTGGTTGGCCTGGATCAGACAGGCTGCTGGAAAAGGACTGGAGTGGATTGCTTATACTAATACTGATGGTAGTAGCAAATACTACTCTCAGTCAGTCCGAGGCCGGTTTACCATCTCCAGAGACAACAGCAGAGAGCAGCTGTATCTGCAGATGAACAGTCTGAAGACTGAAGATTCTGCTGTTTATTATTGTGCTCGAGAGCCACAGTGACTGGAGTTGGTTGAGCAGCTGTACAAAGTCCTACAGTACTCATTCTTTCAGGCTGGTAGTGCCCAAGCATGAAGTATTTTTCACAACATGTATGTATTTATTTATTTTTATATTAGTTTTTGTTGTTTTGAGGTTAATTTGTTTAATATGCTGTTATTTACTTGAAATGTTTTTAAAATGAAGTAATAATCCTCCTGCATTATATACATTCCTGAAAACACATTACAAACTGAAAAAGATCACTCATTGATACAAGGTCCAAAGACAGCACAACAATCTGGTTGCTGAAATTAAACTACTACAAATAAACTACTACAGAAATTGAACACTGTCTGTAAATGATGTGGACTTAAAGCGAGTCATAATATGGGCGTTAACAAATTATGTTGCTGTTTCTTTCATAAAATCACTAGAGGACAGTCAGTGTCTAGTTTCTCTCTCCTCTGTTACTTAAAGGAGAAACTCAGATCTGCTGTTCTCATTGATCCTAACTGACTGATACTCAAATTAAAACTAAAAAACTAAAATCAATAGGTATATAAGAAAATGTCACTCTTTCCTTTACGTACTGTAGTTTCATTAAAATTATTTCTAAGAGAAAACAGCTGAAAGTGGAGATGAGTGATGACAGCATTTAATGTTATTGTTTACATATAAAGTGAATTTACTTGTATCATGTATGGAGATAACTATTTTATATTAAACGATTTTTAATGTTTGAAGAAAGTCTGGAAAATGTGTGAAAATAATATTAAAAATCTGTATCTGGATATGAAGAAAACAAAAATTCCAGGCACATATTTTCACTCTGCAGATATAATAACATGGAACAAACTCTTCTATTGACTCCAGTTAGACCAACATTGATGCTTCATATGTTTGATTTTATGCAAACTCAGTGACCTTCCTTGTTTCTCAGCTATAAAAACATCACATCAGGTTGTCAGTGGAGTTCACAGCACGTCAGTTAAAATTTTTTTTACAAAGACCAACAGGAGGCAGTAGGAGACCTAAAATATAATAATGGCAGTACGAGTATAAAACAAGGAGGCACACAATGACAGCAGCAGATGATTTGGGGGTTTTTGACTTCCTGTTTTATTTTTACCAACAATGTAATGATGAATAACTGACTGAGTTATAGTTTTATTGAGAAGTCTGAATGTATTTTTTCTCTGTTATAAGGTTTGTAAAAAATACGAAAATTCAATTTAAGATATTGTGAGAAATCACACACTGTGTAAAACTGGGTAGCACTTGTTGTCATTCACACACATTTGAATGATCAAAATGACACAAAGTTTGCCAAGTATAATTTATTGGGCTTTTACATGGTCACACAACTTAGATTATGGAAACAATAGAATATCTCAACATATATATATATATATATATATATATATATATATATATATATATATATATATATATATATATATATCTGACGACGACTACAAATGTACAACGTAACAGCCAATTAGTGCATTGAACAATAAATGCCCAAGACAAATATACATAAATACATATCTAAAACAATTTTTTTTAGTGCCAAATAACAATTAAAGATCAATGCTTACCTTGAATCACTTAAGTAAAGAATGCCAATCCCAGAACAGTCTGACTTATGGACTCAGAGAAAACATTTAACACCCACATTAAGACAATCACTATAGCACATTAACAGTTAATAGACATTTTGTGCTTGTTTGAGAATCAGATGAGAAAATGTAATTTTAATATGTGTCTTTATTACATTTTCTTTCCTTTAATAAAATAAATGGTCATTATAGTCTTGACTACGTGGTATGGGACAGTTCATCCTTCTTTTATTGCCTGTCAGTGTCCTTCTCTATGCAAAGTGAACTTCCTCACAGTGTGCTAAAAACTTGATATCATGCTGTCAGTTGCAGCAGAAGAAGAGAAGCTCCCATCAGATCACCTTCAATAGCAACCATGTTCTCTGTAGCTCTGCTGCTGCTGCTGGCTGCTGGATCCTGTGAGTCTCACTGAGGCAGAGACACTGACAGTATGATCACAGCACACTGTTCACTGTTATTACACTGATTCAATACTCAACATGTTTTCCTCCACAGGTGTGAAGTGTGTTCAGTTGACCCAGCCAGCCTCTGTGTCTGGGCAGCCAGGTCAACGTCTGACCATCACCTGTCAGGTCTCTTATTCTCTCAGCATCTCCAACACAGCTTGGATCAGACAGCCTGCAGGGAAAGGACTGGAGTAGATTGTAATAGGAGGTTTTGGATACACAACATACGATAAAGATTCACTGAAGAACAAGTTCAGTATCAGCTTGGACTCTTCCAGCAAGACAGTATCTCTAAATGGACAGAATGTGCAGACTGAAGACACTGCTGTGTATTACTGTGCCAGAGAGCCACAGTAACACAAACCATCAGTAGACCTGAACAAAAACCCCTCAGAGCCTGAACACTTGTAACATGAAGCCACCAGAGGAGGAGCCCTCAGACCACTAATGGTTTCAACACCAGCTCACTCTTACAGTAAAGAGAGAAACAGGCACAACTCAAAAGTTTTTTAAATAAATGTAACATTAACAGTACAATCAATCAATTGAAATACTCTGACTTAACAATCAGTGATACATCATTGTATGCATATATAACCTTTCAAGTGCTGGAAAAAAAATCTGTGATTTAACTACAGTATAAATGAATCTCTACTTATCTGAGTGCAGAGAGGAGGACAGAGAACAGTGGACACACAGTTTAACATGATGGACTATAGGACAGGACTGCTGCTTTTAACTCTCTGCTGGGCAGGTGAAGATTTTCAGTGATCTTGATTTGAATTTGTCTTCAAAAAGTTGCTATCATACATGAAGTGACTGTTTTCTTGTTTATCTTGACAGGTGTTGATGGTCAGACTCTGACAGAATCTGAACCAGCGATTAAAAGACCTGGAGAATCTCACAGATTGACCTGTACAGCCTCTGGGTTCAATTTAGGCAGCTATCACATGGCCTGGATCAGACAGGCTCCTGGAAAAGGACTGGAGTGGATTGCCTGGAATAGTAACGGTGGCACAAAATACTACTCTCAGTCAGTCCAAGGCCGGTTTACCATCTCCAGAGATGACAGCAGACAGCAGCTGTATCTGCAGATGAACAGTCTGAAGACTGAAGATTCTGCTGTTTATTATTGTGCTCGAGAGCCACAGTGACTGGAGTTGGTTGAGCAGCTGTACAAAATCCTACAGTACTCATTCTTTCAGGTTGGTAGAGCGAAGTTTGAAGATTTTTTTTGTAACATTTATATATTTTAATGTTTATATTACAGTTATTTTTGTTTTGAGGTTGTTTAGTTGTTTTATATTCTGTAATCTAATTTCCATATATGTTTTTATAATAAACAAAAAATCCTCCCTGCATTATACACATTTCGGAAAACACGTTAAAAACACAAAAAAGATCTCTTGTTGATACAAGGTCCAAAGACAGCCCAACAATCTGGTTGCTGAAGTTAAACTACTACAAATACTTTAAAGTTCTACAAATTAAGACACAATACTGTCTGGAAATGATATGATGTGGAATCTATGAGAATGAAAAATAATGTTACTGTTTTTGTTATAAAATCACTAGAGGACAGTCAGTGTCTAGTTTCTCTCTCCTCTGTTACTAAAAGGAGAAACTCAGATCTGCTGTTCTCATTGATCTTAACTGACTCATACTCAAACTCTAAAATGATTCATATTGCTCTGTAATAAAATCAATAGGTAAATAAGAATATGTCACTCTTTCCTTCACATATTGTAATTTCATTAAAATCATTTTTAAGAGAAAACTGCTGAAAGTGGAGATGAGTGATGACAACATTTTACGTTACGTTACAAAGTAAATTTACTTGTATCGTGTATGGAGATAACTATTTCATATAAAATTATAATTATTGTTTGAAGAAAGAATAATAATATAGGCATAAGGAATTGTTCTTCTGTTTTAACTGCAGAGAAATATCTAGAATATATGTGGAGACAACATTGACAGTTTAATGCCATGAAGTTATCTGTATCTGGATATGAAGAAAATAAAATACAGGCATATTTTCACTCTGCAGATATAATAACACTGAACAGAGTCTTCTATGCTCCAGTAAGACCAACATTGATGCTCGATATGTGTAAATTTTTTGCAAAGAGACCTTAAATATGATGTAAGATTATTAAAGAAGAGACACACAATAACAGCAGCAGATGATTTTGTGGTTTTTGACTTTCTGTTTTATTTTTTACCGACCAATGTCATGATGAACAACTGACTGAGTCTCAGCTTTATTGAGACTATTGGTGTCTAAATGTGTTTTCCTCTGGGTTATAAGGTTTGTCGAGAATGAGAACATTGATTTTAAGCTATTGTGAAATAATAATCACATACTGTAATGCAGACTGTAAAACTGGGTAGCACTTTTCGTCATTCAGTAATTACACATTTGAGTGATAAAAATGACACAAAGTTTCCCAAGTATCCTTTTTTGGGTTTCTACATGCTCACACTACTTAGATTCTGTAAAGCAACAGATTATCTTAACATATCATATGTGGACACACATTTTTACATAACCATTAATTACTGCATTGAGGAAATCAATTATTTGATAAGCAAAACCTACATTAAGACAATCACAAAATCAGCCAACTGTCACGTTAACAGAATAGTTAATAGAATTTTTGTTATTGCATGAGAGTCAGATGAGAAGATCATTGTAATTCTAATATGTGTCTGGTTTACATTTCTTTTCCTATAATAAATGATATGGTTACAATAGTCTTGACTATGTGTTACAGGACAGTCCATCCTTCTTTTATAGCCTGTCAGTGTCCTTCTCTATGCAAAGTGAACCTCCTCACAGTCTGCTATAAAGACTTGATATCATGCTGTCAGTTGCAGCAGAAGAAGAGAAGCTCCCATCAGATCACCTTCAATAGCAACCATGTTCTCTGTAGCTCTGCTGCTGCTGGCTGCTGGATCCTGTGAGGAGCTTTCAGTGGATTCACTCTAATACACACATTAGAAACACTGGGTAGTCAGATGAATGATGGAGATAATGTTGATTTGTGTTCCCACAGGTGTGAACAGTATTGATCTCATCCAGACAGACTCAATGGTTGTGCAGCCTGGACAGTCTCTGACCATCAGCTGTCAGGTCTCTGGTTATTCTCTGACTGATAACAGCTATGCAACAGGTTGGATCAGACAGAGTGAAGGAAAACCAATGGACTGGATTTGCAATCGGTGGGGTGGAGGAGGCTTTGATCAAAATAATGCTCTGAAGAACAAGTTCCTTTACCACACACTCACGTCTACTAGCTCGGTGACATTAACAGGACAGAATCTGCAGCCTGAGGACACAGCTGTGTATTACTGTGTGCGTGTAAGCTACACAGTGATGCAAACCACCAACAGACCTGCACAAATACCCAGCAACCAGCATGTGACTCAAACACGAATTTACATGAGATTGCTATGGATAAAAGCGTCAAATGTAATGTAATCACTAATTCTTGAGTTCAACTTAACATGTACCATACAAACAGCCTTTATTTATGGTTAAATGATAGAACGGTAACACTTCATAACAATGGGACTGGAATTCTTTGTGACCCGTCAAATAAAAAATATTGTCAAGTAGTAAGTTAGTAAAAAGTAAAATTCATAAATATCCTACTTGGGTGTGCATTGTTCTCAGGCATTACTGTTTAAGTGCCTTATGAAGTTGTGAATACAGCAACCATAAAAATGCATCTGCAGTATACTGTATGTTTTGTCAATGTAGTGACCTCAGTATTATTTTGCCAACCCACTCCTTAAACTCTTAATACATTTAATTTAATGCCACCATTAATTATATTTTATTTGTCAATTTTAAAGATGGATTTAACCATGATTACAACACTACAGGTTTTCTGAATATATGTACATTGCTGTGACTGGTCAGTTCTTTGAAGAAGACATGAACATCATTAATAAATCAGAAATCTTGATGTTTCAAATACCTTAATTGATGCATTAATTATTATATTGTTCCTGCATTAAGTCAAGCATGAATTCACGACAATTCACCTACCATAATTATAAAGTGTAACTGATAGAACAATACAAAACAAAATGAGCTCTTGTCTCTGAATGTGATATTGTTTCTAACATAGAATGACAAGCAACTATAATTACAAAATGAACAAATAATAAATGATACAAACTATAACAGAGTGCTGGTTTAGGAGCCACTCCCTCCCCATTATGTCCTGATGCAAATCTTCAGTCTGTGCAGTGTACTTCTGTCCTGCTGACTGCTCTTGTACTTTGTGTGGAGCCTCAGATGTCACATCTCCAGCCTCAGGATGATGAACACACTCACTCTTCTGCTGGTTGCTCTCTCTCTCTGCCCTGTGAGTTCTCCTGCTTCTTGCTGTGTTATCTTTTCTCAGACAACATGGACTGATGGTCAGTCAGTGACACCAGAACACTTCCCAGATGACTGTCTGACTTTCGTCTGTGGTTCTTCTCTCCTTTCATCTCATCAGGTTGTACAGGTCAGAGTATGGAGTCCATTCCTTCCAGTTCAGTAGTGAAAAAGCCTGGGGAGACTCTCAGTCTCTGCTGCAGGGGATCTGGCTTCACATTTAGCTGCTGCAGCATGAGCTGGATCAGACAACCTGCAGGAGAAGCACTGGAATGGATAGGGCGTATTTACAGCGATTCTAGTGGAACACATTATGCCAGCAGTGTGCAAGGACGAGTAGCACTCACCAGAGATAACAGCAACAGCATGGTGTATCTGAGACTGTCCAACTTAAAGCCAGAGGACTCTGCTGTGTATTACTGTGCCAGAGAAACACACACTGGTTAAAGGAAGCAGAGAGGCTTGAAATAAACCTCACACAATTTATTTTCACAAATACCTCCAGGTGGCAGTAGAAGATAATATGTCAGATTACACAAAGGAGACTATGACAGTGTCTCTAATCACACACACAAATACATGACCACAATGGAAGCAACAGCTGATGTCATGGTTTGTGACTTCCTGTTTTGTGATGGTTAATAATGTTTTTGCCTTTTATTTTGAACAGCAGGTGTTGAGAATATATTTAGATATTTATGCATGATATATCAAGTATATGGATGGCCCACCAAATGCTGCTGAGCAGAATAAATGAATACATCTAAGTGGAATTGAATAACTTGAAAATAATCTTCATCATTAAACAAAATCATAAATTAACAATATTATGAAAGATACATAAATCATATTTTTCCAGAGATGTGTTGAGTTTCTGTTTGAGGAGGAGGAGTCAATGCAAATCTCTGACCTCTTCCATCTCTACATATGTGTTGCAGAGTGAAGGACAGACACTAAATCACTGACATACACACTGTAGACTGGACAGAGACAACTGGCTTTAACAATGATCAGACCTGATTATTTGGTTGTTTTTCTCATCCTGTCATTTAACTGGGCAGGTAAGAACAATAGATGTATTTATGATAAACCTCATTCACAGAGCAAGCTTCAGTTCAACATCATCACCACACTCAGAGAAACAGTCTCAATAACACTGTTTCAATCAGACATGTTTTATTACAGCTCCCCCAGATGTTGTTGAAGCAGACATTAAATATTCTGTTGATCTGAGTGTAAATGTAAATCTGTTTGTTTTACATGTCTGACGTGTATTAGAAGTTTTGTGAAGAATTAATAAAAATAAATTTCAATTTGTGTTAACTTTGCCGGGATAATAATTACACTGTCTTTCAGAATCAGAATCAGAATACTTTATTGATCCACTCAGGGAAATTATTTAGTTGCAGTGTCAAAATACATGTTCATAACACAATTCCAAGCATTGACAACTTTTGACAGGACAGTCCATCCTTCTTTTATAGCCTGTCAGTGTCCTTCTCTATGCAAAGTGAACTTCCTCACAGTCTGCTATAAAGACTTGATATCATGCTGTCAGTTGCAGCAGAAGAACAGAAGCTCCCATCAGATCACCTTCAATAGCAACCATGTTCTCTGTAGCTCTGCTGCTGCTGCTGGCTGCTGGATCCTGTGAGTCTCACTGAGGCAGAGACACTGACAGTATGATCACAGCACACTGTTCACTGTTATTACACTGATTCAATACTCAACATGTTTTCCTCCACAGGTGTGAAGTGTGAACAGTTGACCCAGCCAGCCTCTGTGACTGTGCAGCCAGGTCAACGTCTGACCATCACCTGTCAGGTCTCTTACTCTGTTAGCAGCTACTACACAGGTTGGATCAGACAGCCTGCAGGGAAAGGACTGGAGTGGATTGGAATGGCAGTTGGATCCACCACATACTACAAAGATTCACTGAAGAACAAGTTCAGTATCAGCTTGGACTCATCCAGTAACACAGTGACTCTAAATGGACAGAATGTGCAGCCTGAAGACACTGCTGTGTATTACTGTGCCAGAGAGCCACAGTAACACAAACCATCAGTAGACCTGAACAAAAACCCCTCAGAGCCTGAACACTTGTAACATGAAGCCACCAGAGGAGGAGCCCTCAGACCACTAATGGTTTCAACACCAGCACACAGCCTGCACTCTTGCTTGACATTAAATAATTTGGGGTTTCAATCACTGATCATTGTCTTTTCTCCCACAACAAAAACTGAATAACATGTTTACATTGTTAAATGCACACAACTGAAACATGTTGGATGTCAGAGTTTTCCTGGAACAAATGCATGAAACCCTGTTCTTATTATCAGGACTCAAAATTCCAAATTTGAAAAAAAGGAGACATAAGATAATGTTTGTCGATCTCAAACCAAGCATACAAGGTGATTTAATAAACAAAAAAACATTTGTCTAATGATAACTATCTTGATAGCTTTTATATATGAACAATAACACTATTACATTATTTGTAATTATTTGTTACATTTACCAAAAACATCTGCCAAGTAAATAAATGTGTTCAAGTGTTACACAGTGACTTACAGTACAACATGGATAATAATGACATTACGTTAAAATGTAAATATAATCTGAATTCTAAGATACGGTAAGATTATTCTTACTGTGAGAATAACACAAATTATGTTAAGGAGAAAGCCATAACATGAAATTATGTTTGGGGAGAGATTGAACAAAGAACACTGTTCAAAGAAAAGGAGGAGTCAATGCAAAACTCAGATATCTTCACCTCTACTTATCTGAGTGCAGAGAGGACTTGAAAACACATTAAAAACACAATAAAGATCACTCCTTGCTACAAGGTCCAAAGACAGCCCAACAATCTGGATGCTGAAATTAAACTTCTACAAATACTTTACATTTCTACAAAGTAAGACACAATACTGTCTGTAAATGATATGATGTGGAATCTACGAGAATGAAAAATAATGTTACTGTTTCTGTTATAAAATCACTAGAGGACAGTCAGTGTCTAGTTTCTCTCTCCTCTGTTACTAAAAGGAGAAACTCAGATCTGCTGTTGTCATTGATCTTAACTGACTGATACTCAAACTTTGAAATGATTAATATAGCTCTGTAATAAAATCAATAGTTAAATAATAATATGTCTCTCTTTCCATCACATACTGTAATTTCATTTGAATTATTACATTATTAAGAGAAAACAGCTGAAATTAGAGATGAGTGATGACAGCATTTATTGTTATTGTTTATAGTGAATTTACTTGTATTGTGTATGGAGATAACTATTTTATATAAAAAAGATTATTAATGTTTGAAGATAGAATAATAATACAGTCATTAAGGAATTATTGTTGTGTATTAACACAAATAAAAGTCTAGAAAATAAGTGGAGACAATATTGACAGTTTAATGCAATAAAGTTATCTGTACCTAGATATGAAGAAATAAAACATGACACGCATATTTTCACTCTGCAGATATAATAACACTGAACAAACTCTTCTATTGACTCCAGTTAGACCAACATTGATGCTTCATATGTTTGATTTTATGCAAACTCAGTGACCTTCCTTGTTTCTCAGCTATAAAAACATCACATCAGGCTGTCAGTGGAGTTCACAGCACGTCAGTTTCGACATAAACCATGTTCTCTGGAGCTCTGCTGCTGCTGTTGGCAGCTGGATGTGAGTCTCTCTGGATTTGTTAAAGTAAACAGTTCTTCTTTTGCAGTATAACTTGATCATTTGTTACAAAACATTTTCTTTTTTAACAGGTGTGAAGTGTGAACAGTTGACCCAGCCAGCCTCTGTGACTGTGCAGCCAGGTCAACGTCTGACCATCACCTGTCAGGTCTCTTATTCTCTTGGCTACTACACAGCTTGGATCAGACAGCCTGCAGGGAAAGGACTGGAGTGGATTGGAGTGAAAAATACTGGAGCTTCATACTACAAAGATTCCCTGAAGAACAAGTTCAGTATCGACTTAGAGACTTCCAGCAAGACAGTGACTCTAAATGGACAGAATGTGCAGCCTGAAGACACTGCTGTGTATTACTGTGCCAGAGAGCCACAGTAACACAAACCATCAGTAGACCTGAACAAAAACCCCTCAGAGCCTGAACACTTGTAACATGAAGCCACCAGAGGAGGAGCCCTCAGACCACTAATGGTTTCAACACCAGCTCACTGTTACAGCAAGGAGAGAAACAGTCTTAGGTTCTTAAGTAAATGTAACATTAACAGTAAAATCAATCAATTTAAATACTCTGACATAATAATCAGTGATACATAATTGATATATATATAATACCCTTCAAGTGATGGAATAAATTCAGTGATTTAACTACAGTATAAATTAATCGTTTCTCTTCTATCATATCATTATTTACTTTTCATTAACATGTTTGTCAGAGATTCAGGTTTCACCTTCTCTTTATGTGAGAACACCTGAACATTTCATCTTCATTTTGATTTATTCAGATTTACTTTAGTCAGGTGATTTACTATCATCAGTATGTAAATCAGCATCCTTGTGTGTGGCCTCATAAAGAAGTGAAGTGTGTGTGTCAGTGCAAGACAGAAGAGCTGACATCAGTTCAGCTTCAACATCAACTTTTTTGCTTGATATTTCTGCTGCTGGCCTGCTGTGATCCTGTGAGGAGCTTTCAGTGGATTCACTCTAATACACACATTAGAAACCCTGAATAGTCAGATGAATGATGGAGATAATGTTGATTTGTGTTTCCACAGATGTGAACAGTATTGATCTCATCCAGACAGACTCAATGGTTGTGCAGCCTGGACAGTCTCTGACCATCAGCTGTCAGGTCTCTGGTTATTCTTTGACTGATAGCAGCTATGCAACAGGTTGGATTAGACAGAGTGAAGGAAAACCAATGGACTGGATTTCCCATCGGTGGGGTGGAGGAGACTTTTACCAAAATAATGCTCTGAAGAACAAGTTCCTTTACCACACACACACGTCTACTAGCTCGGTGACATTAACAGGACAGAATCTGCAACCTGAGGACACAGCTGTGTATTAATGTGTGCGTGTAAGCTACACAGTGATGCAAACCACCAACAGACCTGCACAAATACCCAGCAAATAGCATGTGACTCAAACACAAATTTACATGAGATTGCTATGAATAAAAGCATGAAGTGTAATGCAATCATTAATTCTTCAGTTCAACTTAACATTTACCATACAAACGGCCTTTATTTATGGTTAACTCCTGTCAAATACCTAGTAATGACAACTTGACATTAACCAGGATGACATTACCAGAGGATGTCTTTGCCATGACAACTTGACATAAACAGAAATTCACCTCTTTTTGTATTCATGACATAATTCATCACTAATCTTGCACATTAGATGTGCAAGATTAGAGACCAATTCTAGCACTTTTTCAGATAGATGTCTGACAGGAAATTTCACAAAACTGGGTGTCATGACACTGTTATGACAGTATAACTAATAAATATTTTGACCTCAAGTAAAGTGGTACCAATTGTATTTGTCATTAAGATATCATTGATAGGACTTGCTGTCATGACAACATTATGACAGTGTAACTAATACATATTTTGACCTCAAGTAAAGTGGTACCAATTGTATTTGTCATTAAGATATCATGGATAAGACTTGCTGTCATTACCACATTATGACAGTGTAACGAATAAATTCATTGACCTCAAGTAAAGTGGTACCAATTGTATTTGTCATTAAGATATCATGGATAAGACTTGCTGTCAGGACATTATGACAGTGTAACTAATACATATTTTGACCTCAAGTAAAGTGGTACCAATTGTATTTGTCATTAAGATATCATAGATAAGACTTGCTGTCATGACAACATTATAACAGTGTAACTAATAAATATTTTGACCTCAAGTAAAGTGGTATTAATATACACAGAAATATGGTATACATACAGATAAACTAACTGAAAAAATAAAGTGTGCACACAAAAGAAACCCTTTTCAGTTCTATGAGCTGAATTGTTCTTTGATGACAAGAGTTCAGAGATGTTCAACATTGGGGCCCATATGAGTTTGGTTTCCGTTTGTCCTTCCACCATGAAGAATGAATCAAGGGAAATCCGTCTACGTTCAGAGTCTCGATCCTGTAGCTCGCCACCCAGCCCACTGAACTGTGAATCTCTAAACCCTGGAAGTCTCTGGGATGTGAAAAATCGATGTGATTCAATATCCCTCTGTGGACTGGGCCTCCCCTGCGTAGGCTTTTCACCTCCTCCACCTGTAGATAAGGCCAAAAAATGTCTCTCAATTACTATTCAGTAATAAAATCAATTGCTTAGGCTACAATGAAAATAAAATGAGGTCATATTTCAGTTAACCCCTATTGAAATATCTAAACCTCTATTCAGTTTGTACAACCGTTCTTAAATTTCTTCTCTTAGGTATCAAACGTATATAAATCCCTTTCATGTACCAAAAGCACGTTTATATTAATAGGCAACCTTTATACAAACAATGCATTTCTAAATCAAGTTGTATGGAACTTTAGTAACATTAACACTATCCTAAATATAATTGCATGTAAACATCTCTCAAATTGTATTATTTTCATTTTCTTACAGGGGAGCATGCCCATGGACCTAAAAAAGAAAACTGTAAGTCAGTTTCATCATGACTTAAAAACAACAACAACACACACTATTATCAGAATCAGTCAACTGTGGGAATGAGTGTGGAGATGAAGAAGGTTGGTGAGCTAAGAGGGGGCCTGGTCATATAGAGGAAAAGTGAGCAAAGAGAAAACTATTTAAATCAGCGAGCAGCTGAGTTCTCAAAGTCTGTTACAGACTTCAGAGGGGTGTACACTGCTATCCTGAATTAGTTGACTTTACTAGAAATTTGTTTGGAAACCTGTCGCCTTAAACCATTTAAGTTTTTACACAAGGTGAAACTTAACAGGTCAAGTTGTATTAACACAGAGCGGTAAGTTGATGCAGTAGACAAATCAAGTCTACATTAGTCGTCATTAATAAAAATCATTAGTAAACATAAATTATTTTTTTCTGGAGGAATGTTGTCTAAAATAAGCATGTTAAGTTAAAGCTTTAGTGTGTAACTTTTCAGTAGTTCCCAAACTTTTTCACATCAAGGTCCCCTACACTGACACAAATTAGACCACTGACCCCCATTTGATAAGATTTTGTTCCCGGATCCCCCATCTGATCTTCTTCTCTTTGATGTTTTACTACAGAAAGTGTTTAAACCCATGACCCAAATAGTCATACATTCTGTCATTGTGTATGAACTTCTGTCATTGTCTGTACTGGGATGAAAATATATTAAAAATAAACGAATCCCCCTTTTGCTGGGGACCCCCTTAAACACCCTCAAGGACCCCTGTGGGTCAATACTTCATTGTTGTTCTCTCACTCGCGCCAAAAGCGAAAAAAGTCTTCTGTGATTGGACATTGCGGCTTGTGGAATTGCGGGACTTTTTTTTTTAACAATGAGCAGTGAGACGAAAAAAGATCACAGTAGGTCATAATAGTTACTCGCACACTACTCGTAAATGATATCTCTGGATCACACATTTATTTTTAGGGGCAAATGTGAGTGAAATACTTGCACTGTAAAGCTCTGCCTGTATGTGTAATTTATATTTTTTATGTATTGTATGCAGGATGTTTACAGTAAAATACCTTGTTTCCAGGCCTTCAATGTTTCTTTTCGTGATTTTGTCTTAATTGTTCTGTTCTTAAAATAATCACACATCACAAGCAGCAGGGAAAGTTCATCTATGATGTTCCCTTTTAAACCTGTAGAGGGAGGTCTATGCAAACTCTTCCTTCTTTATAAACACACCAACAGCAACTGTAGAATCATTAGAGGCAGAACAGCTGACAGCTTCATACATATCAGAAAGACTTTGATCAGAAATCAGTTCATTGCAGAGTTTGATGGGAAATATGATTGTCTGGGGTTTATTTTTTGTAGTTGCTGTTAATGGTGAGGAAATCATTTTTGCAGTTACAACGCAAAACAATAATTTTTTTTAAATGCTTAATATTTTCAAGTGTGATGGATGATAATCATTTCTTTCCTTACAGGAGTTCGGAGTGAGATCAAACTGGACCAGTCTTCCTCTGAGGTGAAAAGACCTGGAGAGACAGTGAAGATGTCATGTATTACTTCTGGTTATAGCGAATATATTCACTGGATACGACAGAGACCAGGAGAAGCTTTGGAGTGGATTGGGAGGATGAACACAGGTTCAAACTCTGCTAGCTATGCCAGCTCCTTTCAAAGCCGTTTCGTCATGACTGAAGATGTTCCCAGCAGCACTCAGTACCTCGAGGTCCAGAGCCTGACAGCAGCAGATTCTGCCGTTTACTTCTGTGCTCGAACACACAGTGACTGAAGAGAGTGGAGCAGCTGCACAAAAACCTCAACAGATATGTGTAGTGATCATAATAACATGAGTTTTCTAATCAGCAGCATACACAGGTGTTTATATTTTAGACAAATTAAATATATTATATATACATTGTCTGCAAATACCTACTGTGTTGCAACATACTGTATAAACATACTATTAGAATAGATTAAGAATCAAAGACAATTTACTCATTTGATGTAATCATTCATTATCCAATTATTGGGAGGCTGTTGCTTCTTTAAATCAATGCAACCACTTCTCATGTTTTGAAGGAGCAAAGTCTTCAGTTTGTTGGGAAATAATGTAAAACTGCAACAAATAGTTACCAGTTTATTGGTCTTGTGTCTTTAATACAATGCAATCTAGTATGACCCAATATTTTGTATGACTGGTTATAATGTAGTTTATAATGATCTGGTCTACAAATATTGACCTGAATATGTTACGGTCCGGCACTGTTGTTCCTGTCCCCGTTTGTTTTCCTTTTCCCTTTTTCCCTGTGTGTGTTGTCTGTGTCTGTCTCCTCCTGCTGTGCAGCCCAGTCAGAGGATCTAGGTCAGGGGGCGTGGCCATTACCTCCAGCTGCAGCTCATTGTCACCAATCAACCAGCAGTTATCTACCCGGGCTGGCCACCTCTCCAGCGCCAGTTCGTTCCTACACCACCTGTGGTAACTTGGCTCCGTCTCTGCGCCTGAGTCCCCACCAAGCTTAACAGAACGAACTGGCCATACATGAACTCAGCAGAGATGCCACATGAAACAACGGGTGATGGCGTACAACGCGCCCTCCACTCACAGGGAATGTTATTGGGACAACACGACCAACACATCCGGTCTCTATTGTATAACAACCAGCGGTTGTTGGATCAAGTATCTCAGCTCACCTCTCAGGTAGCTAACCTGGTAACACTCACTACTCTTCCTCCCTCTGCTTCTCCTCCGCCTGTTCCTCCTACAGTTGCTCCAGGCTCTGCAGCCGCTCCTGCCCTTCGGGAACCCCCTACAACCTCACCCGAACCTTTCACCGGGGAACTGAACAAATGCCGTGGTTTCCTGCTTCAGTGCCGCTTGGTGTTCCAACAGAAGCCCCTGTCCTTCTCCACGGAATCCTCAAAGGTACATTACGCTCTGGGGTTACTGAGGGGCAAAGCGTTGATTTGGGCAGAAGCGGCTTGTTCTACTCAGCAGATTGCCAGCCTGTCGTTTGACGATTTTTCCTCTCAATTGGAAATTGTGTTTGATCACCCGGACCATGCCGGGACCGCCACAAAGAGACTGTTGAAGCTACGACAGGGCACGGGTAGCGTGGCTGAATACGCCATTGATTTTTGGACCTTGGCAGCCGATTCCAAGTGGAATGACGAAGTTCTTCAGGGAGCGTTTGTTAACGGTTTGAGTGACACGATTAAGGATGAACTAGCTGTTCGTGATGAGCCTGCTAACCTTCATTCTCTCGTTTCCCTTGCTACACGAATAGACAGCAGGCTACGGGAGAGGAGACAGGAGAGGGGCGGTCGGGTCCGCACCGCAGGCGGGGCCCCCTCGCTTTCTGCAACCCGAGCAACACCACCACTCGGACACCGCCCACACACCTCAGCGGTTCCCACCACGGAACTAGACGAGCCCATGCAGCTGGGCCGTGCTCGTCTGTCCCCTGCCGAAAAGGAACGGCGCATGCGGGCTGGTGAGTGCATGTACTGTGGGGACCGCACTCATTTCCTTGTTAACTGTCCGGTTCGCCCAAAAGACAAAGCTCGCAGGTAAAAGTGGGCGTACTTGCGAGTGCTACACCTGACTCAATGCCCACAGCACCCCGTCTAGTTATCCCAGCTACAGTCCAGTTCAGGAATCTGTCTCTCCCATTAGCTGCTCTCATTGACTCTGGTGCTGAGGATAGTTTCCTTGACGTTAACCTGGTCACACAGGCTGAGATCCCTGTTAAGCCCCTGCCTAAGCCTATAACAGTAACCGCTATAGACGGCCATCAGTTTGCCAATATCACCCACCAAACTGTTCCCGTTTCTCTCATGCTGTCCGGCAATCACAAAGAAACCATCCAGTTTAAGGTAGTCTCCTCCTCTGCCTCCCCTCTTATCCTCGGTTTCCCTTGGCTTAGCCTTCACAACCCCCATATTGACTGGCAAAACCACAAAATACACAGTTGGAGCACTCACTGCCATTCTGCTTGCCTTGGGTCGGCTATTCCGCCCTCTGTAGGTTCCCCTGCTTCCCCTGTCAAACCCCCAGACCTCTCCTCAGTCCCTGAAGAATATCTGGACCTAGCCGAGGTATTCAGTAAGTCCAAAGCACTTTCACTACCACCTCATAGGCCATACGATTGCGCTATAGAATTGCTGCCTGGAGCCCCTTTGCCGTCCAGTCGGTTTTTCAATCTGTCCCGTACTGAGAGAGAAGCTATGGAATCCTACATAGGCGACTCCCTAGCCTCTGGCATCATTCGTCCCTCATCTTCCGCTGTTGGTGCTGGGTTCTTTTTTGTGGAGAAGAAGGACAAAACATTACGCCCTGCATTGACTACAGAGGACTAAATAACATCACAGTCAGAAATGCGTCCCCCTGCCTCTCATCAACTCAGCATTTGAACCCCTTCATGGTGCCACCGTGTTTACCAAACTCGACCTGCGTAACGCTTACCACCTCGTTAGGATCAGGCAGGAGACGAATGGAAAACTGCGTTCAATACCCTCTCGGACACTTCAATACCTAGTCATGCCATTCGGTCTCACTAACGCCCCAGCAGTTTTTCAGGCCATGGTCAACGATGTGTTGAGGGATTTTCTTCACCGTTTGTGTTTGTTTATTTGGATGACATTCTGATATTTTCTAAGTCACAGGATGAACACGTCTCCCACGTCCGTCTGGTTCTCCAACGCCTCATGGAAAATAAACTGTATGTGAAAGCAGAAAAATGTGAGTTCCACCGGCAGTCCGTCCCCTTTTGGGTTTTATTATCGAGCAGGGACAGGTGTCACCAGACCCTGACAAAATCAAAGCAGTTGCGCGGTGGCCCACACCCGTCACGCCTCGGAAGCAGCTACAACGCTTCCTGGGCGTCCCCAACTTCCCGCCGCTTCATCAGGGGTTTCAGTCGAGTGGTTGCCCCCTGACCAAGCTCACCTCCCCAAAGGTGCCATTCCTGTGGACGCCTGAGGCCGAAGTCAGCCGTGAGTACACTGAAGGAACTGTTCTCCACCTCACCTGTTCTTATTCACCCAGACTCCAGTTTGCAGTTTATTGTGGAAGTGGACGCCTCTGATTCGGGGGTGGGGGCTGTCCTGTCACAACGTTCCCCCACGGACCAGAAGCTCCATCCTGTGGCCTTTTTCTCCAGGAGATTGACCCCTGCTGAGAAAAACTATGACGTGGGTAACCGGGAGTTGCTAGCTGTCAAGTTGGCGTTGGAGGAGTGGAGGCACTGGCTAGATGGAGCAGAGCAACCCTTCATAGTCTGGACAGACCACAAGAATCTGGCTTACATCCAGTCATCCAAGAGGCTAAACTCCCGTCAGGCCAGATGGGCTCTGTTCTTCAGCAGGTTCAAGTTTATCTTAACATATCGTCCTGGCACACGTAATGTCAAGCCTGATGCTCTCTCTCGCCAGTTTACAGACAATGACGACTCCAGCAATCCTGAACCCGTTCTGCCCGCTTCCTGTTTGGTGGCGGCTGTTCACCGGGAAATCGAGTCCCTCGTCCGATCGGCACAAGAGTCGGAACCTGGACCGGCCGATGGCCCCCCCGACCTTCTCTATGTTCCCGCAGCTGTGCGGCCGCAAGTGCTCAACTGGATCCACACCTCTCGCTTCTCCTGCCACCCTGGTATGAACCGTACACTGTCGCTACTGAAGAGGCATTTTTGGTGGCCATCCGCCGAGGCTGACGTCCGGGAATACGTGGCGGCCTGTTCCATCTGTGCCCAAAATAAGGCTTCCCACCGGGCTCCTTCGGGCCTGCTGCAGCCTCTCCCAATCCCGAGTCGTCCTTGGTCTCACGTGGCCTTGGACTTCGTCACTGGACTTCCTATGTCTGAAGGTAATGACACCATACTCACCATCGTGGACAGATTCTCTAAATCTGCCCATTTTGTTGCATTACCAAAATTACCGTCTGCCAGTGAGACGGCCGACCTCTTTGTCCTACATGTATTCCGTCCCCATGGAATACCTGTGGACATAGTGTCCGATAGAGGCCCACAGTTCATTTCTCGGGTATGGAAGGTGTTTTGTTCTGCTCTGGGTGCCTCTGTCAGTCTCTCATCAGGTTTCCATCCCCAGTCCAATGGCCAGACTGAGAGGACCAATCAGGACCTGGAGGCTGCTCTACGCTGTGTGACATCTCAGAACCCGTCCACCTGGGCCAAACACCTCCCGTGGGTCGAATATGCCCACAATTCCCTCACCTCATCTGCCACCGGCCTCTCACCATTCGAGGCGGCGTTGGGGTACCAACCGCCATTGTTCCCGTCTCAGGAAAAGGAGTTAGCCGTCCCGTCAGTTCAGGATAACCTTCGTCGCTGCCGCAAGGTGTGGTTGGACACCCGGGAGGCCCTTCTACGGACAGCAGAGCGTAACAAGAGAGTGGCGGACAGGCACAGGGTAGTCGCTCCCCAGTTCCAGCCTGGTCAGCGAGTCTGGCTCTCTTCCAGCAACATCCCTCTGCGCACTGACTCCCGTAAGCTGTCGCCCCGGTATTTGGGTCCTTTCGAGATCGACTCCATCATCAACCCTTCGGCTGTCCGGTTGAAGCTTCCCCAGGCCATGAGAGTCCATCCTACATTTCACGTGTCCCAGCTGAAGCTGGTCTCCTCCAGCCCTTTGTGTCCGCCTGTGGATCCCCCTCCGCCACGCGTATGGTAACGGACCATCCAGCCGTACGGTGAGGAGACTGCTGGATGTCCGGATGCGTGGTAGAGGGCTTCAGTACCTGGTGGACTGGGAGGGATACGGTCCCGAGGAGAGGTCCTGGATTCCCCGGCGGTTTATACTGGACCCGCAGCTGGTGGCTGACTTCCATAGGGACCACCCTGACAAGCCGGGTGGGTCGCCGGGTGGCGCCCGTTGAGGGGGGGGTACTGTTACGGTCCGGCACTGTTGTTCCTGTCCCCGTTTGTTTTCCTTTTCCCTTTTTCCCTGTGTGTGTTGTCTGTGTCTGTCTCCTCCTGCTGTGCAGCCCAGTCAGAGGATCTAGGTCAGGGGGCGTGGCCATTACCTCCAGCTGCAGCTCATTGTCACCAATCAACCAGCAGTTATCTACCCAGGCTGGCCACCTCTCCAGCGCCAGTTCGTTCCTACACCACCTGTGGTAACTTGGCTCCGTCTCTGCGCCTGAGTCCCCACCAAGCTTAACAGAATAATTTGTACCTGTACAACAAAAAGTACAATTCTGCTCTACCTTGTCAGCATTGCCCGAAGATTAGCCGTTTAGAGCATTCAATCACCCCCTGTTAGTTGCTGATATATATTGACATGATTTCTGCTTCAATTACAAAAACATGGCTGGGATCTTAATATAAGACATATTCAACTTAATTGAAACGTCAGACAAAACTGTATTGTTTTGACTTGAAAAAATTCATCCATTAACTATACTGTGGTGACCCACAAGTAAGACTGAAAGAGACATTCACCAAGGGACTGTACGTTTAAGGGAGAGGTGTTATGATATAGGAGTTACGGATTAACGTGGTGTGTGGCCACTGTTGTTCTCACTCGCTGTACAGTGTTATATACTTATTGAAGTGGAGAGTAAAGTTGACTCAACGCATCTCCGTCTCTTGTCTCCTCACTGGGATATACATACATACATACATATATATATATATATATATATATATATATACATATACACACACACACACACACACACACACATACATGTGACCAAAACTGTCCAAACACACTGAAAACAAGAGAAACAATGAACATATCTCTCTCTCTCTTTCTCTCTCTCTCTCTCTCTCTCTCTCTTTCTCTTTCAGAGTCCAGCACTCCTCCTTTTCTAACAGAAAACTGTATCTCCCACTGCTAAAATGTAAATTCACACATTGATGCATAATCCCCACCCATTATGTCAACACAATATATAATCCCCATAACAGCCTCTTCAGTTGCAGACTGAGTCAAGTTCCCACCATGACATTTGTACAAAGCGTCCTCCTCTTGGCTCTCATTTCAGGTGAGTGAAGTCGGTGTTGAGCGAAGGAGGAGAAAAGGAGCTTTGGATGTCGGCTGGCTCCCTGTAATCTAAACTCTGTCTCTTCCAGCTGCTCAGGGCCAGTCCCTCACCTCCTCAGAGCCAGTGGTGAGCAGAGCTGGACAACCAGTCACTCTGTCTTGTAAGGTGGACTGTTGAGGGTAAGATGTGGATGAGAAGTTGTGAGCAGGTGTAAGTACTCAGGAGAAGTTCGAAGATGAGGTTGAAAAGATGGGATTCTATTATTTACCCCAATTACAGCCACTGAGGCAAGAATACCGGTAATCA
Organism: Perca fluviatilis; assembly: GCF_010015445.1. Lineage (NCBI taxonomy): Eukaryota > Metazoa > Chordata > Actinopteri > Perciformes > Percidae > Perca > Perca fluviatilis. Next base: position 9,719,836 of record NC_053126.1, on the reverse strand, counting down.
TATAGAAATTAACCAAAAAAAATTTCAAGAAAATAAAGTAAATTGACCTGAGAGTCAAAAACAGTCACATTTATACAATCTTACAGCTGTTTACAGGTTGACCTTTGAACAGGTCACTATTCGACACTAAACTGAGAGCAACAGACTTACGTCCTCCTCACTCCAGCCTTCCTCCCTAGCCAATGACACTGCTAGTCTATATAAGTCTGAAGCCCGCCACTGAAATTGGAAAATACCAAAGCCCGTCTACGGAAAGCATTTTCACTCCCTATTTAGCCCCATTGTACCAAATTTGGTTGCAGTTCCACCAGAGTTTCACTGGGGTGAAATTCACTGAATTGGACTCTATGGAGCTAGACGGCTAAATGTGTCTCTTTCGCCTGATTGCCGTTGACAAATCTCAGATTTGATTGTAGTTTTTGCAAGTTCAACATGGTTTATAGGTTGCAAGTTGAATGAACGAGTACTTATGTCCTTTTGATTTCTTACAGGTTGAGTTGTTGTTGCCCATAACAGGCTAGCATTCTGCTAATGAATGCTGATTGGTCAGTGAAGGATTGATTACGACCAGACATCCCGCTTGATGGTATCCGAAGCGGAACCAGAATGTCAGAGTGAATATTTCGGTGTGGTCTTTAAAACATTAGCAAACCTCTTTCTAACAGGCTTGTGCACAATTCAGAATTTAATTGAGAATGACTCCTAAATTCAATTCAAATTTATGTCAAAAACAGGATCTAGAATTACAATTCAAATTTGAATTAAAGGAAGCAGAACTGTAATTCAATACAAATTCAAAGAAATTCATATACATAACTTAAGTGAAGTGTTTGCAATTAGCAATGAAGCTTTACAATATATTTCAGATATGATTGCATTACATATTCTATAAATGATATTAGTTTGAACTACTTGTACAGATTACATTAACAGGAAATGTTTTCCCCCAGCAATGAATGTTAAAAGCTCTAGTCACAGAATAAATAATTAAGTTTGATTTATTGTAATTGTAATTTTGTGGAACATGATGGAACATGACTCCATTTCCCAGAATGCTTTACTTTAACCAAGTATTTAAAATGGTTCCCAAACAATTTGAGGTGGACATTTGTTTGAAAGCTTCTTTTCTGCACAATTTGATGGTCAACACTGGACATTTTAAGTTTCAGAAGTCCCTTACAACTTCAGATTACAAACATTTATAGATGTGACACCTGTAATAACAGCGACATGGAAAATAATAGCAGGCCTAAAAGGTCATCTGTACTAGTTCATTTTGAAGAACCAATTCCAACAAGAACACCTGGAAACCACAGAGCCATATGCAAGCACTGCAGTGCTCCAGTCACTCCATCAAGGCCACTTCACATTTCAAAAGGCATCTACAAGTAAGTTAACAGACAGTCTTTTTTTCATTAACATTAATGTGATACATTACTCAGTTATAGCCAATTGTGATTATATTATGGCATTACTTCGTAAGGAGTTACCCCCAACACTGGATATCATATGTGTTTAAAAGCCTGCAAGCACACTTTTTACTTATTACTTATTATAAATCAAGAAAACAATTCTTGTCAATTGTGGAATTAATAGAAATATTTGTTCTCTTAAAGAGTGATCTATATTTTGGAACAAAATGTATGCAGGGTTGAGGAGTGACTAGTTACGTGTAATGAAATTATATTATTAAATTACAAAATTGATGTAATTGTATTTAGTTGTATTACTGAGGTAAAATGTGTAATTCAATTAGTTAATAATCAAATTAAATGGAAATTGCTTTGCATTGATAAAGTAATCCAAATAAATTAATCCAAACCACATTTATAACGGGTAACTTATAACAGTAAGCAATTACATTTCCAAAGTAACCTTCCTAACACTGAAGGTATGTGAGATTCAACACATTCTTTCTGTTACTGTGTGGAATTTCTTTGAATTGCCATGAATTTAATTCCACTTCCTGTCATTCCAATTCCAATTCAAATTCAACTTCCCGTGGGGCAGAGTCATTTCAATTCAAATTCATGAATTGAATGGAGGCCAATTCTGAAATTTTAGTGCGATTGCGACTTACAATGACTTACAAAGATACATAACAGCTACAAGAGTAGCTATGTACTACAGGATTTACCCTATTATACTTTATCAACAGGAATAGATAGGTCAACAGCCAGCCACAAATAGTCTATAAACAAAGCATCAGTCTGTCTTTGAGATTTCACATGAACAATGGTTAAAGTTACTCAGGCTACTGAAGAACACCATAATTCCTCCGTTCAATTAGACCTTAGCGACGCACCCCAAGCTTCCATCCTTAACAAACAGCCATGTATATCGGCTCTTCCAGTCTCTCCACTGCTGGCTGTTCCAATTTAACGGGAGAGAGAGGAGCGAGAGGGGTTAGGATCTTCTTCAGCCAGAGAGGACATTATTTCTTCAGCTTCTTCTTGCGTTGTCACCCCGGTGGGAGATGTGCTAACAGGGCTTGCAACAGGTGAATTAGTCGTGCTATTAACGTCATCGCTACACAATTTCTTAGTAAAACCAAAATGAATTAAACTGCCTTGTTTTCTTTTTGCCATGGCTATATGATGCTTACTGTAGAATGGATTTTGCGCGCCGATTAATGGCCTCCAACGTTTATATTTTTTCTGCGAATCTTTGAGTTAACATGAACTAAACATTAGTTGAATTTGCACCGCAGTGCCGCCACGCCTTGATGCTCATACCAAGAATAGCATTTATAGTTATCTTTATTGAAGTGAATTAGGTTCAAATCGCCATCATGCATGAATGAATTATATTTTTGCAGTTTTACACATTATAATCCACGATGATCACATTACACAAAACTGAAATTGAACGTCAAAATGACACATTGTCAATATTTTTAGAGACCCCCCAAAATTTCACAAATCACATTTTCAGGGGAGCCCATGTCTTAATAAGGGGAGCCGAGCTCCCCCTAGCTCCCCCGTAGTTCGCACCCTGGAACTGCAACCAGTTCAGAAGCTGGAAGAATCGAGAGAGTGGAACTTCTTCCCTTATTAGAAATTCTTTGAACATACTAGTACGACAGTACAATACAGGGGTGACTCAGGTGAGTAGACAATAAAAGCTTAATACAGCCAAAATGTATATATCTATAAAGCTAGAAATGTGCAGATCACTATTTATATGATTCACACTATAATTTTTGACAAAGCCACACAATATATTGACGGCTAATAAATTAATTACTCAAACTCCGGGTAACTTCCTGTTGCCCCGGAAGTCATAGCGTCATTTAAACCCGACGATCGCTGCAAACTTTCCTTTATACAACAAAGAGCAGACGCCGGTAAGACACAAAGATTATATGTTACCCTCTGTTACCTTTTAAACTCAATAAACAGACACGTGGTTAACAAAGACTTATGTGTTGTGTGGTTATTATAAGCTGTCATGTTTGTGAAGTAAATGGCATGGTTTTAAACAATAAGAGAATTATGTATTGATGTAGCTATAGCCTATAAATCACTGCAGTATTGGATGTTAAATATGTGCACAAGAAAGCTAGGGGATAACTGTGTGGAATTTGATGAATGGCTAGGTTAACAGATGATTTGAAAACAGTGTGATAATTAAAAGAACATATTGACACGCAAAACAAACATATACAGGTAACCTTTGCACTGTCTTTGAGAAATGACTTAAGGCCCTGACACACCAATCCAATAATCGGCTGTCAGACACTCTGGTGAGGTCAGTGACTCAAATCTGTTCGGTGTGTTCCTTGCCGTTGTTCGTCGGAAGAGCCGTCGGCCTTCATTTTGGCTGACCTGACTTGCTTGGTCGGAGGGCGGGCAGTCGGACTCAATGACAAATCTGATTGGTGGAGTGCTAGCCCTTGACTAGCGAATCAGTGCACTTATGTTAGCGTGACAAACAGCCTCTCAAAATCTGACAAAAATCTTTCAAACTGACCTTTGTCGATCTGAAATTAAAACAGATTCAGCAACTGCATGGCCTATTTCTCGCTTAAAATGTTTTCATAAACATGTTTTGGTGAACTATCTTCGTAAAATATGAGATTGTATTCTGTATGAGACGTACATTATGCTTGGTTGTAAAGTCCGGGAGCAGCCAGACCCACGTGATGTGTTCATCCAATCAGCTGCTGGTTTCAATTTTTTGGGCGGCAATACAGATTAGCGCCGCCTGCTGTTATGGAGATGTATTACATCTCGCGCACACGCAGAACATACGCTCAGGTCGAGGTCGCTTCGGTGAGTTCCGAGGCACTTTTTTGACCAACTCGGGGAGACTGATCAGTCCGATTGCCTTTCCTCCTGATGGTCTGCTGTTGGGTTGGTGTGTCAGTGCCTATAGGTAGCGCATCGCTACCATGACGGCAGCTATGCGCCCCGTCACATGGACAGACTCTAGCTTGGCTGCACTGGATTATTCAGAAACCAGGATAAGGACTGGAATGGATTGGACGCATCGGTAGCGGAACTGGCACAATATTTGCCCAAATTGTCCAAGGCCAGTTTTCCATCACCAAAGACACGTCCCAAAATTGTGTGCACTTAGATGTTAAGAGTCTGAAACAAGAAGACTCTGCAGTTTATTATTATGCACGAGAGCCACAGTGACACACAACACTACTAAGCTGTACAAAAAGCTTAGTGAAGATTTTCACTGATCTTGATTTAACATAGCTTTTATTTATGTCATCAGTTTATTTCAATTGATGTTTTTTATCCTCTTGACAGGTGATGATGGTCAGAATCTGAACCAGCGATTAAAAGGCCTGGAGAATCTCACAGATTAACCTATACAAAATCTGGATTCACATTCAGCATCTACCTGCTGAACTGGGTCAGACAGGCTCCTGGAAAAGGACTGGAGTGGATCGCTTTTGTATACACAGGCAGTTCTCATCTCTATTACTCCCAGTCAGTCCAGGGGAGATTCACCATCTCCAGAGATGACTCCAGCAGTAAAGTCTATCTGCAAATGAACAGTCTGAAGACCGAGGACACAGTAGTGTATTACTGTCACCGACAGACACAGTGAGAGACGATAATATGACATACAAAAACTACTTCCTCTATTTACAATCACCACTGGGATCATATAGTTGACTCAGTATTACTTTTCAGTCATACTGCTGATAAGTACACAAGTACCACAAACTAATGCATGAAGATCATGCAAAAATCAACATTTTGGTAGCATTTAAAAATAAAAAGCTTCCACAAGTTTCTTTCATTAAAATGACAGAATGACTGTGGTGGTTGGGGTCGGCTGGCTGTGAGTTTTCTGTTTTGTTCACTATTCTCTATTTTGTTTGTCGGTTGGTTTCGCCTCCTCTGTGTTTTTCTGTTGGCCTGCCTCTCTCTGTGCCTACTCTACTCTCCCCCTCCCACTGCTGCTGCCAGCTGATTGAGCGCCCCTGGTTACCATCCCATCATCACCTTCTCCCGCTGCACACACCTGCCTCTCATCTGCAATCAAGACCTGTATTTCTACCCCGGCTCAACAGACCATCTCCACTTGATCATTGCTCCAGTCACCCTGGTGAAACTCTATGCTAACACACTCTTTCTGAAGCTCATGTTATTTTCTGATCTGCTGCCTAAACGCTCACTCACTCTCTGTGTCTCTTTCCGCAGTTACCATCTCCATCTCTGGCCGTTGTCTCCAGTCAGCTGGCTTCACCTCACGGACCCCCTCCCCCGGCACCCTGCTCCAGCTTCTCCTCGCCTCCTCTGCTCTCCAGTCCCAGTGTCTCCCTCTTGGCTTCTCTGCTACGGCTTCCCCGCGTTCCCCTGTGTATCCAGCCCCAGTACCTCTCCCGTGGCTCCCCGGTCGCAACTTGAGGAGGCCTACACTTCAATGATGCGCCTTCGGACCTGGAAATTAAACCCTCTCATGTAATGTGGCTTAAACAAACGTCAACGTTAAACGCTGATGCGTCTCTGCTGATGAGTTTCAATTCAGTTCAATTCTATTTTATTTATAGTATCAAATCATAACAAGAGTTATCTCGAGACACTTTACAGAGTAGGTCTAGACCACACTCTATAATTTACAAAGCCCCAACAATTCCAACAATTCCAGTAATTCCCTCAAGAACAAGCAGTGCGACAGTGGCGAGGAAAAACTCCCTCTTGGGAAGAAACCTCGGACAGACCCAGGCTCTTGGTAGGTGGTGTCTGACGGGCCGGTTGGGGATATGATGAACAGTGGCGATAATAGTCAAATTGATAATGGAACAGTGACTTCAAATGGTAGTCGTAGTAGTTCATGTAATATGAGGGCGCTGCAGAGCGTTACAGGATGTAGCGTGGCCCAGCAGAGCATGGATGGACGTAGCAGGATGCAGCAGGGTTCAGCAGGACGCAGCATGACATTGCAGGGCACCGCTGAGCTCAGCAGGGAGTGCAGCAGGACCACGGCGACAGCTGCAACCAGGATCTTGGTGCCAACGTCCTCCAAGGAAATATGCTGGGTGAAAAAACATAAGGACTCCGGGGAGTAAACTCCCCAGAAGCTAGGATTAGTAACAAGCATTTCTGGGACGGGATGCACACAAATGGTAATAGAAAGGAAAAGGAGAGAGCAGCTCAGTGTGTCAAAGGAAGGAAGGAAGTCCCCCGGCAGTCTAAAACTATAACAGCGTAACTAAGAGAGACAGGTCATAAGGAGAGGTAGCCTGTTCGGGCTTTGAACTCTCCCCTGCCGGATCGGGCTGTGCTGGCCTGCCTCCCTCTACTACTACTAAGAGTAGCAAGATGGCGCCCGTGTTGGCAAGCCGTCCGCCTCGCTCCTTTGCTGTTGACTCTGTTTTGCTTTTACTATTTTTCGCTTTCCGATATGTATCCGCTCTGCTGGCATATGATCGCCAAACCCTCCTCGACCTCAGGGTTTGGTCAGAGACCCTGCTGCCATCTGATCGCCTAGTGTTCAACCAACTAACACCGGTGCTGGCGGATATTCCCGATCACCTGCGCCGTATGCCTACAGTCTATCCTCGGTGGGGCCGCGACCAAAAGTCTCGCTCAAACGGATCAAATGGATCTTATGGATCTGAACACCGACGATGGCTATCATGCCCACCACCCCTGAGAAAGCGTTCTAGAAGACGTGGGAAACGTGCCGGTATGATTGCCCGACTAAAAGCTCATTTGAGGAACTTTTCCTTGGCTGAATCGCGCCCCGGACTTTCTCCCGCTGCCCGGTTTGTATGCAACCGATGGATCCGTCCTGTTTTCCCGGAGCCATCGCCTATGCTTGCTCCAATGAATGGACACACTACCTTAACGCAACTTAAAGCTGGAAAATCGCTGAGAAGGATTACTTACATCCAGCCTCTCCACGCCGGCCCCGTCTCGCCTGTCTGGTCGGCTGCCCTTCCTGTCGCATCGCGGATATGTCATCAGAGTGCAGCCATCATGGAAAGAAATATCACCGGGAACATCGTGAGACTACGGCATGCTGCGTATGATAGAAGGCGTGGAGTGGATCTCAGCCTACTCCGCCCCATCCAGAGGTCTACTGACCATAAATCTCACATTAAGACTGAACTTTTTAATGTCCAGTCCCTGTCAAATAAATCTAGTCTGATACATGATCATATTCTTGAGAAAGATATTGACATGATGTGCCTCACTGAGACCTGGCACAAACCTGAGGTTTTTTCATCATTAAATGAAGCCTGTCCTCCTGGATATAGTTACCTGCACAGGGCGCGCTGCACTGGTCGAGGTGTTGGCCTGGCGGTAATTTACCGCGACACTTTCAAGCTTTCTCCTCTGTCTCTACCTGATGTATCCTCTTTTGAATATCTGGCTTTTAAATCAAAACCCCTCTCCAAGATAAATGCAGTACTGATCTACCGGCAGCCCAAACCTCATCCATCCTTTATCACAGAGATTCATGACCTTTTCACCTCTTTCTGCTCTTTATCTTCCAATAATATTATACTTGGCGACATGAACATTCATATTGAAAATTCCTCCTCCCCGTTAACAGCTGATTTTTTAAATGTATTGGACTGTCTTAACCTCATACAGCATGTTGATACTCCTACTCACACCAGGGGGCGCACTTTAGATCTGGTTATTTCTGACTCTCCTTCCGTAAAAAATCTGTTGGTATATGACCTGGGCGTTTCCGATCACAGCATCATCTCCATGGACGTCTCCTGCCCGTCCCCCCTTCCTAAGTCAAAACGTCATATCCATTTTCGCAATATAAAAAACATCAACCCTGCCATTTTGTACTCTGATATCAAACTACTGGCCTCGGTCAACCATCCATCAGTCAATAAATCAGTTGAGCACTACAATTTTTCTCTTCACTGCCTCCTGGATACACATGCCCCCCTCAAAACAAGAACCGTGTCTTTCTCTCGTTCTGCCCCCTGGTTCACGGATGAACTGCGCAAGATGAAGGCTGGTGGCCGTGCTATTGAGAGGCGTATCAAATCATCAGGCCTGGTGGTACACAAGCTGGCCTATAAACATCACCAGAAAGCCTATGCAGCGGCTCTAAAACAAGCTAGGTCCATCTACTACTCCAACATTATCAATAACAGTCCTGGAAATTCCAAACAGCTTTTTTCCACCATAAATCAACTCTTAAATCCCAAAAATCAAACTCACTTCGAACCCACAGCAGAACAATGCAACAGTTTTCTTCTATTTTTCAAATATAAGATCAACTCCATACGGTCTCAGCTTTCTGGTTCCCCAGATCCGTCTCTACCATCTGTCTGCTCACAACCTCCTCTTTTCAGCTCTTTCAAGACAGTCACACAGAACAAAGTCGAGGGTCTCATCAAAAAGATGAAGCCTTCCACCTCTCCCCTGGACCCTCTCCCTACAGCACTCATCAAATCAAACCTGTCGGCCATTAGTCCTCTTATTACACAAATTATAAACCAGTCGTTAAACTCTGGTTTTGTTCCACCCCCACTTAAAACTGCCGTTATCAAACCTCTCCTGAAGAACCACAACCTTGACCCAGAATGCCTCTCTAACTATCGGCCTATCTCACATCTTCCATTCTTGTCCAAGGTGCTTGAAAAAACTGTTGCTGCACAGCTACAGGAACATCTACAACGTCATTCATTGTTTGAAACATTCCAATCTGGTTTTCGACCTGCCCATAGTACAGAGACAGCACTGTTGAGGGTTATCAATGACCTTCTTATCTCTGCAGATTCTGGATCCCCTTCTGTGCTCATCCTACTCGACCTTTCAGCCGCTTTTGATACCGTCGATCACCATATTCTCTTAAGCCGCCTCCACACTGACATTGGTCTCCGTCACTCCGCACTGGACTGGTTCATCTCATACCTCGCTGACAGGACAGAGTATGTCAGCTTGGGATCTACCAGGTCCCGAACAGCCCCTGTCACTTGTGGTGTTCCCCAAGGATCTATAGTGGGACCCCTGCTTTTTATTCTATACATGTTGCCACTGGGTCGTGTCATCAGCCGACACGGCATCTCCTTTCATTGTTACGCTGATGACACTCAGTTATACCTGCGAACCGATTCATGCTCCACCCCGGTCCCTTCAGCATCATCGGCTCCCTCGTCATCAGCCGTTTCCTCTTCACCATCAGCTCTTGTCCTCTCTAACTGCCTGGAGGAGATTAGGGCTTGGATGAGTCAAAATTTCCTCCAGTTGAACACTTCTAAAACTGAAGCCATACAAATTGGCACCCCTCATCAGGTCCAGTCATCACTAATAACCACTATCTCTTTCTCTGGTCAAGACATCCCCCTCTCAACTACTGTCACCAACCTTGGTGTGAAGCTGGACCCACAACTGACCTTTGCAAACCATATCAAACATCTGTACAAAACCTGCTTTTTTCATATCAAAAACATTTCTAAACTTCGCCCATTCCTAAGTTTTTCTGACGCTGAAAAACTCGTCCACGCATTAATCTCCTCCAGGCTTGATTACTGTAACAGCCTGCTTATCGGTATACCAAATAAAAACCTTCAGAAACTCCAATTCATTCAGAACTGTGCTGCCCGAACTCTGATGAAAGCTCGCAAATACGACCACATCACTCCCATTCTTCAGAACCTTCATTGGCTACCCATAACCTCAAGAATTCAATACAAGATTGCCCTCATCACCCACCATTACATCTACAACAACGCCCCGCAATACCTCAAAGACCTCATTATCCCTCACGCATCTACCCGTAACCTCCGGTCCCAAAGTACAAACCTCCTCTATCAGCCCCGCTCAAGACTCCGCACCATGGGAGATCGAGCCTTCTCCATCGCTGCTCCTCGCATTTGGAATTCCCTCCCTGAACATCTGAGAAAACCCCAGTCTGTGGACACCTTTAAAAAAGAGCTTAAAACTGTTTTGTTCAGGCAGGCATTCTTAAGTTGTCCTTAGGCTTTGCAGATATTATTTTTTTGCACTAAACTGCTCTTTTAGCTGTTTTTATGCGTATTTTACATATGTATTTTTCTTTTTTTTGTAATGCGTTTTAATGTGGTTTCTGTAGCACTTTGAGATTCTTTTATGAAAAGTGCTTTACAAATAAAATGGATTATTATTATTATTATACTTTTGTTATATATTATTAATCTAACAATTATGAAGAGAAGCAGGTGGGCCAGTTAGGTGGACACTGCAACTCCTCACTCCCTAACTATAAGCTTCATCAAATAGGAGAGTTTTAAGTTCATTTTGAATGAGGTGACAGTTTCTGCCCCCCGAACCCAGATTGGGAGCTGGTTCCATAAGAGAGGAGCCTGATAACTAAAGGCTCTTGGTCCCATTCTACTTTTAGAGACTCTAGGTACCACAAGTAACTCTGCATTCTGGGAGCACAGTGCTCTAGTGGGACAATAAGGTATTAGGAGCTCTTCTATATATGATGGTGCTTGACCATTTAGAGCTTTGTAGGTCAGGAGAAGGATTTTAAATTCAATCCTGTATTTTACAGGAAGCCAATGCAGAGAAGCTAATACAGGAGAAATATGATCTCTTTTCTTAGTTCTTGTGAGAACACGTGCTGCAGCATTCTGGATCAGCTGGAGAGTCTTAAGAGACTTATTTGAGCAACCTGACAGTAGGGAATTACAATAGTCCAGCCTGGAAGTAACAAATGCATGGACTAGTTTTTTCAGCATTGTTTTTGTATCACCAGTGACCTGAGCTGAGACACACCCACCAAACCTGCCGGTTTGTGTTTGTGTCAATTGTGCTATGCCTATGAGGTTGTTGGGCTGACAGTGTGGCTTGTGTGTGTTGGTGTTGATGTTGATATTGATCAACTGTTTTTGTTTATATGCTTGATTATTTCTTTTAACATTGATAGTCAATTTTATTTGTACTGGACTAAACTTATATGTACTTTTATAATCCTGTTATCTTTGTAGGTGTGACATCGTACAATCTGTCCAGGGACAGCAGATGTAAAGTAGCCTTTTGGCTAATTCTGGCACACTGTACATTTTCTTTATGTATTATTAGTGTGCATTGTCCCTGTTAAATAAACCTAAAATAAATAAATAAACGAGAGAAAACATCTCAAACATAGACTTAATACTGTCTGTCTGTCTGTCTCGTTTTTTATTTGCAGTGTATTTGGTTGTGATGTGTGTATTTGCAGAGCATTTGCTGAATGCTGCACGTGTTGTCAAATTAATGAAGTGGTTTTTCTTAATTTGCTATTTGCATGTTTTCTTAAGTTGCAGGGCGTTTGTCCCGGCCATGTCTTGCATAAATAAAGTCTCAGAAGTGAATTTAGTAATTAAATAGACCCCTGGAGATCTGCATGACCTAGCTAGATTCAGAAGACTAACTTGACCTCAGGTCAGTGGTGTAGCCACAGCAAATGTTGGGGCATGACAAAGACTAGGAGTTGAGGAGTTGACGTCAACTTTTAGCTTTGTTGAGATTTGCCCGTTTTCAGCAGCAGTTTCAAATTGTGAGATTTGCAGAGGAAAGGGGTGTCAATGAGATTTTGAGGTTCTATGTATGTCCTATTTACACTCCAAACTGTCGTTTTTCAACTATGACAAGGTAAAATCGGTTTTGCATTCTATCACCCCTTTAACTAAATTGAAAACAAAATAACACAAGGGAAAAGAAAAAACGTAATCAACCAAATTGATGTAGGGAGCCAAACCCCTCCGCTACATTCACCCGTTCAAAACAATAGCTCATATGAAACAGGTGGCTCACACATTGGCCCAGTAGCCATGAAGACAAGACAGGCGTACAGCAATCAATTAAAATTGCTACAATACTCAGAATTGTAATTTTTAAGGCATTTAATTTCTAGGCAAAACAGCAGCCAGTGGGTGGCCGCTATGCGGCTATTACGATCTCCAGCTGTACCAGCCCGGTTCCTATTATTTATAGAAAATAATAGTTAATAACACAAAATAATACTGAAGAATAAATCCTACACCATTTAGCCTACATACCGATCAAGCAGCGTTTACGTCAACCCGAAGGAGGCAGCTCCCACAGGGCAAACCGCACAGCAAACTCGATGATATCCACTTTATTTGAAGGTGATCTACAAGCGTTCAATACATAGTAAAATAATGGCAGCTGATAACAGTGGAATGAGTGCAGAAACAGTAAAGCCACTAACGTTACTGACCTCAATCAAGCCGCTTCCTTCAGAATCAGCTGCCCTGCCATCTCTCTCTCTCGCTCTCTCTCTCTCTCTCTAAATATATTCCAGTGTCCATCTGCTGAATGAGTTGAAGGATATAAGGGTACAATAGGAACCGTACAATAGCATTAACAGTGACACTGAAATTTAATTCTGTGGGGACTGATATTGTTTTTAATACTATAGAGATAGCATGCTATATTAATGGCAAAGAATAGAGAACTTCGGATAGCTAACTAGGTTAGTTCTTTTATTTCATTCATTCACTCTAGCTAGACTATTGTTTACGATAGCCAACTAAAATCTCCCTTTATCTTTACCTCAAGTAAACATAGCTAAAGTTAAGCAAGTAAAAGTCATTACATATTCACTCTGTGTCACTCACTGTGTGTGCTGTAGCAAGTTCAGACCAAAGATTTGCGACGAGATGAATCCTGCAGCTACTTGCAACGCAACGTTCTGAAAGCTGCCAGTTTACACCAATGAGACGAGACGAGACGGTGTATCATCTTCATAGCCATCGACTCTTTGTACTTCTGTCTAACTTTCGACTTTCCGTCTTTTTGTAGCTGGATATATTATTTGTTGTTTCTAAATATGAATGTGGATAATGTTAGCGATAGTAAGATGATTGCTAGAGTGGCATTTCGAGTGAGAAATCGGCGAAAACATTTTATTTCTCTGATTTACTGCTTTGTTTTAATGCCGCCAGGTGCTCTCTCTCTTCATTCACTCTACCTCGCTCGTCAACATACCGTTACATGCATGCGGGCGCTCGTTGAGCCTCCGTCTCTGCCTTTTCCACCAGCTGACAGTTCGTGAAATATAAACATATTATTATTTGGGGGAGCTTAGGAAAATTTTGGGGTAGCTTCAGCACCCCTAAAATAGGCCTAATGACATCCCTGGCTCACATTATCTAATTGGAGTAAGTACCGTAAACTTAGTTTGTTAAGAAGTTCTATTTACTTAAAAGGTATTGTTGAGTTACGGTTAATTAAAACGATTGAACAAGAAACTAAATATTGAGTTTAGTTAACATTAAATAATGAGTTTTTATACTTAAAATGATTCAGTTATGTTAATTTAATACTTTAGAGTTGCATATAAATATATTTGAGTTGGCTTAATTAGTACTTTAATTTAACAATGCAAGTTTATATTACTCCACATATTTAAGCTCTAAAAACCTCAGACTTTTTAGTTAATGAACTCAAAAAAAAATTGTGGCAACTGATTGCCTGAATTTTTTTGAGTATTGCTTACTTATTCAGGTTTACAGTGTACATAAGGATGAAATGCCATTTGTTTTGTTTTCAATAAAAAATCTGAAGCTAATAAAAAACACTGAGCTGTAATGTAAAAATTAAGTAAATTATAATCCTCTAAACATCAGTTACAACTATACATCTTCTGCTTTTCATTCACTATCATGTTGGTGCTTGAGAGTATCCCAGCATGCAATGGTGGAAGGAAGGGAAACAGGGAAAAAGCACAGAGCTTCAATAACAAACAAATCTTATTGGATGTCACAAGTGAGTTATCTTCTTGAATGTTAAAAGTAGCTACCATTCCTGTTTTAAAACTCTGGAGGGCAGACAAGGACTGACTTTAACACTTATCCCAGTGATGTCCATATACAGGAACAAAAGACAGCGAAGTAAAGCAGTAAATGTTATATTTAATTGTTTTCAGCCCCTAATGCTCCAGATATCAGGGACGTGCACAGATATGGGCTATTGTTGCCCGGGCAATGGCCCTTTTGCCCTGATTGGATTAGCTGCCCCTCTGGCGAAAAAGCCTAAATAAACTTTTCTTTCTTTCTTTCTTTTTTCTTCTTTTTTTGTTGTTGTGGCTGCATTAATACGATAATACACCCATCATTTCTTAAGTTAAATCAAATTAAATTTGCTATATCATTCAATCTTGCCCTCAGCAATGCCCTCTGACCCCAGTCACGTGACTTTGTTTATATTCTCACACATGGAGCACGGCAAGCCCTTCTGCCTTCACGTGAGTTTTTAAAGTCATGGAGATTATGACAAATGCCCTGTGAATAGTAACCAAAAAATCCACTTGAGCTTTGAATAAAGTGCAGCTTCAGCTTGTAACTTTTGCATCATGTTGCGCAGCATTGCCTTATATTAACGTAAAATGCTACGTTATCAACCAAAGCTAATGACACAACATATGTAGCAGCAGCAGGCTAACATAGCTACGTTACGTCCGTTACATTAGTGTGCGTTCTGTAGAGAAGAGAGAGGCTCAATGATGGGATGGTTTGGGCTCTTGAATCATGCTAGGTTATACGTTGTTTACAGTCAATATGTTCCGTAAGTTTTCAACCAACAATAAGATGTGACGTTAGTGAAAGTCGCCTTACTTTGTTATTAGATCATAAATTAATGTCCCAATTGGTTAATGTAATAAACTTTGCATTTCAAAAAAATGTATAGCCTAATGTTAGTTTTGTGTGCTTAAGTATGGCCCTTCACAACAAAGACGACTGAAGGAGAGAGAGAGGAAGAGGTCGAAGAAGCAGCTAAAAGATCTGCAACTTTGCAGAGCTGGACTAAAACTGTCAGCAGACCAGCTGTGAGAGAAGCTGTGTTGCCTTTTTTCCCTGCCATATATTGATGTTCTCCTAATGATAATCTGCTACCAACTTTTCTGCCATATGACCGTCACAATGCTACGTCCAGGTGTGTGTGGCCAGACTGGGCACCACTGATCCACTGATTGTAGCTTATCGTTTAAATATAATCAATCAGATGACATTGTGCTTATATTATTGTTGTGGTAATGTTGATACCCAAGTTACTCATTATTAAACAGCATTTAAAAATGTGCAAACTAATATGGACACTTCCTGGTCAGTAAACATTCATTCTAGTTTCACCAAAGAAGATGTTAGATTTAGTCCAGTCCAGATGTTTCCGCCCTGTGAGGAGGAATCGATGCAAAACTCAGATATCTTCCACCTCTACTTATCTGAGTGCAGAGAGGAGGACAGAGAACAGTGGACACACAATTTAACATGATGGACAGTACTGCTGCTTTTAACTATCTGCTGGGCAGGTGAAGACTTTTACCACCTTTCTTTTGAGGCTAATTTAGTTGTAAAAATATGTATATATCTTGGTATGTTGTTTGGCTCTGTTCTGATCAAACTGCTTTTCTCTCCAGGTGTTTGCAGCCAGACTCTGACTGAGTCTGAACCAGTGGTAAAGCGCCCTGGAGAATCCCACAAACTGATCTGTACATGTGCAGGAATAGCAGATAGCAATGCTGATATCAGCTGGATCAGACAAGCTGAAGGAAAAGGACTTGAGTGGGTTGCCTACATTTCTGCTGGAAGTGGAGGCAATAAAGCTTATTCAACATCGGTGCAGAATCGCATCACCATATCCAGAGACAATGACGTGGACCAGCTGTATCTGCGGATGAACAGCCTGACGACTGAAGACTCTGCTGTTTATTATTGTGCTCGAGAGCCACAGTGATACAGGAAGCCATGGAGCTGTACACAAACCACTGCAGATGTCACTGTGACAGTCACTGACTTATAGTTAGGGAGTGAGGAGTTGCAGCGTTCGCCTGTCACAAAGCCACAAGTGGGGAAGTGACAAGTCTGTGGGTGAATGGGGTTTTTGGATGTTTCTCTTTCTTTTTCTCTCTCTCTCTCTCCTCTGCTCGTCTTGTTTTTCCCTCACAGTGCAGTGTGTGGGCCGGCCTCTCCTGGGATGACGCGCAGCTGGAGGCAATTCCTAATTACTCACCTGTTTCCCGTGGCTCATCAGTGCACTGTTCGGTGCCGGATTGTTAAGTAATGTCATGGATCGCCTGTGTTTTTTCGTTGTGTTCTGGACCTGCCTGTTGACGCCACACTTCAGCTTCCACTTATGCCATTCGTGCCACGTCACCCCTGCCTGTGTCCACTGCCTGCTCTGTTGCCTGAGAGGAGTTTTTTGTTGTTTTTTCCACTTTTCAAACAAGCTGTTACAAATCTCCAAACTGTCTGTTTTGTCTGCTTTTGCGTTCAAGTCGCAAAAGACCTGACAGCTTCTCTTCGTAGTCGTCAGATTCATCTACCAGATAATCAATAATATAATAAAAGTAGAGAGAGGCAGGCCAGTACAGCCCGATCCAGTTGGGGAGAGTTCTAGCCCGACCAGGCTCCTCTCCTTAACCTGTTTCTTTTAATTATGCTGTCATAGTTTTAGACGGGGGACTTCCTTTGACACACTGAGCTTCTCTCTCCTCTCCCTTTTCATTTGTTTCCATTTGTGTGCATCCTTCTACCAGAAATGCTTGTTAATAACCCAACTCTGGTCCTTATGTTTTTTTTTCGCAAAGCTTATTTCCTTGAATTAGGATGGCACCAAGATCTTGGTTGCAGCTTGGTCCATGGTCCTGCTGCATTCCCTGCTACACCCTGCTACGCTCTGTAGTGTCCTGCTGCGTCCTGCTGCGTCCTGCTACATCCACCTATGCTCTGCTGTGCCACGCAACATCCTGTAATGCCCTGCAGTGCCCTGACATGACATGAACTACTACGACTACCATTTGTAATCACTGTTCCATTATCTTTATTATGACTATTATTGCCACTGTTCATCACACCCCCAACCATACACCGTCAGACACCACCTACCAAGAGCCTGGGTCTGCCGAGGTTTCTTCCTAAAGAATTTATTACTAAAATTGTTGGGTCTTTGTAAATTATAGAGTGTGGTCTAGACTTACTCTATCTGTAAAGTGTCTCGAGATAACTCTTGTTATAATTTGACTCTATAAATAAAATTGAATTGAATTGATAGAGAGTGCAAGTTTAAATACCCCATAATTCACATGTGATGCATTTCCCCACACTATGCTTTTGTCACAACTTGCCCTAAACAGAAACAAAAAGTGGAGTTCACACACATCAGGATTATCATCTCTCATATGAGGCTGAGCTGTAAGAACAATAACAAAAAAAATATTTAAGTCTTTCCTGATCCCTCACTACTGATGGCTTGCCAAAAGGTCCAAATAATAAAAAATAATTCATCAGTGCTTTGATGTTAAAATTTGTATTCATCAATTTTACAACAGCGTTCATTTCATTTCACCACATGACAATCATTAAATAATCTATTGTTTTTTTTCATTTAACTGTGTTGTGTTCTGGGCTCTTCAAGTCCCGTAACAAGCTGTACGTTTACAAGCTCCCTGTAGTTCTCAAATATCTTACAAAACATTTTAATATTTTTTACAGCAAACATTTAGAACCAATATACCTTTTTTTTTCTTTACTATTATAGATTATTCAGTGCCACAGTTCAACACATTTTCATGAACAGTTTTATCCAATATTATGGTCTGAATAAAAGGATGCTGGCCAACTTTTTAAATGTTTTTTTTTAAATGTTAAAATTACAGTTTTTCATATTCAAATACATATATAAGTCATGTCATGGTATATCAATGATAAAACAAAACAAAATTGAATTTAAAACTTTGATCAACTGAAAAAAAAATGTTTAATGGAAAACGCAATCTAACCAACTTTCAACCTTAAATATAGTTATGTTGATTAGAATATTTTCTTTTATTCTTACCCACTGCTGATAATACAGCCCCCCTTCCCTCCAGTGCAGGAAAGAAGTGAAGAATTGTTTGGTTTTTGTATTAGGGTTTATCATAGTGATACATGGGTGGGTGGGTATGCACTGACATATAGATCCATACAAAAACCTAAGAGCAATAATCTAACGCTCTCCCATTCTTGTGATGAAAAAAAAAGCTCAGGACTGAATATTTCCTACTGAAATATGAGGTAACTACTATGTTTATCATTTTTAATGAGAGATTTGTGGTTAAAAGTTAATAAATTAGTAGTTTAAAGTCAGAGTTGGTGCACAGACGTAATTGTCATCTTGCAGTAAATTTTAACTTTAAGAACTGATTAAGAATCAGCACAAAACACATGCTCCCAGGATGACATCAGAGGATAATGCTGATCAGGATGTATGTGTTCTTTAGTCACGTTATGAGGTTTTCACACATTATTTTTGGTATGTCAGGTTTTTGTTCCAGCAGTGAGTGGAGATGCAACACTGTGATGCTTTCGACTACTTGGGCCGTGGGACTGTAGTCACAGTAACAGGTAAGTCACATTTGAACAATATATTATTAGTCAGAAGATTATTTTTTAACTTTATAATGTGACTATTGGTGCTAGAGAAGTTTAAGTTATAGTCCTATATTTAGGTTTATATTGATGTTGGACACACTAGAAAACAGCAGACAGATGTTTTTAATGCAGCTGTTTCTTAGAAAACATTTGAAAAAGTTCTTAATTCAGGTGGTGGTTTGAGTTAATCTTGTAATTGATTCAGCTGGATTGTAATTGGTGTTGATGAATGTTTGCATCTTTTTATTCACATTATTATTCAATACATGTTGTATTACCGTGGATATTAATCACCATACCGTACCTGAATTTCTTAGAGAAAGAGTTACCGTAAATCTGAACATAGGCGAAAATATTTTATTCATGCATTTAATTACTGGGTCAGTATGTGTTTCAATTAAACAACTGAACAAATATGTATTTAAGTACATACTATTACATAGTATGTAGTATCTATTTATAGTTTCATTTGAAACACCAAAGCAACGACTGACTTTTAAAAGACCGTATGCTTCATTTGCATTGTAGGTTCAAATGTTAGTAATCTCTTTTAGTTTTAGAGGAATTTTTTTTCTTCGAGTGATTTTTAATTCTTCCAGACAACTTTTCTAGGTTTTCAGATTTAGCGTTAAACCAAAAGGAGTGAATAATG
Source organism: Perca fluviatilis (assembly GCF_010015445.1). Taxonomy (NCBI): domain Eukaryota; kingdom Metazoa; phylum Chordata; class Actinopteri; order Perciformes; family Percidae; genus Perca; species Perca fluviatilis. The sequence continues at coordinate 9,700,340 of NC_053126.1, read as the reverse complement.
CTCATCAAAAATCATATTTTATGTTAATAATTTTACTATTCTAAAAGTCTTGATTCCAAAAAACAGTGTAGTGGTTTTTATTTGATATGTTGTATTAACCCACTCAGCTCGTCTGTCTGAACAGATCATGTTTTGCTTTTGAAAAAAAGAAGATAGAATTGTCTTTATCTTTCTTGTGCAAACTGTGAACAGTCATAGTTGCTAGTGTGCATTGTGTTAACATTATTATTTAATCATTATTTATTCCTTTATAAGTTACTATTAAATATATATTTTTAAAAGATTAAGATAAACCAGACACAATGGTAAAGAACTATTAGGTTCCAGTTTGAGAAATGCTCAAATTCTCCAACAATGAGCGGCATTTTAATATTCACAATAATGCTGATTTTTTTAGTCGCAGGTGGTAGTTGTAACGATAACAAAAAGCATTTTAATATTAGACCTGAGTTTTAAAAAGGTATTGAGTTAGTTTACAATTTCATGGTTATATCACCAGTTAAAGTTATTTGTTTCATTATTTGTTTAATATTTATTGATTTAGCTTTGGGTCTCTATATTTCAGTTATGTGGTGGATTTTAAACTTAAAAAATCTCCTATTTGAAAGATTTCAAAACGGTTCCCTTTGGTTCTATGCAAAACAATTAACTGTTGGTTGTGTTGCACACACCTTCCACCCAAAGAGTATACCAGCCATGGCAAAAATGCTTTAAATTGATACATTAAATTTCACAAACAGTGTGGTATTAAACATTAGTGCCATTGTATAAGCTCCGATCCAGCCTGTTTGTCTGTGCGCTGAACACAAAAAAGAAAAAAAATCAATAGGACATTATTTATTATTTATTATTAATTTATGTATTTATGGGGGTGGTGATGGTGTAGTGGATATGACACATGCCTTTGGTGTGGGAGCTCTGGGTTTGATTCCCACTGCGATACATCAACCAGTGTCCCTGAGCAAGACACTTAACCCCTAGTTGCTCCAGAGGCGTGCGACCTCTGACATATATAGCAATTGTAAGTCGCTTTGGATAAAAGCGTCAGCTATATGACGGGTAACCTAACATTTTATTAAAACATTTAATCATTGAAATAATTTTTTTAGGCAGCTGTTCTTGTCCTCAGTTTCATCATGCAATATTGTGCAATATATTTAAAATTAACCTTTAGTATTTTGATCTTCTGTGTTCTTTAATTGACCTTTATTGGTATTTACATGTTTTTTTACTTTTTCACAGATACTACAACTGCACCGACTCTGTTCCCTTTGGTTCAGTGCAAACCTGGGGCTGCAGATACAATCACTGTTGGCTGTCTTGCTCAAGACTTCTACCCAAAGAGTCTTACTTTACAGTGGACCGATGCCAGTGGGAAAAGCCTTGCTACAGCTGTACAATATCCTCCAGCTGAGAAAAACAACAAATATACAGGAGTCAGTTTGCTCACTGTATCAAAATCTGAATGGGATTCATGGAGCTCTTTTACTTGTTCTGTGACTCACCCTGGAACGCCCCCCCCCGTGACACTGTTAAAAAGTATGTGATTTTTTTTATACTTATCATGACTCTCTTATGTCTATGGGTCCACCTGCATCATCTTATTAATCTTGTTTTTATAACAAAATGTTCAATAATAATGTCTTTTTCTCATGTTTACCCTCATCAATCCGGTATTTTACATTCAAAATTCTAAAATGAATAATTAGACTGATGCTTGAAAATGGGTATGTTTATTTCAACTCTTTCTTCCACACCCACAGAGGCCTCATTGCCTGTCAAAATGGAACTGAACCAACCAAGTCCCAAAGAAATCTTTAGCAACAACCAGGCAAAGTTGAAGTGTATCGTTACTGGACTGGACCAGAATGTTGTAGATCAAATTCAAATCACTTGGAATATCGATGGATCCCCTGTGACCAACAACATCACACCAACACAGTCGGGAGTCAGCACAATGACTCTTACCCGCACTGAGTGGTACAAAGTCAACAACGTGGGCTGTTCTGCCACAAAAGACGATATGACACCAGTTATTCAAGATCTGACTTTCCGCAAAGGAGGTATGTTACTGAGTGTCTTTGATGGAGACAGATTAGTAGAACAGTGACCTGTAAGTCTGGGGTGGCCCCAATTTACACACATGTCATAATCGATGTATAGCAAATGTAAAAGCCTAAATATGAAGTATCTCTTTCAGATGGGAGCGAGCCAAAAGTAACAGTCCACATCCTCCCAGATGAGGACATCATCGATGAGGTCACTCTGGTGTGCCTGGTGTCCAATCCGGTGCAGCAAGATTACTACATCGCCTGGTCAGAACATATTGGAACAAACCCCCCCATCTATACTGATGGCATTAACTTCAGCCAAGTGAAGACCCAACAAGGCTACTCAGTTGCAAGTATTTACACCACCACCAAAGACAAGTGGAACAACTCCACCATGTTCTCCTGCCACGTATGGCCTGGTAGAGGCGAAACGCCTATTAAATCCAGAGATGTGTCTAAGGCCATGAGTAGCCCCATTGAATGTGAGAAATAGTAGATTCAGCTTTAAATGTGGCAGTTTGTGCTAATGTGTTGTTCTGTCTCTGTGTGTACTCTCTGCCATGAGAACCTGTCTTTGTGATTGTAAAACGGTCAATTTACTATTGTTTGTCATATTGTGTTTCAATCTGTCTACGTCACATTGTCTAGTGTGCTGACTGTTTCAAATAAATGTTGCATGGAGACACTTTTGTTACACGTTTATGAATGACTTCAATATTTTAAAACAATCTATGTACGAGTAGTTTTCAATAATATCTCACAGTAGTACTGTACACTACACTGCTCCACTGCTCAAGTGGATTAGGATCCACACTTTATATGTGATCAAGGTGAATAATGCTTGATTTCAGTTACTGAGCACAATTCAAGAGAGAAAAATATGTCTTATGTGCTATCTTATTAAAAACCTTTCTCTCTCACACTCACACACACACACACACACACACACACACACACACACACACACACACACACACACACACACACACACACACACACACACACACACACACACACACACACACACACACACACACACACACACACACACACACCTAACTGCCTATGCCTTCCTCTTCTTAGATTTTACTCCAGAATCAAATCTGAGTTTTGCTTTGAGCTGCACCGATGATGCCTTTGAGGAGGAAGAGTACAGCAGCCTTTGGTCCACAGCCTTCTCCTTCATAATCCTCTTCATATCCTCTCTTCTCTATAGCATTTTATCCAGCCTGGTCAAGGTAAACATGCAGGTTTCCTCTGCAAGGACTAAAGACTGAATGTAATACAGGATTTATACATTACAGTTTGACCAAGTACTTTACAAGTTAAAGCCCAGTCATGTAAATAAAACTCAAGCACATAAAGGAAAGAATAGTTTTGACCTACTCATCTTTGAACAGTTTTTCTGTGGTTGCGGTAGCTAATTTCCATCTTCACAAACAATAATGTGCAAGAGAAGAAAAGACTCTAAATTGCCCAGATATTATCAGTATATTTGATTCCTCTGTAATACAAATGAGTCCGCTCATTTTGCTAAATAAAATAGGACATAAGAAAGAAAAATAAAATAAAATATGTAATCAATTATAGGCAATATCTGGAAAGTTAATGGACACCAAATGATTCTTTTTGGCTGGTGAATTGCTCTGACTATAACAAACCTGTAATATTAAAGGTTTATTGTGTTGATTTTAATGGACACAATTACACTGTAAAAACTGCATCCCTTTTAGAGTTTATTGGAGAGAATAGGCATGGCCAATGAGCTCAGGTGTGACTGATCACAATGAGCATCAGCTGAATGAAGAGCCCCACCAAACACAGAATGGTTTCTGTGTTTTTAAATGCTGCAATAACCATACTAGTATATTAGCAATTTATTAAATTAAAAGAAATGCCATCTTTAAGTAAGTTTAAGTACATAGTTATATACCGGTAATGGTACTGGTATGAGGATAAACCTTTTTATGCTACTGTTAAAGTTGTTAAATTTATTTTATTGAGAACCAATAATCTAGTCCAATAGTTTATATGCTGTAACCAAATCTGCTGGCCAACTATCTATTATTATTGAAGTATTGAAAACACAGAAATCATGAGTGTCAATTCTCAGGCTGGGTTAAACTCCAGATTGAAGTGATCAATCAAACCATACCACTATTTATCTGTATTTGAGCAGTGAATACATATTTTTTAATTGTTTGTGTGTTTGTTTTTTCAGATGAAGAGAACATAAAGGATGAGATGGATGCACAGCATGATGACGACAGGTCTTCTTGGTTTTTTTGTCTTTTTTTATCTAATTTTTAAAACCATGTACATAATCAATAATCTACCGTATATTTGCAAAATAAAATGGTCGTCATATATAATGATTAAGTCATTGAAAATGGATTTCTCTGTAACCTGTAGAAAAAATAATATATAGCTACAATTGCAACTCTTAATCATTTACTGTGTATGAATCAGGCTCATGAACCATTCGCTACGAAAAGTAACACACTGTAATGTATTCCACGTACGTTTTGCTGTATGCACCACATTGACTGCTGCTGTATAAGAGCGCTGTGGAACCAGTGGATGTGAATCTTTTTCCTAAACTTAACAAGTGGTTTTGTTGCCCAAACTTAAATGTGGATGCCACATTAAGCTCACTTGTTGTTGGCTAAACTTAACTTCCACGGCCCCTTAAAGGACCATCATCTCGCGTGCCCTGTAGCTGGCTCCCAGTAACCTTTTGTTGGCTAAACCATATATTCTATAATAATAATGGACAAACTGTCTAGGCCTAAAAAATGAAGCCAATGCAGAAGTGCCTTAAACCTGCATTCTATCTACTTAAGGGAGTAACTTAAGGGAAAGTTTGCCGGTTTTCTGTACTGCCTTACATGCAGATGGATGGCGGCAGTTGCCTACCCAGATGTCCTTGTTTACCTGCTGGTAGATCTCCACTGGATGACTCACTTCAGAAGGGTTGGAAATCAGCAACTTTCCCTCTTTAGTGTTTAGCTTAGCGCAGCGCCCTTGCAACAATAAAAATCACTGGCTGGGCCGCGTCATCCTTCCCCGCTTACCCTCTTGTCAAAAATTGTCACATCCGGTTGCAAAAAACACAAGAGCTTGTGTCTCCAAACTCGAGGCTTCATAAACCAATGGATAACGGCACAGATGGTACGTCCCCTATTATATTTGACTATGGGCTAAACTCAACTAGCAGCGGCCACTGATATGAGCGACAGCTCACAGAGCTCTGTAGCCGGTGTCTCGCCTAATTTCATAGGATGTCATGGTGTGCATACATTTTTGTACGATATCCTACGAACACGTTCATTAGAATGCGTTGCATGAAAACATGTTCCAGCATTGGGTACTGTTGTTTCATTATGATTAGGAAGTTATTGACTTTTTTTCAAACTTTTAGTGTCCTTAAAATGTATTATTGAAGTGTAGTGATTGATTTTTCATTGACAGGTGAATAACAAATATATACAAATAGACATTCTGTATGTGGCTTTGCATTTCGTAGTTTGACAATAAATCTTCACTTTTCATGTTTGGTCATTTTGTTGATCATATTTGCTTTCATCTTTAAGTCAGATTTGTTGATCATATTTGCTTTCATCTTTAAGTCAGATTTGTTGATCATATTTGCTTTCATCTTTAATTCAATAAATGTAACATTACAGTAAATCAAATTTGGACAGTCACATTATTAAATTAAAGGGAGAATGACTATGAGGGATTGTGATGTGCTTGTGATAAACATGGAAAGCTTTGAGGAATTTTTTGTCATTAAGAGTCACAACACAGGGATCTATGAACATCTAAAATAATGAAAGCTGCAAGCTTTTGAGTCAGTTTTGCCCAGAAATTTTCCTTAGAAAACACACAAAATGGCCGCCCCGCCACGGCCATGCCATATGACGAAAAGTTTTTCTTTTAATAACTTTTCATCTCTAAGGTCTTAAGATGGCACAGACCGAATTTGAAGTTGAGCGGATGAAATCTCTAGGAGGAGTTCGTTAAAGTTCGACATGTGGAAATGGAAAAAATCACACTAATTTCGAACATTCAATTCAAAATAGTGGACTTCCTGTTGGGTTTAGGGTATGGCTCCTGTCGGTACATGATCCGTGCTGCCTGCACGATCCACTCTGCGCATGTGCAAGACGTTAAGTGCATGCGCAAGACGTTAAGTGCATGCGCAGATGAAAATCCTGTTTTACGAGGATTTACGACATTAGACATTAGCTGTTAGCTATATAAACTAACGGCTGGCCGCTACAACTACGTCCGGAAGCGTGGAACAAATCGTGTCCAGTATCCTCTTGAGTATCCTCGGTAAAACAGGATTAAACTTCATGATCTGTTCCATGCTAGCCTCCACCGGGAAGCTAAACGTAGTCTAAAATAACGTTAACTCAAGCTTAACACTGGGAAAAGCAGGCAACAGCTAAATTAAGACTTTACAGTAATAACAATAAAGACAAGTATTGATTTGATTGTATTTTAAATGAATGCGCACAAGTAAAGTAGAACTGACGTTACAGCTGTTATATATTTTAATGGGTATTTTCAGGTTTTTATTTTGAGGGTCTTTTAAAATTATTACATGCTGTCTCAGCTAGCGGTTAGCTGAATTAGCTGTTAGCTAGCTAGCTAAACTAACGGTTAAACCAATGACCGGAAGCGTGGAACAGATCGTGCAGTGTAATCCTGTTTTACACGTGGTTTTACCGAGGATAGTGGACACTGCACGATTTGTTCCACGCTTCCGGTCGTAGTTGTAGCGGTCTGCCGCTACCCTCCACTAGGAAGCTAACGTTAGTTTATATAGCTAACAGCTAATTCGGCTAACCGCTAGTGCAATGTCGTAAATCCTCGTAAAACAGGATTTTTCATCTGCGCATGCGCTTAACGTCTTGCACATGCGCAGAACGGATCTTGCAGGCAGCACGGATCGTGTACCGACCGCTCCAATGAGCTTCTTTGTACGTCTTGACATGCTACATATGTGTACCAAGTTTCGTGAGTCTACATAAAACGTACTGCAGGGTCTCAATTTTTTTTATTTTGTATGGGGTGCTAGTGAGCCATTTTTGTGCTCCGATTCACAAAACCCTTAAAATACGTAGTTTTTGAGAATGTTAAGCCCCTCAAAAAGGCGATTAATTGCGTGGAAGAAAAATAAGGAATAATAATTCCTTAAGTTTCAATAGGGCCTTTGCCGCTGTCGGCGCTCGAGCCCTAATAACGCATCAAGTCAACATAATGGAAACTTCTGTTAGCAGTTAAGCTCTGTAGGTTTTTCAGTTTCTAAACATATAATCTTTGGCGAGTCACTTCCCCCTCTCTCTGCACCTTTGGGACCACACCTGTGGTAGTGAAACTTGGTGGAAACCGTCAGAGCTACAAATAAACTTCCTCAAAACAAGAGGCCCATCTTTCTGTGAACATTTGCATATCAGCACGTGTCCAGGCGTGAAGCGGCTAACATGCATACAGTAGTACGGTGGCCGACAGGGGCAAACGACCTGCAACTTAAGAAAACACGTGCAAATAGACAAAACACAAGCAAATTAAGAAAACAACTTCATTAATTTGACAACACGTGCAGCATTCAGTAAACGTCATGCAAATACACACAACACAACCAAATACACAAACGTGCTGCGAATAAAAAATGATGCAAAAAGAAAAGCACACAAACCCCGAAAACAAATGCAACAAAAAAACGCTGCATCCAGATTACAGAGAGAGAGAGAGAGAGAGAGAGAGAGAGAGAGAGAGAGAGAGAGAGAGAGAAACGTTCAATCTCAGAACGGTGTGCAACGGTGAGATCATAGACTGTAAATATTAAGTCTATGTTTGAGATATGTTTTCTCTCGTTTGGTGGGTGTGTCTCGGCTCAGGTCACAGGTGATACTCAATCAGCAGAGACGTCTGTAAACTCGTGATAATAAAACATTTAAAACTGCATCAGCGTTTAACGTTGACGTTTGTTTAAGCCACATTACATGAGAGGGTTTAATTTCCAGGTCCGAAGGCGCATCACTGAAGTGTAGGCCTCCTCAAGTGTAATATTGGGATTATACAACAAAAAAAAGTGACCAATCTGTATTCATATTGTGGAGCAATTCGCTCTTGATATACAAAAAACAGACAGGATTTATAGTCCCTCCCTGTTTAGTAAACCAGCCAATTTACCGTTGGATTTATCAAACTGAATAAATCCCACCCGCACATAAACTCAAAACTGCTTTGCTTGCTCCATCGTGTTGTAAGTAAGACATCTGCTGAAAAAGTTATTTTATTCATTAGCATGATTGCTGTGCTGTTTAGTTCAAAAACATCCAAAACACCAAAGGAAGAAGAGCAGACCAGACGCAAGCTTTTATTTAGAAAAGTCGAAGCTCGGGCATGAGACGGAAGCATAGACTGTATATTACTAATATATTATATTATGTTATTAATAATAATAATAATAATAATAATAATAATAATAATAATAATAATAATAATTTAATATACAGTCTATGGACGGGAGTTCTCTTTTTACTATGCAGCCATACCCGACTCTAATAAAAAGGCAGCGTGCTCTCTCCCCGTGGGGTCGAAAATCCAGCTGTTCCACCTAGCTGCTCCCTATAGAGGTCTGGAGAACTTCCGTTGTGTAATCTGGATGCATCTTTTTTTTGTTGGATTTTTTTTTCGGGTTTTGTGTGCTTTTCTTAGTGCATTGTTTTTTATTTACAGCGCGTTTGTGTATTTGGTTGTGTTTTGTCTATTTGCATGTGTTTTCTTAAGTTGCAGGGCGTTTGCCCCTGTCGGCCACTGTACAGCAGAGATATCAAATACACAGAATTTCATAAGCTCATCAAACAATAGAACAGCAAATGCAAGACATGCAGAGTACAGAAATACGAGATACAGTTCAAATGTATTTGTGTACCTATTTTGTTTAGCTGTATGGTGCACAGTTGTTATTTCACATATAGTTTCATATTGGTGTTCTTCTGGATCTAGAACATGGCAGCACACAGCAGAAGGAGCTGGAGAATCCCACAGATTGACCTGCACAGCCTCTGGGTTTATATTCAGTAGCTACAGGATGCACTGGATCAGACAGGCTCCTGGAAAAGGACTGGAGTGGCTTGCGATTATCCACAGTAGCATCTACTACTCTCAGTCAGTTCAAGGCCGGGTTACCGTCTCCAGAGACAACAGCAGAGAGCAGCTGTATCTGCAGATGAACAGTCTGAAGACTGAAGATTCTGCTGTTTATTATTGTGCTCGACACCCACAGTGACTGGAGTTGGTTGAGCAGCTGTACAAAATCCTACAGTAGTAGGATGATATATGATGATGTATGATATATGAATGTAATATGTATATCATATATTTTATATAGTTTATAAGTTTTTTTCCCCTAAATTTCACATTATGTATCATTTTTAGATAATAAATTACCCTTTGTCTCTATATTATATTACATCCTGCTTTCCTGAGAAATATTATTACTCAACATTAAACACACAAAACACAATAAAGATCACTTGTTGGCAAAATTGCCAAAACGATCTGGTTGCTTAAATTAAACTACCTCAACTCCTGCAGTAAGAAACATTTCTTGTCTTTCCTCATCCTCCCTGGGCTGATAAACTCTGCACTGTCTCACATGACTAATCTCCTCAGGTCAAGTCATTCAAAATGAGACAACACAGACATTTGAGTATGATTGTTGTACGACTGGCTTTTAAGAACTCTGAATAAAAACAAGTAAAAATCATGCTGCATGATATTTGATATAAGATTTTATTTCTGACATAACTACACACATATGAAGGTAAAATATGTTGTGTATTACACAACAGTGACTTGTAAATGGATGAACTACAATAGTTTTTATCTATGTTAAAGGACATAGTTTTTTGCATTTTGTCACGTTTCAGTTCCTGAGCAGCTGTTTTCCTCTAAAAGGCTCCAAGTTTCTCTGTATGTCTGTTTCTTTAAACATCTGCCAACACTAAAACCATTACAAGTCTTTTATTAAAAGCTGCAAAATATATTACTATTCACATGATTCTGGCTGCTGTCAATGTATTTATATTTGCAGCAAATACAAAAAAATAAATGCAGGTAGCAGCTACTACACCGCTTGGATCAGACAGCATGCAGGGAAAGGACTGGAGTGATTGTACATGGTGGTGTTGCATCCACCAAACTACAAAGATTCACTGAAGAACAAGTTCAGTATCGAATTAAGACTCTCCCAGTGACTCATCAGTAGACCTGAACAAAAACCCCTCAGAGCCTGAACACTTGTAACATGAAGCCACCAGAGGAGGAGCCCTCAGACCACTAATGGTTTCAACACCAGCTCACTGTTACAGTAAAGGATGAAACAGTCTTTAGATTTTTTTTAAATGGTAATTTATCTACAGTACAGTATGAATTAATCCTCAAATAAACACATTCAAATGTTACAAAGTGACTTAAAGTAAAAATAAATAAAAATAAAGGATTAGGTAATATCTGGTTAAAAATGTGAAACAAAATCAAAATGGTAAGAGATATGGTGAGATGATTTGTGCAAACACAAAATACAGTTAGGAGAAAGCCAAATAAGGAGGAGTCAATGCAAAACTCAGATATCTTCCACCTCTACTTATCTGAGTGCAGAGAGGAGGACAGAGAACAGTGGACACACAGTTTAACATGATGGACTATAGGACAGGACTGCTGCTTTTAACTCTCTGCTGGGCAGGTGAAGATTTTCACTGATCTTAATTTGAAGTTGTCTTTAAAACATTACCAAAACAAAAAAGGAACTGATTAAAGGGATACTTCACCGATTTAGCATTCAGCTTTGTATCAGTAGAAACCCGATAGTATTTCTGAATGACCGTGCTTCCCTCCCTCATGTCCCCCTGAGACGAGAGATCTCTGCATTTGGGGCCTGGAAAAAATCTTCCGATGACGTAAAATGACGATTTTTGCGTCATCGGAAGATTTTTGGGCCAGAGGCAAAGGACTACAGCCAGTAGTAGGATCTACTTCCGTATGTTTTCAACACGCCCACAGGGGGTTGGACTGCCGAGTCTGGCCGAGGTATTCCGAATGAAAACGACTGTCAGCCATCTTGAATCTTCGCTAAACAGGCTTTTGGTTTTCAGCAGAAAACATTTACAACAATTATCTGCATTCAAACTACCGGACGTGTTTACCACCGGGATACATCGGTACAGATCGGAGAATATGGAGGAAACGTTATTACAGACGCAATACTCGGCACACTACGTGAGCTTCGCCTGCACGGAGACCAGCGGTGTTGCTCAATGCCGCTAGCCGGCTAGGGGACATCCTCATCGGCTAGGTGGAAAGCTAACGCTAGCTGTCCACCTGTCCCAGCCATCCTGCTTGCAAGTGTCTGCTCATTAAACAACAAGCTGGACTACATCCTCCTTCAACGAAAATCCCAACGTGAGTTCAGTGACTGCTGTGTTTTTGTTGTTGTGGAAACATGCCTGAACAACAGTGTACCGGCACCGGGACTATCCAGCTACCAGGCTGCTCTCGCCGGCCCGTGGAGGTGGGCTGTGTTAAACGGACTGGTGTAGAAATAAAATCCAACTAGCTACTGCTAACTGCTGGTGGAGCTTGTGACTGTTAAATGCCGACCATTCGACATTCCACGCTAATTCACGGCTGTGTTTATACTCTGTGTTTAGCTACACCAATGCTAGTATGTGTTAGCTGAACTTTACGGATCCTGCTTGCAAGTGTCCGCTCATTTAGACCACAAACTGGACTACATCCAACTTCAACGACACTCCCAACGTGAGTTCTGAGACTGCCGTGTTTTTGTTGTTGTGGAAACCTGCCTGAATAGTGTACCGGACTGTCCAGCTACCAGGCCTGCTAGCCCTCCGAGCTAGAGATGCTCTGTCGCCAGGTAAAAGAGGTGGGCTGTGTTAACGAGCAATTAGGCGTAAAAATGAACGCTGTGTTTTATGCTCGGTGTTTACAGCCCACCAAGCGCTAATGCTAGTATGGTTAGCTGAACTTACGGAGCCTATAAAGTGTGTGTACTAAATGTAGCCTGTTTCGTATGTCGTTTTTATATATGTTAAATGTGTAACACCACTTGAGTCACGATGAAATGTTGTTTCGTGTATATGGTTGAAATGACAATAAAACACGCTTGAGTTGAGTTGAATGCCTCTGTCGGTCTGTCAAGCGGTAGGCGTGGCTTGGGAGTGGACTCAAAGCAACGAAGCAGGTGCATTCTGGGATTTGGTGTTTTTCATCCATATAAGACCAAAACACATTTTCTGGCTTTTCTCGGCCTAAAAGGCACCAATTTCAATTTTTTTTTCACATTTCTACTACATAAGTGACCCAATTTAAAGATATATTCAGCTTTCCAGCAGTGAAATATTCCTTTAATTTCTTTATTTGGCAGGTGTTGATGGTCAGACTCTGACAGAATCTGAACCAGCGGTTAAAAGACCTGGAGAATCCCACAGATTGACCTGTACAACATCTGGATTGTCACTTAGTAGCTACTTTATGGCCTGGATCAGACAGGCTCCTGGAAAAGGACTGGAGTGGGTTGCGAGTATCCACAGTACTAGCATCTACTAAACTAGGACAGAAACAGTTCAGAATTCTTTTTTCTCCCATGAGCCTTTGCATCGCTTCAGTGCAGAGAAGTTCAAATGAACTGCCCCTCCCATACAGGAACTTAACATCCTTAGTTATCTCTGCTTGATATGATCTGTGTGCACTGCATACTTAAGCGGATTATTACAAACAACTAATGTGATTTAGTAATGAATAGGGTTTTTAACAAAACATGAAAGTATAAGTAGTGACCACTAATTTTGTTTAATTACAACTACATCTAGGTTTACAGTGTACTATAATGACTTATACTGCAGCAGTGGAGTCTGGATGTGATGAAGGCATGGTTTAGAGTTTCAGCAGCAGAGAAGGAGAGAGATGAGCAGAAACACGCTATGTTAAACAGTTGGAGATGTGAATTGGAATTAAAGAAGTCAGTGTCAAAGATTACTCCAATGGTTTGGTTGATGGTGTCAAAAGCAGCATTGAGGTCAAGAAGGATGAGAATGCTGACATGACCAGAATCTGAGGAAAGGAGGATGTCATGATAAATAAATACATCCTTTTAAAGATATATTCCTCTTTTTCTGGGGACTAATGCTTTGAAAAGATGTACACTGGGAAAAGACAATTTTTTGTTGCATGCAGTGGAATATGAAAATCAATTAGGAGCATGCGTGAAAAATTTTCAAGTAACAGAGTTTTTGACACATTGAGCAGCTGAAATGTTGGAACAGCTTACAAAAAAGAATGTAGGGTTTTTGTATTTCTTAGGGTTTATTTAAGTGTATTTAAAAACATCTTCACTCAATCCAAATAAAATGAATGGGCTTCAGTTTTAGTGACTTCTACATGTATAACGTTAACTTATGGCTTATTGCAGTGGTTCCCAAACCTTTTCACATCAAGGACCCCTACACTGACACAAATTAGACCACTGACCCCCATTTGATAAGATTTTGTTCCCGGATCCCCCATCTGATCTTCTCTTTGATGTTTTACTACAGAAAGTGTTTAAACCCATGACCCAAATAGTCATACATTCTGTCACTGTGTATGAACTTCTTTCTTCTTTGCTGGGGACCCCCTTAAACACCCTCATGGACCCCTGTGGGTCCCCAAAACTCACTTTTGAAAACACTCACCAGCCTACCAATACTTCATTGTTGTTCTCTCACTCACGCAGAAAGTGCCGTCAGAAAAAACTCTTCTGTGATTGGACATTGTGACTTGTGGAATTGTGGGACTTTTTTTGAACAATGAGCAGTGAGAAGAAAAAAGATCACAGTAGGTCATAATAGTTACTCGCACACTGCTCGTAAATGATATCTCTGGATCACACATTTATTTTTAGGGGCAAATGTGAGTGAAATATTCGCATATATATTTTTTATGTATTGTATGAAGGATGATTACAGTCAAATACCTTGTTTCCAGGCCTTCAATGGTTCTTTTCGTGATTTTTCTTAATTGTTCTGTTCTTAAAATAATCACACATCACAAGCAGCAGGTGAAGTCCATCTATGATGTTCCCTTTTAAACCTGTAGAGGGAGGTCTATGCAAACTCTTCCTTCTTTATAAACACCAACAGCAACTATAGAATCATTAGAGGCAGAACAACTGACAGTTTCATACATATCAGAAAGACTTTGATCAGACATCAGTTCATTGCAGAGTTTGATGGGAAATATGATTGTCTGGTGTTTATTTTTTGTATTTGCTATTAATGGTGAGGGAATCATTTATGCAGTTACAAAGTAAAGCAATTTGTTTTTTAAAGGCTTAATATTTTCAAGTGTGATGGATGATGATCATTTCTTTCCTTACAGGAGTTTGGAGTGAGATCAAACTGGACCAGTCTCCCTCTGAGGTGAAAAGACCTGGAGAGACAGTGAAGATGTCATTTATCATATCTGGTTATAGCATGACAAGCAAGAATATTCACTGGATCCGACAGAGACCAGAAGAAGCTCTGGAGTGGATTGGGAGAATAAGCCCATATAGAAACACTCCGAGCTATGCCAGCTCCTTTCAGAGCCGTTTCAGTTTTACTCAAGATGTTCCCAGCAGCACTCAGTACCTCGAGGTCCAGAGCCTGACAGCAGCAGATTCTGCCGTTTACTTCTGTGCTCGACAGACACAGTGACTGAAGACAGTGGAGCAGCTGCACAAAAACCTCCACAGATATGTATAGTGATCATAATAACATCTGGGTTTTCTAATCACATGTGTTTATATTTTAGACAAATTAAATATATTATAACACATTGTCTGCAAATATTTACTGTGTTTACACAATTTGTGTGTGGCTGACCAGCAAAAAATAGTATTTTGGATAAAATTGTATTTTGTTCTTCCTAAAACATTATGGGCGTTTAGATTTTGTTTTATTTTTTAAAGTGAAACAAGCTGCAGAAGCTTTGGGTTGAGTTGATAATATGGGTGTATCCAACATACTGCATAAACATACTATTAGAATAGATTTTTAAGAACCAAAGACAATTTACTAATTTCATGTAATCATTCATTATCCAATTATTTCAATGCTGTGGCAACTTTAAATCAATGCTACCACTTCTCATGTTTTGAAGAAGGAGCAAAGTCTTCAGATTGTTGGGAAATAATAACACTTTAAAACTGCAACAAATAGTTACCAGTTTATTGGGATCATCTCTTTAATATAATGCAATCCAGTATGGCCCAATAGAGAAGATCTAACCTTTTTTATAATGACTAGAATTTAGTTTATAATGATCTGGTGTACAAAAATTGACCTGAACAATTTGTACCTGTATTGTGCCTGTACTCTGTACTACTGTACTACTGTACTACTGTACAACAAAAGGTACAATTCTGCTCTACCTTGTCAGCATTGCCCGACAAAAACCAAAGATTAGCTGTTTAGAGCATTCAATCACCCCCTGTCAGTTGCTGATATATATTGACATGATTTCTGCTTCTCGGACAGGAACATGGCTGGGATCTTAATATAAGACATATTCAATTTAATTGAAATATGTCAGACAAGAAATCATTGTTTTGACTTAAAAAATAAACATTCACTTTTCATTCATCCATTAACTAGCCTCTTATTCTTGAGAGTCATTGGAGGCTGGAGCAAATCCCAGGTGACATTAGGGCGAGAGGTGGCGTACATCGTGGACAGGTCGCCAATCAATCACAGGGCTCATTTACATTACATTTTCACCAAACAAAAACTGAATGCCAAGCCTAATCTAGTGGTGTCCTCCCTGTGAGGAGGAGTCGATGCAAAACTCAGATATCTTCCACCTCTACTTATCTGAGTGCAGAGAGGAGGACAAAGAACAGTGGACACACAGTTTAACATGATGGACTATAGGACAGGACTGCTGCTTTTAACTCTCTGCTGGGCAGGTGAAGATTTTCATTGATCTTAATTAAACATAGTTTTGAATTGTGTAACAACTAAATTCATGTGATGTTTTTTATATCTTGATATATCTTTTTTTTCTTTTTTTTTCCATACAATGTTTTTTTTCCTCTTGACAGGTGTTGATGGTCAGACTCTGACTGAATCTGAACCAGCGATTAAAAGACCTGGAGAATCTCACAGATTGACCTGTACAGCCTCTGGGTTGGACGTTAATGGCTACTGGTTGCACTGGATCAGACAGGCTGCTGGAAAAGGACTGGAGTGGGTTGCTACTATCACTCATACCAGTAGCAACATGTACTACTCTCAGTCAGTCCAAGGTCGGTTTACCATCTCCAGAGACAACAGCAGAAAGCAGCTGTATCTGCAGATGAACAGTCTGAAGACTGAAGATTCTGCTGTTTATTATTGTGCTCGAGAGCCACAGTGACTGGAGTTGGTTGAGCAGCTGTACAAAATCCTACAGTACTCATTCCTTCAGGCTGGTAGAGCCCAAGCATGAAGTATTTTTCATAACATTTATGTATTTATTTATTTTTATATTAGCTTTTGTTGTTTTGAGGTTGTTAATTTGTCTAATATGCTGTTATTTACTTGAAATGTTTTTAAAATAAAGTAATAATTCTCCCTGCGTTATACACATTCCTGAAAACACATTAAAAACTGAAAAAAGATCACTCATTGATACAAGGTCCAAAGACAGCACAACAATCTGGTTGCTGAAATTAAACTACTACAAATAAACTACTACAGAAATTTAACACTGTCTGTAAATGATGTGGACTTAAAGCGAGTCATAATATGGGAGTTAACAAATAATGTTGCTGTTTCTTTCATAAAATCAATAGAGGACAGTCAGTGTCTAGTTTCTCTCTCCTCTGTTACTAAAAGGAGAAACTCAGATCTGCTGTTCTCATTGATCTTAACTGACTGATACTCAAATTAAAACTGAAAAACTAAAATCAATAGGTATATAAGAAAATGTCACTCTTTCCATCACGTACTGTAGTTTCATTAAAATCATTGCTAAGAGAAAACAGCTGAAAGTGGAGATGAGTGACAGCATTTAACGTTATTGTTTACATATAAAGTGAATTTACTTGTATCATGTATGGAGATAACTATTTTATATTAAACGATTTTTAATGTTTGAAAAAAGTCTGAAAAATATGTGGAAATAATATTGACAGTTTAAAGTTATCTGTATGTGGATATGAAAAATTCCAGGCATATATTTTCACTCTACAGATATAATAACACTGAACAAACTCTTCTATTGACTCCAATTAGACCAACATTGATGCTTCATATGTTTGATTATATGCAAACTCAGTGACCTTCCTTGTTTCTCAGCTATAAAAACATCACATCAGGCTGTCAGTGGAGTTCACAGCACGTCAGTTTCAAATGTTTTTTTACAAAGACCAACAGGTAGTGATGGTCGAATGAAGCTTCGCGAACCAGTGTCTTTACTTTCTGAGCTCACTAGTTGGCTCTCTCTGTTCAAAGAAAAAGGTTAAATGAATGGCAATTCAATGGGTTTTCAAACCCTTTGTTGAACAGACAGCACCATCTAGTGAGCTCAGAAAGTAAAGACACTGGTTCGCAAAGCTTCATTTGACCATCACTACCAACAGGAGGCAGTAGGAGACCTAAAATATAATAATGGCAGTACGAGTATAAAACAAAGAGGCACACAATGACAGCAGCAGATGAGTTTGGGGTTTTATTTTTACCAACAATGTAATGATGAATAACTGACTGAGTTATAGTTTTATTGAGAAGTCTGAATGTATTTTTTCTCTGTTATAAGGTTTGCAAAGAATACAAACATTCAATTTAACATATTGTGAGAAATCACCCACTGTGTAATACAGTGTGTAAACTGGGTAGCACTTGTTGTCATTCACACACATTTGAATGATCAAAATGACACAAAGTTTCCCAGGTATAATTTATTGGGCTTTTACATGCTCACACTACTTAGATTATGGAAACAATAGAATATCTCAACATATATATATATGGACGACACAATTGTACATAACGAACAGCCAATTATTGCATTGAACAAATCAATTACTTGATGTGCAAAATAAATGCCCAAGACAAATATACATAACTAAATACACATCTAAAACAATATTTTTTAGTGCCAAATAACAATTAAAGATCAATGCTCACCTTGAATCACTTAAGTAAAGAATGCCAATCCCAGAACAGTCTGACTTATGGACTCAGAGAAAACATTTAAAACCCACATTAAGACAATCACAAAATCAGCCGACTATCACGTTAACTGAATAGTTAATAGACATTTTGTGCTTGTTTGAGAATCAGATGAGAAAATGTAATTCTAATATGTGTCTGTATTACATTTTCTTTCCTTTAATAAAATAAATGGTCATTATAGTCTTGACTACGTGTTATGGGACAGTTCATCTTTATTTTATAGCCTGTCAGTGTCCTTCTCTATGCAAAGTGAACTTCCTCACAGTCTGCTATAAAGACTTGATATCATGCTGTCAGTTGCAGCAGAAGAAGAGAAGCTCCCATCAGATCACCTTCAATAGCAACCATGTTCTCTGTAGCTCTGCTGCTGCTGCTGGCTGCTGGATCCTGTGAGTCTCACTGAGACAAAGACACTGACAGTATGATCACAGCACACTGTTCACTGTTATTACACTGATTCAATACTCAACATGTTTTCCTCCACAGGTGTGAAGTGTGAACAGCTGACCCAGCCAGCCTCTGTGACTGTGCAGCCAGGTCAACGTCTGACCATCACCTGTCAGGTCTCTTATTCTGTTGGTAGCTATCGCACAGCTTGGATCAGACAGCCTGCAGGAAAAGGACTGGAGTGGATTGTAATAGGAGGTGTTGGATACACCACATATTACAAAGATTCGCTGAAGAACAAGTTCAGTATCAGCTTTGACTCTTCCAGCAACACAGTGACTCTAAATGGACAGAATGTGCAGCCTGAAGACACTGCTGTGTATTACTGTGCCAGAGAGCCACAGTAACACAAACCATCAGTAGACCTGAACAAAAACCCCTCAGAGCCTGAACACTTGTAACATGAAGCCACCAGAGGAGGAGCCCTCAGACCACTAATGGTTTCAACACCAGCTCACTGTTACAGTAAAGAGAGAAACAGACACAACACAAATTAATCTTACTGAAATTAAATTGAACACAGTACAATTAATCGATTTAAATACTACATACCAATCAGTGATACATCATTGAATGTATATATAACTTTTCAAGTGATGGAATAAATTCAGTGATTTATCTACGGTATAAATGAATCGCGTCTCTTCCGTCATATCATTATTTACTTTTCATTAACAATCAAACATATGTTTGTCAGAGATTCAGGTTTCACCTTCTCTTTATGTGAGAACACCTGAACATTTCATCTTCATTTTGATTTATTCAAATATACTTTAGTCA
Organism: Perca fluviatilis; assembly: GCF_010015445.1. Classification (NCBI taxonomy): domain Eukaryota; kingdom Metazoa; phylum Chordata; class Actinopteri; order Perciformes; family Percidae; genus Perca; species Perca fluviatilis. Next base: position 9,680,788 of record NC_053126.1, on the reverse strand, counting down.
GCTGATTTACTATCATCAGTATGTAAATCAGCCTCCTTGTGCGTAGCCTCATAAAGAAGTGAAGTGTGTGTGTGTCAGTGAGAGACAGAAGAGCTGACATCAGTTCAGCTTCAACATCAACATGTTCTCTGTAGCTCTGATACTGCTGCTGGCTGCTGGATCCTGTGAGGAGCTTTCAGTGGATTCACTCTAATACACACATTAGAAACACTGAATAGTCAGATGAATGATGGAGATAATGTTGATTTGTGTTTCCACAGGTGTGAACAGTATTGATCTCATCCAGACAGACTCAATGGTTGTGCAGCTTGGACAGTCTCTGACCATCAGCTGTCAGGTCTCTGGTTATTCTTTGACTGATGACAGCTATGCAACAGGTTGGATCAGACAGAGTGAAGGAAAACCAATGGACTGGATTTCCCATCAGTGGGGAACAAGTGGCCTTCGTCAAAATAATGCTCTGAAGAACAAGTTCAGCTACAGCAGAGACACTTCTGCTCTAACAGTGACTCTAAAAGGACAGAATGTGAAGCCTGAGGACACAGCTGTGTATTACTGTGTGCGTGTAAGCTACACAGTGATACAAACCACCAACAGACCTGCACAAATACCCAGCAACCAGCAAGACTCAAACACACACACACATGTTCTAAATGTGAACATTAATAAAGACAGCACTCTTGAATGAGTTGATAAATTTAATGTTTATGGAATTCAATGAATGGTATTTATCATGTTGTAAAGCCTATAGGAGATGAGAAACACATTTTTCCTGTTTTCATATTACATCTGATAACTAACTACATTTAAACAGTAGCTACATCTCTTCACAAATACACAAAGTAATATTCATAAGTACAAAGCATGTATATTATAATGACATAATTAGATGATATTAAAAAAATTTCAGAAATGCTTGTAGATGTTGGTGATCAGACTTGTTTATTTATATTATTGTAAATGATCTAATGTGGTGCCCATTACGCTCAAAGTGACTAATGAGAAACAGAGCATTCATTCCAAGATGAATCATAATTTAAGTCATTTTAATAACCCTTGTTTTTTAAAGTGTCAGATGTAATTTGTGTATCATTAGAATGAATCTGGTTGTGGTGGTAATGCCGGCTAACATTTTACACAAATTAAAATATGTCAGACAAACATTAAAACAGCTGACTTGGAGGTTTGACTCTGACTCAGTTTCATTAAATATCTCCAGTCCAGATGTTTCCTCCCTGTGAGGAGGAGTCAATGCAAAACTAAGATATCTTCACCTCTATTTATGGGTTGCTACTGATACTAGTGGTAGCACCAACTATTACTCTCAGTCAGTCCAAGGCCGGTTTACCATCTCCAGAGACAACAACAGAAAGCAGCTGTATCTGCAGATGAACAGTCTGAAGACTGAAGATTCTGCTGTTTATTATTGTGCTCGAGAGCCACAGTGACTGGAGTTGGTTGAGCAGCTGTACAAAATCCTACAGTACTCATTCTTTCAGGCTGGTAGAGCCCAAGCATGAAGTTTTTTTCACAACATTTATGTATTTATTTATTTTTATATTAGCTTTTGTTGTATTGAGGTTGGTAATTTGTTTAATATTCTGTAATCTAATTTTCAAATACAGTATGTTATATAATAGATTAACAATCCTCCCTGAATTAAACACATTTCGGAAAACACCAAAAAAAAAATCTCCTTTTGATAAGAGGTCCAAAGACAGCCCAACAATCAGGTTTCTGAAATTAAACTTCTACAAATACTTTGAATTTCTACAAATTAAGACACAATACACAATACATAATTACTGTTTAAGGGCCTTATTTTATTGTGATTACAGCAACCATAGAAATGTAGTGACCTCAGTATTATTTTGCCAACCCACTCCTGAAATTCTTAATACATTTAATTTTATGCCACCATTAATCATATATTATTTGTCAATGTTAAAGATGGACCAGGTCAGCACTTTTTTTGAAGGGCCACAAACATGATGAAGTAATGTTGAAGTAATTACAACACTACAGGTTTTCTGAATATATGTACACTGCTGTGACTGGTCAGTTCTTTAAAGAAGACATGAACATCATTAATAAATCAGAAATCTTGATGATTCAAATTCCTTAATTGATGCATTAATTAATCTATTGTTCCTGCAATAAGTCATGCATGAGATACTATTAATCCTTGTACATTACTGAAGTACTACTTTTTCATGCATGAAGTCATGCATGAATTCACGATAATTCATGTACCATAATTATAAAGTGTAACCAATAGAACAATACAAAACAAAAAGTGCTCTTGTCCTGAATGTGATATTGTATCTAACATAGAATGACAAGCAACTATAATTAAAAAATGAACAAATAATAAATGATACAAACTATAACAGAGTGCTGGTTTAGGAGCCACTCCCTCCCCATTATGTCCTGATGCAAATCTTCAGTCTGTGCAGTGTACTTCTGTCCTGCTGACTGCTCTTGTACTTTGTGTGGAGCATCAGATGTCACATCTCCAGCCTCAGGATGATGAACACACTCACTCTTCTGCTGGTTGCTCTCTCTCTGCCCTGTGAGTTCTCCTGCTTCTTGCTGTGTTATCTTTTCTCAGACAACATGGACTGATGGTCAGTCAGTGACACCAGAAAACTTCCCAGATGATTTATATCTTCTGTGTTTCCTCTCTCCCTTTTATTTCATCAGGTTGTACAGGTCAGAGTATGGAGTCCATTCCTTCCAGTTCAGTAGTGAAAATGTCTGGGGAGACTCTCAGTCTCTCCTGCAGGGGATCTGGCTTCACATTTAGCTGCTGCAGCATGCACTGGATCAGACAACCTGCAGGAGAAGCACTGGAATGGATAGGGAGAGGCTTATCTGCTTCAAGTAGTAACACTTATGCCAACAGTGTTCAGGGCCGTGTAGAAATCAGTAGAGATGACAGCAACAGCATGGTGTATCTGAGACTGTCCAACTTAAAGCCAGAGGACTCTGCTGTGTATTACTGTGCAAAACACACAGTGGTTAAGGATGCAGAGAGGCTTGACAAAAACCTCATACAATATATTTTCACAAATACCTCCAGGTGGCAGTAGAATATAATATGTCAGATTACACAAAGGAGAACATGACAGTGTCTCTAATTACCAATTGCACCCACAAATACATGACCACAATGGAAGCAGCAGCTGATGTCATGGTTTGTGACTTCCTGTTTTGTGATGGTTAATAATGTTTTTGCTTTTTCTTTTAAACAGCAGGTGTTGAGAATATATTTAGACATTTATGCATGAAATATCCAGTATATGGATGGCTCACCAAATGCTACTGAGCAGAATAAATGAATACATCTAAGTGGAATTGAATAACTTGAAAAATCATAAATTAACAATATTATGAAAGATACATAAATCATATTTTCCAGAGATGTGTTGAGTTTCTGTTTGAGGAGGAGGAGTCAATGCAAATCTCTGACCTCTTCCATCTCTACATATGTGTTGCAGAGTGAAGGACAGACACTAAATCACTGACATACACACTGTAGACTGGACAGAGACAACTGGCTTTAACAATGATCAGACCTGATTATTTGGTTGTTTTTCTCATCCTGTCATTTAACTGGGCAGGTAAGAACAATAGATGTTTTTATGATAAACCTCATTCACAGAGTAAGCTTTAGTTCAACATCATCACCACACTCAGATAAACAGTCTCAATAACACTGTTTCATTCAGACATGTTTTATTACAGCTCCCCCAGATGTTGTTGAAGCAGACATTACATTTTCTGTTGATCTGAGTGTAAATGTAATTCTGTTTGTTTTACATGTCTGACTTGTATTAGAAGTTTTGATAATAATTGCCTCGTCTTCCAGAATCAGAATGAGAATCATAATACTATATTGATCCACTCAGGGAAATTATTTAGTTACAGTGTCAACATACATGTTCATAACACAATTCCAAGCATTGACAAGTTTTGACAGGACAGTCCATCCTTCTTGTATAGCCTGTCAGTGTCCTTCTCTATGCAAAGTGAACTTCCTCACAGTCTGCTATAAAGACTTGATATCATGCTGTCAGTTGCAGCAGAAGAAGAGAAGCTCCCATCAGATCACCTTCAATAGCAACCATGTTCTCTGTAGCTCTGCTGCTGCTGCTGGCTGCTGGATCCTGTGAGTCTCACTGAGGCAGAGACACTGACAGTATGATCACAGCACACTGTTCACTGTTATTACACTGATTCAATACTCAACATGTTTTCCTCCACAGGTGTGAAGTGTGAACAGTTGACCCAGCCAGCCTCTGTGACTGTGCAGCCAGGTCAACGTCTGACCATCACCTGTCAGGTCTCTTATTCTCTGAGCAGCTACTACACAGCTTGGATTAGACAGCCTGCAGGGAAAGGACCGGAGTGGATTGGATATGGCTGTGCTGGGTGCACCACATACTACAAAGATTCACTGAAGAACACGTTCAGTATCAGCTTTGACTCTTCCAGCAAGACAGTGACTCTAAATGGACAGAATGTGCAGCCTGAAGACACTGCTGTATATTACTGTGCCAGAGAGCCACAGTAACACAAACCATCAGTAGACCTGAACAAAAACCCCTCAGAGCCTGAACACTTGTAACATGAAGCCACCAGAGGAGGAGCACTCAGACCACTAATGGTTTCAACACCAGCTCACTGTTACAGTAAAGAGAGAAACATCTCTTTAGATTTTATAAATGGTTCTACATTTAATTTAACATCCACAGTTTTCAATTAATTTAAATACCTTGAAATTACAATCAATGCTACGTCATTATATGTATAATCTTCAAGTGATGGAATAAATTCAGCTCACAACTTCTTAAAGGTTGTGATCTAACTACAGTATAAATAAGTCCTTAAAGTCAGTTTCTCCTTCATAATATTATTTAAAAATGGAAATCATAACTGCATAAGTAACTAAATCACTGGTCTTTGGCCAACTCCAGTGTGATGTTAATTAGTCAAACCAAAAAAATAACATAATTATCTTTTCTTTACCAGTGTGTTTGTCAGAGATTCCCCCTTCTCTTTGTGTGAGTGTATGTTTATGGAGTTCCCTGAATGGTAGAGGCATTTATTGTTACTGGTAGACGGAGGGAAAGTTGAGAATTTTAATGTATCAGTGTCAATCTCATTTGATTTCCACTGCAGGAGATATCAATATAGAAGAGACTTAGAGAAATTTGATTTTCTCTCAATACAAGATGCATATAACACATTTTCATAGTAGTATATTTTTGTGTATTGTGATGCCTAAAGATGGGGATATTTTTCCTGTTCAATACAATGTGATAGAAAATAACATCTGATAACTACATTTTAACAGCAGCTAGACATCTCTTCACAAATAGGAAGACATTTCCCTTCTGGAATTTGGCCAATATGAAAGACGCTCTGAACTGCTAAACCGTGGGTTAAAGACTGTCAAGGTAGAACATTGTAGTTTATGTCCCATTATTTTCTATCAGTCCAGAAATTAGTTTTCAGGACTTTGATATTTCACAGTTTCCTCTTCTGTTGTAGAGATTCTCTACTTATGGAAATGTATCTGTGTGACATGTTCCCATTTTAAACCTGTAGAGGGAGGTCTATGCAAACTCTTCCTCTCTTATAAACACACCATCAGCAATTTGTGCCAGAACACCGGAGCAGTTTAATGTATTTCTGAAACACTCAGATCAGAAAGCACTGAACTACAGTGTTTCTCACAGAATGGAAAATACCGTTATCTGGAGTTTATTATTTGTAGTTACTATTCATGGTGAGAAAATCATTTCTGCAATACTTCCTTAGTAAAAAGTCTGTTAGATGATGATCACTTTTTTTTAAATCAACTTACAGGAGTTTGGAGTGAGATCAAACATGACCAGTCTCCCTCTGAGGTGAAAAGACCTGGAGAGACAGTGAAGATGTCATGTATCATATCTGGTTATAGCATGACAAGCTACTATATTCACTGGATCCGACAGAGACCAGGAGAAGCTCTGGAGTGGATTGGGAGGATGAATGCAGGTTCAAACTCTGCTAGCTATGGCAGCTCCTTTCAAAGCCGTTTCATCATGACTGAAGATGTTCCCAGCAGCACTCAGTACCTCGAGGTCCAGAGCCTGACAGCAGCAGATTCTGCTGTTTACTTCTGTGCTCGAGAAGGCACAGTGACTGAAGACAGTGGAGCAGCTGCACAAAAACCTCCACAGACAAAAAACAGCAATGTGATCTTAAGCATCTGAGTTTTTTACCACCTAAGCACTTATATATATATATATATATTATATATATCCAAATTAGATTTCCATAATATTTTACTGTACGAGTACATATTTCTTTTCATCATGATGTGACATACCTCACAGTAATAGACAGAGTTCCTTCAACGTTCAAAGCATTATCTACTGTAAAACTAAATTGCAAAAGTAATATTCATAGGTAAAAGCCATGATGTTATAATGGTATTAAATGGTGAAATGACAATAAAGTAATTGAAACAGAGCCTTGAAAACAAGATTAATTATGATTCAAGAAGTTTGAATTAACATTGTATTTTACTGTAATGTGTCAGATCTCATTTGTGTATTAATATAATAACTGTGGTTGTGGTGTTCATATTAATAAACATTTTACACAAATTATAAAATGTCAGACAAAGGTCAAAACAGCTGACTTGGAGGGTTGACTCTGACTCAGTTTCATTAAATATCTCCAGTCCAGATGTTTCCTCCCTGTGAGGAGGAGTCGATGCAAAACTCAGATATCTTCACCTCTACTTATCTGAGTGCAGAGAGGAGGACAGAGAACAGTGGACACACAGTTTAACATGATGGACTATAGGACAGGACTGCTGCTTTTAACTCTCTGCTGGGCAGGTGAAGATTTTCACTGATCTTAATTTAACATAGCTTTTATTTGGTGTCATCAGCTTATTTCACTTGATGTTTTTTATCCTCTTGACAGGTGGTGATGGTCAGACTCTGACAGAATCTGAACCAGCGATTAAAAGACCTGGAGAATCTCACAGATTGACCTGTACAACATCTGGATTCACATTCAGCAGCTACCCTATGAACTGGGTCAGACAGGCTCCTGGAAAAGGACTGGAGTGGATCGCTTTTATATACACAGGCAGTTCTCCCATCTATTACTCCCAGTCAGTCCAGGGGAGATTCACCATCTCCAGAGATGACTCCAGCAGTAAACTCTATCTGCAGATGAACAGTCTGAAGACCGAGGACACAGCAGTGTATTACTGTGCAAGAAGAGACACAGTGAGAGACGATAATAGGAGAGTCATACAAAAACTACTTCCTCTATTTAAAATCACCACTGGGATCATATAGTTGACTCAGTATCACTTTTTTTTTGCCATACTGTCGACACGTTCTACGTATTAGTATCACTTGTATTAGTGTGGTGAAACTGTGTCCACTTCATAAGTACATGCATGAAGATCATGCAAAATTCTACATTTTGGTAACATTTAAAATTAAAAAGCTTCCACATGATTTTCAGATCGTACACAAGTTATTTTATGAAATAAATTTCTTATTCATACCAAATTTACACAAAATCCTGGAAGTAAATCATTTTCCAGCCATAAAAAGGAGACATGTAGATCAAAACCTTGTTGCCATTTTTTCTCTGTCATTTTTAAAATCTACTCTGAATAATCTGACTGACTTGTTTTAATACTATATGTCTGTATACAGATCTTAGCAAAAACTCTTCCCATTATGGAAGAAGCTGGATCGTAAAAGTCTGAAGGCTAAAGTTGCTGTTTGTTATTGTGCTCGAGAGCCAGAGAGACTGGAGTTGTTTGAGCAGCTGTACAAAATCCTACAGTACTCATTCTTACTGGACTTATAGAGCACAACTGTCTCACATTCTTAATCTTTGAAGGTTAACCTTTACAAGTTGATAGTAAATGTTCACAACTTTTGATGCTTCAGAATTTACTCCTTCATAAGGTGCAAAATGAATGTAATGTATGAAAATAAATTAGAAACAAATGATGGGTGGAATGATTTTTGTCAAAAACTGATATAACTGGAAATATATAAAAGGTAAAAAAAAACATTCTGAGCTGTAATGATGAAAAATAAAGTATTTTTAGTAATTCTAGTCCTCTAAACATCAGTTACAACAATGCATCTTCTGCTTTTCATTCACTGTCATGTTGGTGCTTGACAATATCCCAGCATGCATTGGGTGGAAGGAAGGTAAGCATGGAACAAGCACAGATCTTCAATAACAAACATTTCTTTGGGTTTCACAAGTGAGTAATCTTTCTCTGTTTAAAAGTAGCTACCATTCCTGTTTTAAAACTCTAGAGGGCAGACAAGGACTGACTTTAACACGCATCCCAGTGACGTCCATATACAGGAACAAAGACAGGGAAGTAAAGCAGTATGCTTTTATTTAATTGTTTTCAGCGCCTGTTCTCCTCCGTATGATAATCTGTTACAAACTTTTCTGCCATGAAATGACCATAAACCATCACAATGCCACATCCAGGTGTGATGGGCACCACTGCTTCAGTCAATCAGATGATATGAATTATGCTTTTTATTATTGTTGTGGTAAAGTTGATAACCTAGTTACTCATTTTAAAATAGCATTTATAACTAATATGGACACTTCCTAGTCAATAAAAATGTATTCTAGTTTCATCAAAGAAGATTTTATATTCCAGTCCAGATGTTTCCTCCCTGTGAGGAGGAGTCAATGCAAAACTCAGATATCTTCACCTCTACTTATCTGAGTGCAGAGAGGAGGACAGAGAACAGTGGACACACAGTTTAACATGATGGACTATAGGACAGGACTGCTGCTTTTAACTATCTGCTGGGCAGGTGAAGATTGTCACTGATGTTGATTTGATATTCCCATTTGTATTACTGACGTATTTCACATGAAGATTTTCTCTGATCTTTGTACCAAGGTAATGCATGACATACTTATCGTTTTTGGTTTGACAGGTGTTGATGGTCAGACTCTGACAGAATCTGAACCAGCGATTAAAAGGCCTGGAGAATCCCACAGATTGACCTGTACAACATCTGGATTGTCATTCAGTAGCAGCTGGATGGCCTGGATCAGACAGGCTCCTGGAAAAGGACTGGAGTGGATTGCTACTGAAGCTGGTAGTAGTGGCAAATACTACTCTCAGTCAGTCCAAGGCCGGTTTACCGTCTCCAGAGACAACAGCAGAGAGCAGCTGTATCTGCAGATGAACAGTCTGAAGACTGAAGATTCTGCTGTTTATTATTGTGCTCGAGAGCCACAGTGACTGGAGTTGGTTGAGCAGCTGTACAAAATCCTACAGTACTCATTCTTATGGCTATATCCTAAGAAATATTATATTTATTAATATGTTATACTTAAATACTAGGAGGTTATAGTCACAGTCATTTTAATGTATTGTTTTCCCACATTAAATAAATAATTATATTATATTAACATGTTCAAGCAATAACAAACATTTAGCTGACAACTTTACTTAAAACAACAACACACACTTATTATCAGAATCAGTCAACTGTGGGAATGAGTGTGGAGATGAAGAAGGTTGGTGAGCTAAGAAGGGGCCTGGTCATATAGAGGATTTGTGAGTAAAGAGAAAACAATTTAAATCAGCAATCAGCTGAGTTCTCAAAGTCTGTTACAGACTTCAGAGGGGTGTACACTGCTATCCCGAATTAGTTGACTTTACTAGAAATTTGTGTGGAAACCTGTTGCCTTAAACTGTCTAAGTTTTTACACAAGGTGAAACTTAACAGGTCAAATTGTATTAACACAGAGCGGTAAGTTGATGCAGTAGACAAATCAAGTCTACATTAGTCGTCATTACTAAAAATCATTAGTAAACATAAATTATTTTTTCTGTAGTAATGTTGTCTAAAATAAGCATGTTAAGGTAAAGCTTTAGTGCGTAACTTTTTGATATTAATGAACGTCCATTTCATTCAAACCATTGCCAAATGAGTTGATACAAAGCTAATTCACAGAAGAAGGGTTGTATCATGTGGATGCGCTGTAAGTTTTGTTGTCATTACTTCAAATTTGTCATGGGGGAGACAGAAACTGCGCACTATAACTTTAAGAATGTCAGAAATTTGTGCTCTATAAGTCCAGTAAGAATGAGTTATGTAGGATTTTGTACAGTTGCTCAAACAACTTCAGTCTCTCTGGCTCTCGAGCACAATAATAAACAGCAACTTTAGTATTCAGACTTTTCCGATCCAGCTTCTTTCATAATGGGAAGAGTTTTTGCTAAGATCTGTATACAGACATAGCCTACAGTATTAAAACGATCTGTCAAGGCAGAGTATATTTTAAAGGGGTGATAGAATGCAAAACCGATTTTACCTTGTCATAGCTGAATAACGACAGTTCGGTGGGTAAATAGGACATACAGAGAAGCTCAAAATCCCATTGACACCCCTTTACTATGAAAATCTCATATTTTGAAACTGCCGCTGAAATCTCAACAAAGCTGGAAGCTTAGCAAGCATCTCAAGACCTGTACCTTTTTCACGCCCATGGGTGTATTAAGAGAACGGTCACGCCCCAACATTAACATAGGCTACACAACTGACCTGAGATCAGGTAGTCTTCTGAATCTAGGTCACGCAGATCTCTGCTATTCCATTACAAAATTCACATCTGAAACTTTTTTATGCATGAAATCAACTATGTAGAGGTCAAATATGGGCCGTTTTACGAAAATGTATGTCTAATTGCAATTTTTGTCCGACTGTGTGTCGGAGTTCAGCGGCCGGTGCTGCCTGTGTAGCTGCCTCGCCGCCTAGCCTGCCTTCCTTCAGAGACCCCGGCCTGCTGTGAGATAGATTGAGCTCCATCAGGGCTGGCAGCCCACGGCACTCCATACCCGCGCAAAGTCACCGTTTTGTGGGTTAATGGACTAACAAACGCCGGTGCCTGGACAGAGCTCCAGGGCCTGCAGCTCCCCTCTTCCTGCTAAATGCCCCGTGTGAGTGAGAGCGCGGTCAGCGAGCTTGTTACGCCAGCAATCTCTTACCACAGGTACCAGTTAATCTTTGAAGGTTAATCTTTACAAGTTGATAGTAAATGTTCACACCTTTAGATGTTTCAGAATTGACTCCTTCATAAGGAGCAAAATCATGAAAATCACATAGAAATTATGGGTGGAATGATTGTTGTCGAAAACCGATATAAATGGAAATGCATAAGGATAAAATGCCATTTGTTTTGTTTTCAAATATCTAAAAGGTCAAAAAAACATTCTGAGCTGTAATGACGAAAAATAAAGTAAATTATAGTCCTCTAAACATTAGTTACAATAATGCATCTTCTGCTTCTCATTCACTGTCTTGTTGGTGCTTGAGAGTATCCCAGCATGCATTGGGTGGAAGAAAGGTAAGCAGGGATGTCACTACCCGATGTGAGTCGAGTGCAGATGTGAGATGCGCATGCGTCATGTGAGTTTAAACGGTTTACTGGCTACCCGATGTGAGATGAGTTCACGGCATAACACCAAGGGATCCGGATCAGGCTGCAAGCAAGGTGGGCGCGTCTGTGTCATACTAAAATTTGTAAAATTCATAAAATAATAAACTTTTCTCCCCCCTTATTGCCCCAATGCCAGTGGCCTCCTCAATGACCCTCAGTAGCTAAAAGCTCTATTGAAAATAAAGTACAAATCAAAAATTCATCTTGTACATGTTGTCTATGGGTACATAAAGCGGAGAAAGAAAGATTTCAGAAAAATTAGGAGGCAGCAGGTACAATATTGATAGAGAAAACAACCTGTTATGGACTCCACTCCCGTGACCCCTTATGCATGTTTACTCCACAAGACTCCAAAAACTGCAGGAAAACATACTGAACCTCATTTAAAGTTTAAAGTTTAAAGCGTGTAGATGTCGCAGCGTCATTGTCGCAAAGTGACGCATGTGCAACTCACATCTGCACTTGACTCACAAGCACAGGGCTTCAATAAAAAACATTTTTTTGGGTGTCACAAGTGAGTAAACTTTCTCAGTTTAAAAGTAGCTACCATTCCTGTTTTAAAACTGTAGAGGGCAGACAAGGACTGACTTCAACACTTATCCCAGTGACGTCCATATATAGGAACAAAGACAGGGAAGTAAAGTAGTAAATGTTTCATTTCATTGTTTTCAGCCCCTAATGCTCCAGATATTGATGTTCTCCTCCGAATGATAATCTGTTACAAACTTTTCTGCCATGAAATGACCCTAAACCTTCAAAATCCATCCATGTGTGCTGGGCACCACTGCTTCAATCTATCAGATGACATGAGTTATGCTTAAATTATTGTTGTGGTAAAGTTGATAACCTAGTTACTCATTTTAAAATTGCATTGACAATGTAAAAGCTAATATGGACACTTCCTAGTCAATAAAAATGTATTCTAGTTTCCTCAAAGAAGATATTAAATTCCAGTCCAGATGTATCCTCCCTGTGAGGAGGAGTCGATGCAAAACTCAGATATCTTCACCTCTACTTATCTGAGTGCAGAGAGGAGGACAGAGAACAGTGGACACACAGTTTAACATGATGGACTATAGGACAGGACTGCTGCTTTTAACTCTCTGCTGGGCAGGTGAAGATTTTCACTGATCTTAATTTGAAGTTGTCTTTAAAGCATTACCAAAATTAAAAGCAACTGACTTTTTTCTTTATTTGAAAGGTGTCGATGGTCAGACTCTGACAGAATCAGAACCAGCGATTAAAAGACCTGGAGAATCCCACAGATTGACCTGTACAGCATCTGGATTGTCATTCAGTGGCAACTGGATGGCCTGGATCAGACAGTCTCCTGGAAAAGGACTGGAATGGGTTGCTACTATCAGATATGACAGTGCTAGCATCTACTACTCTCAGTCAGTCCAAGGCCGGTTTACCATCTCCAGAGACAACAACAGAGAGCAGCTGTATCTGCAGATGAACAGTCTGAAGACTGAAGATTCTGCTGTTTATTATTGTGCTCGAGAGCCACAGTGACTGGAGTTGTTTGAGCAGCTGTACAAAATCCTACAGTACTCATTCTTTCAGGCTGGTAGTGCACAAGTTTGAAATATTGTTCATAAAATGTACACATTTCAACATTTTATATTACATTTGTATTGTTTTCAGTATTTATAAGTTGTTTTATATTGTGTAATTTTATTTTCATATATGTTTTTATTATAAATTAATAATCCTAACTGCATTATACACAAACTTGAAAACTTGTCTAGTTTCTCTCTCCTCTGTTACTAAAAGGAGAAACTCAGATCTGCTGTTCTCATTGATCTTAACTGACTGATACTCAAACTCTGAAATGATTCATATTGCTCTGTAATAAAACCAATAGGTAAATAAGAATATATCACTCTTTCCATCACTCTAATTTCATTAAAATTATTTCTAAGAGAAAACAGCTGAAAGTGGAGATGAGTGATGACAATATTTAACATTATTGTTCAGAGTGAATTTACTTGTATCGTGTATGAAGATAACTATTTTATATAAAAAAGATTATTAATGTTTGACAATAGAATAATAATATAGTCGTTAAGGAATTATTGTTGTGTATTAACACAAATGAAAGTCTAGAAAATAAGTGGAGACAATATTGACAGTTTAATGCAATAAGGTAATCTGTACCTAGATATGAATGAATAAAAAATGACACGCATATTTTCACTCTGCAGATATAATAACACTGAACAAACTCTTCTATTGACTCCAGTTAGACCAACATTGATGCTTCATATGTTTGATTTTATGCAAACTCAGTGACCTTCCTTGTTTCTCAGCTATAAAAACATCACATCAGGCTGTCAGTGGAGTTCACAGCACGTCAGTTTCAACATAAACCATGTTCTCTGGAGCTCTGCTGCTGCTGTTGGCAGCTGGATGTGAGTCTCTCTGGATTTGTTAAAGTCAACAGTTGTTCTTTGAAATATAACTTGATAATTTGTTACAAAACATTTTCTTTTTTAACAGGTGTGAAGTGTGAACAGTTGACCCAGCCAGCCTCTGTGACTGTGCAGCCAGGTCAACGTCTGACCATCACCTGTCAGGTCTCTTATTCTCTCAGCAGCTACTACACAGCTTGGATCAGACAGCCTGCAGGGAAAGGACTGGAGTGGATTGGAATGAAAAGCACTGGAGCTTCATACTACAAAGATTCCCTGAAGAACAAGTTCAGTATCGACTTAGAGACTTCCAGCAAGACAGTGACTCTAAATGGACAGAATGTGCAGCCTGAAGACCCGTGTGTAGGCCACTGTGCCAGAGAGCCACAGTAACACAAACCATCAGTAGACCTGAACAAAAACCCCTCAGAGCCTGAACACTTGTAACATGAAGCCACCAGAGGAGGAGCCCTCAGACCACTAATGGTTTCAACACCAGCTCACTGTTACAGCAAGGAGATAAAGTGTTTTAGGTTCTTAATTAAATTTAACATTAACAGTACAATCAATCAATTTAAATACTCTGACATAACAATCAGTGATACATTATTGAATGTATATATTACCTTTCAAGTGATGGAATACATTCAGTGATTTAACTACAGTATAAATGAATAGTTTATCTTCCATCATATCATTATTTACTTTTCATTAACAGTCAAACATGTTTGTCAGAGATTCAGGTTTCACCTTCTCTTTATGTGAGAACACCTGAACATTTCTTCTTCATTTTGATTTATTCAAATATACTTTAGTCAGCTGATTTACTATCATCAGTATGTAAATCAGCCTCCTTGTGTGTTGCCTCATAAAGAAGTGAAGTGTGTGTGTGTCAGAGAGAGACAGAAGAGCTGACATCAGTTCAGCTTCAACATCAACATGTTCTCTGTAGCTCTGATACTGCTGCTGGCTGCTGGATCCTGTGAGGAGCTTTTAGTGGATTCACTCTAATACACACATTAGAAACCCTGAATAGTCAGATGAATGATGGAGATAATGTTGATTTGTGTTTCCACAGGTGTGAACAGTATTGATCTCATCCAGACAGACTCAATGGTTGTGCAGCCTGGACAGTCTCTGACCATCAGCTGTCAGGTCTCTGGTTATTCTTTGACTGATAACAGCTATGCAACAGGTTGGATCAGACAGAGTGAAGGAAAACCAATGGACTGGATTTCCCATCAGTGGGGAACAAGTGGCCTTTACCAAAATGATGCTCTGAAGAACAAGTTCAGCTACAGCAGAGACACTTCTGCTCTAACAGTGACTCTAAAAGGACAGAATGTGCAGCCTGAGGACACAGCTGTGTATTACTGTGTACGTTACCCCACAGTGATACAAACCACCAACAGACCTGCACAAATACCCAGCAACCAGTAAGACTGGTAAAATAAAATGTAAACAAATAAATTATCCAGCAGAGTATATGTGGCCAGTTACTCTCTGATAGAGAGATTGTCTATGATTAAATGTATTTGAGAAATTTGTCACTACAAGGATATGAGGTTTTGTATCTCTGTAATTGTATTGAGATGCATTGAGATGACAAGAAAACAATATTTCTGTTACATAGAGCTGGATCAGACAATAACATTTGAAAAAGCAAGATAAACATACCCATTCAAATATGCAGTTAAGTATGCAAAAAACATTTTTGTAATTTTTGTAATTTTGCAATGAAAAATATCATGTCACCTGCTCGTCAAAATTTCAAGACTATAATCCAAGAAAATAAACATTTTGATTTCCACTTAAACAGTAAATGTATAAGAAATATTTCTCAGTTCAATATACTGTCATAAAAATACATCTTGTCTGTCCCTGTAGCATCAAAGTACTATATTTCATAAGCAGAAATAGTTGACAGGACTTTGATATTTCACAGTTTCCTCTGCTGTTGTAGAGATACTCTACTTATGGAAATGTATCTGTGTGACATGTTCCCATTTTAAACCTGTAGAGGGAGGTCTATGCAAACTCTTCCTCTCTTATAAACACACCATCAGAAACTTGTACCAGAAAACTGGGACGGTTTGATATATTTATGAAACACTCAGATCAGAGCACTGAATGACGACTGAATGGAAAATACCGTTATCTGGAGTTTGTTAATTGTAGTTACTATTCATGGTGAGAAAAAAAAGAATTCTGCTTTACTTCTTTAGTAAATGTCCAACCTGTGATTTACAACTTTGTTGGATGATTATCACAATTTCTTTCCTTACAGGAGTTTGGAGTGAGATCAAACTGGACCAGTCTCCCTCTGAGGTGAAAAGACCTGGAGAGACAGTGAAGATGTCATGTATCATATCTGGTTATAACAAGCACCTATATTCACTGGATACGACAGAGACCAGGAGAAGCTCTGGAGTGGATTGGGAGGATGGATACAGGTTCAAACTCTGCTATCTATGGCAGCTCCTTTCAAAGCCGTTTCATCATGACTGAAGATGTTCCCAGCAGCACTCAGTACCTCGAAGTCCAGAGCCTGACAGCAGCAGATTCTGCTGTTTACTTCTGTGCTCGAAGAGACACAGTAACTGAAGACAGTGGAGCAGCTGCACAAAACCTCCACAGACAACAAACAGCAATGTGATCTAAAGCATCTGAGTCTCCCCCCCCCCCTGCAGAGGACTTTGATATTTTATGAAATATTTCTATAATTTTTACACTTTTTCAATTACATCATTGATAGAAACTGATATGGTTATACAGCAAAATGATGAATAATCTAATCTAACAATGCCTCTGAACCAGACGGGGAAAATCCAACATCTCTTTTTCTTAAGAGCCTAGTCCTCCATGAAATGTATATGTAAATATAATGTGAATGGAATATTTTAAGTGTTTTTGCCCATATAATATATGTCCACTTTCTCACCTGATTCTTCCAGGTCCCTCTCTTTGTCCACCCTCTCTCCATCCTTCGCTCTCTCTCTCTCCTTCATCCTCTCTCCCTCTATCTCCCTCCCTCCGTCATATAACTGACAATCACATACAAAACATTTTGTAATCAACTAGAAAATAATTGAAATAAAAGAGAAAACAAAACACAGTAGTCCTACATATATATATATATATATATATATATAAAATGTTTCTGAAACTAAATGAAATTTTTTAAATTTATTTCTCACCACAAATATCCCCTTTTTACAAAGCTTTCAAATCAAGTCAAGTCAGTTTCATTAATGTATTGCTGAATCATCAGGTATCATTAATTATCTCAGGGCATTTTTCATTGAGCCGGGCTCTTCATTACTATTAGTTCTTCTGAATGACAATTCTACCTGCCCATTCTGGTGTGTTGGGCTCATGACTGTAGCTTGATAACGTTACCGGGCCTTGCTTTTCACTGTTAGCCGCAAACCGGACTAGAGGCGGCTGCTGCTGAAGAGCTACAAGAAAAAGTTTGATACATGAACGGTGATTTGCAGACAACAACGTTGTTTTGCAAGGTCGCTAGCATCTTGCACTGCTTCTAACTACCTTACGTTAGCTTACTTACCGGCCTCGTCATCTTCATTTGTTTTTATGAGGAAAAATGTGGTCAGCTTAGAACATTTGGCCGCGTCATTTTCCAAAGCTTTCTTCTTTTTTATTCTGGCCTTTTCAGTGCCGCCTTTGCGCTTCCTGTTATCCATTTTTATCTGACTTTTTTTTTTATTTTGAGCAACTTGCAAGGTGCCATGTCGGTCATGTCGGGGGCGGGGCCAGTATGGGATTAGTTTTGTGACTTTAATTCCAAGCAAAACTTCTGAAGTATCAAACAAAAAACACTAACTCAAGCAAAAAAATGGTCACCTCAAAGGTAAAACTTAAAACTTGCAAACAAAACATTTGTCTAGTTGTAAACTATTGGTCTTTTATTTGTTTGATATTATGTCCTTTTGTTTACAGTTCCCTCTGCTTCTTTCTCAATGATCATTCTTTTGCTCTCTCCATCACGTTTGCAGTCATGCTCCCAGCTTTCTCCTTTGCGCTCCCTCAGTTTTTGCTTGCGATTCTGACACAAATATCTCGCGTGGGCGGGTCTTACAGGGGTGCGTCCCCATTGGCTAATGAGTGTTAAGGGAACGTTAAGGGAAAGTTTGAGTGACAGCTCAGCCTCAGTGCGGGTAAACTAACGTTAGAGACTCAGAGTCTGGTCTGGAGGACACACAAGCCACTCCACAGCGGATTACTACAAGATTAATAAAGTGTAAGTATTGATCATATATATATTATCTGTGATCTACGTTGCAAGCATGGTTACTAGACATTTTTTGTTTCGTTGTGTTACTAGCTAGCTAGCTAGTAAAACTCTTTTAAGTTAGCATTTAACATTAGCTATACTGCTAACGTTATCTAAAACTTGTAGCCACCGGCTACCTTACTGAGCTAATATACCATGGGAATCATGTATTCTTCGTGAGGCCTTACTCAATGGAGCTGTATTAATTATAGTCTTCTCTCTGTAGAGACCAGGACCCGAGCAGAGCTACGATGCTCTCCCAGGTAACCTCATAGGTTAGTAACGGAGCTATATTATGGTCTATTAGGAAAAATTATTATCCAGCTAACTACTAATTGTTGTGGTTGCTATTGGCCTGATAATACACAATGCTAGGGTATTGGTTAAGTTGTACAATGTAGAAGCTGTGAATGTAATGTATTATATATAGAGTTCGACACATACATTAGATAATGTTCCATCTGTACACACGGTTTCTTCTTTCTTTGCACTACCTTAAGATGGCAGATAACGGACGTATTTTTTGTATTTTTTAGCACTGTAAATGTCAACAATATTTAGAATTAATGCATAGTGTTACTACTGTCCAAACTATGTACTTTAACTAACACTCCAGGCCCTTGACAAATACTTTGCTTAGTGATCCTTATGGTTTGATGTGATGTGCCTATGTGTCCTGGTGGCTGGCCATATCTTACTTTACACATGTAGTCAACGTGGAGGTAGGAATCTAGAAAGTGTGATCAATAATATTCCAGAAATAAGTGTTCCAGTAGTGTTCAGGAAAGCTAGAAAAATGTTTCTAGGTGCAGGCTTTATTACAATTATTTATTATTGATCTAATTTCAAACACTTTTTATCATCCAATAAGGTACTTCAAGCTTCACAATAAGAAGTCAAGGAAGTGAAGGACTACAGCCACATCCCAGCCCTTCAGAGAACTGTCCTGCAGAAAAGGCTGTCGTCCAGACTGGAGTGGTGGGCCATCAGTGAGCTCAGGAGACCAGATGATCCCAGGCGTCCAGGAGTTGTGTGTGATATTCCTGCACCACCCTCAGAAGTGTTGTTGCAGACACAAGTCAGCGGAGAAATACAGCTTGCCTTAGGTGAAACTGAATATGTGAAATATATACCTAACCCAATTACTCAGTACGTTTGTGTATTGTTGGTGATGAAAAACTGACCCTGACCTGTGATGTACTGCAAATAATGACTGACACTGAGTTCCAGCTTCTTCTACCACCGGGGCCCCAGCAAAATATGTTCAAATATCCATTATGTATGTGAAGTTTTATATTGGACTAAAAATAAAGCATTATAATGGTCTCAACCTTATTTCCTGTTTTATATAATGAACCAAACAGACAAGGGTGAATGTAAAAAAATGTTTTAATATATTATGTGCATTTTAAAATATAATTACAGTCAGACAATGTAAACACAAATTAAATTACAGGACAGTATACTGTAGTAGGATATATTGACATACAATGGACTAAGAAACTACAAGTACACCAATGAAAACGGTTATTGTAAGTGTTAATTAAGTATCTGAGCAAAATATGATCAATACATACGCTATTGGTCTATACCCTGGCTGTTTGAAGCCTTCGCACACAGTGTTTCCTCCACAGAGAGACTAAAGGCTCCTCTCCCTCTGCTGCTCCACGTCCTCCTGGTTGGTCTGCCTGCTGCCTGATGTGAGCTGTCATAGAAAATTATAACAAAGTTTCTTACACAAATCAAATGGTAACAAAGTTCTTACTGATAACTGAGGCTTCCAAGGTTGTGTGATTTACAATTAAAATAACTTGCTTTTAAGTAGCCATTAGCAAATGTGTAGGCTTTAAAAACACTATGAACATTTGCAACAATGCAACAGAAGACATGTAATTAGAGTTAGGACAGCCAGTCTTTGTCATAACTAGGAAATTACAGATGAGCACAAAACTATAAAGATGAACCAGTTAAGCAGTGCTAACACTGCATTTGTACTGTACAGTATGTGTCGACCTCTAGATATAATACATTATATTCACAGCTTCTACATTGTACAACTTAACCAATACCCTAGCATTGTGTATTATCAGGCCAATAGCAACCACAACAATTAGTAGTTAGCTGGATAATAATTTTTCCTAATAGACCATAATATAGCTCCGTTACTAACCTAAGGTTACTGGGAGAGCATCGTAGCTCTGCTCGGGTCCTGCAGGTCTCTACAGAGAGAAGACGATAATTAATACAGCTCCATTGAGTAAGGCCTCACGAAGAATACATGATTCCCATGGTAAATTATTATCTCAGTAAGGTAGCCGGTGGCTACAAGTTTTAGATAACGTTAGCAGTATAGCTAACGTTAAATGCTAACTTAAAAAAGCTTTACTAGCTAGCTAGTAACTTAACACAACGAAACAACAAATGTCTAGTAACCATGCTTGCAACGTAGATCACAGATAATATATATATTAATAATACTTACACTTTATTAATCTTGTAGGAATCCCCTGTGGAGTGGCTTGTGTGTCCTCCAGACCAGACTCTGAGTCTATAACGTTAGTTTACCCGCACTGAGGCTGAGCTGTCACTCAAACTTTCCCTTAACACTCATTAGCCAATGGGGACGCCCCCTGTAAGACCCGCCCACGCGAGATATTTGTGTCAGAATCGCAAGCAAAAACTGAGGGAGCGCAAAGGAGAAAGCTGGGAGCATGAATGCAAACGTGATGGAGAGAGCAAAAGAATGATCATTGAGAAAGAAGCAGAGGGAACTGTAAACAAAAGGACATAATATCAAACAAATAAATGACCAATAGTTTACAACTAGACAAATGTTTTGTTTGCAAGTTTTAAGTTTTACCTTTGAGGTGACAATTTTTTTGCTTGAGTTAGTGTTTTTTGTTTGATACTTGAGAAGTTTTGCTTGGAATTAAAGTCACAAAACTAATCCCATAGGCCAGGGAGTCAAAAGATAATCACGTTATCATTATCCTGCGAGAAAATATGAAATAAAAAAAGAGTGGGACTGCGGTAAAATAATAAATAAAAAGAGTGGGACTGCGGTAAAATAATAAATAAAAAGAGTGGGACTGCGGTAAAATAATAAATAAAAAAGTGGGGCTGCTGTGAGTGCAGGCAGCCTAGGGACAGCATCCATATTTCAATCCAATGCCATGACAACAACGGCCCTCGCGGCCAAAAAAACAGACCGGCCCACCGGGAATTTTCCCGGTGCTCCCGATTAGCCAATCCGGGCCTGCGTACAAGGTGCCACCTGCTCATCAGATAAACATTCACACACATTTACACTCCGATGGCGCAGCATCGGGGGCAACTCGTGATTCAGTGTCTTGCCCAAGGACACTTCGGCATGGAACTCCGTATGATAATATTTTACAAACTTTTCTGCCCTGAAATGACCATAAACCATCACAATGCCACATCCAAGTGTGATAGGCACCACTGCTTCAGTCAATCAGATGATATGAATTATGCTTTTTATTATTGTTGTAGTAAAGTTGATAACCTAGTTACTCATTTTAAAATAACATTTATAACTCATGTGGACACTTCCTAGTCAATGAAAACGTATTGTAGTTTCATCAAGGAAGATTTTAGATTCCAGTCCAGATGTTTCCTCCCTGTGAGGAGGAGTCAATGCAAAACTCAGATATCTTCACCTCTACTTATCTGAGTGCAGAGAGGAGGACAGAGAACAGTGGACACACAGTTTAACATGATGGACTATAGGACAGGACTGCTGCTTTTAACTCTCTGCTGGGCAGGTGAAGATTTTCACTGATCTTGATTTGACATTTCCATTTGTATTACTGACATATTTCACATGAAGATTTTCTCTGATCTTTGTACCAAGGTAATGCATGACATGCTTATCGTTTTTGGTTTGATAGGTGTTGATGGTCAGACTCTGACAGAATCTGAACCAGCGGTTAAAAGACCTGGAGAATCCCACAGATTGACCTGTACAACATCTGGATTCACATTCAGTGACTACAGCATGAACTGGGTCAGACAGGCTCCTGGAAAAGGACTGGAGTGGGTTGCTTATATCAGATATGACAGTGCTAGCATCTACTACTCTCAGTCAGTCCAAGGCCGGTTTACCATCTCCAGAGACAACAACAGAGAGCAGCTGTATCTGCAGATGAACAGTCTGAAGACTGAAGATTCTGCTGTTTATTATTGTGCTCGACACCCACAGTGACTGGAGTTGGTTGAGCAGCTGTACAAAATCCTACAGTATTCATTCTTTCAGGCTGGTAGTGCATGAGTTTGAAATATTTTTCATAAAATGTATATATTTTAACATTTTATATTATATTTTTGTTTTGAGGTTATTAAGTTATTTTATTTGCAATTTTATTTTCATATATGTTTTTATTATAAATTAATAATCCTCCCTGCATTATACACACACTTGAAAACACATTAAAAACACAATAAAGCTCACTCATTGATACAAGGTCCAAAGACAGCCCAACAATCTGGTTGCTGAAATTAAACTTCTAGAAATACTTTTAAATTTCTACAAAGTAAGACACAATTCTCTCTGTAAATGATATGATGTGGAATCTATGAGAATGAAAAATAATGTTACTGTTTCTTTTATAAAATCACTAGAGGACAGTCAGTGTCTAGTTTCTCTCTCCTCTGTTACTAAAAGGAGAAACTCAGATCTGCTGTTCTCATTGATCTTAACTGACTGATACTCAAACTCTGAAATGATTCATATTGCTCTGTAATAAAACCAATAGGTAAATAAGAATATGTCACTCTTTCCATCACATACTGTAATTTCATTAAAATTAATTCTAA
Source organism: Perca fluviatilis (assembly GCF_010015445.1). NCBI lineage: Eukaryota > Metazoa > Chordata > Actinopteri > Perciformes > Percidae > Perca > Perca fluviatilis. The sequence continues at coordinate 9,657,724 of NC_053126.1, read as the reverse complement.
GAGAAAACAGCTGAAAGTGGAGGTGAGTGATGACAGTATTTAACGTTATTGTTCAGAGTGAATTTACTTGTATCGTGTATGAAGATAACTATTTTATATAAAAAAGATTATTAATGTTTGACAATAGAATAATAATATAGTCGTTAAGGAATTATTGTTGTGTATTAACACAAATGAAAGTCTAGAAAATAAGTGGAGACAATATTGACAGTTTAATGCAATAAGGTAATCTGTACCTAGATATGAATGAATAAAAAATGACACGCATATTTTCACTCTGCAGATATAATAACACTGAACAAACTCTTCTATTGACTCCAGTTAGACCAACATTGATGCTTCATATGTTTGATTTTATGCAAACTCAGTGACCTTCCTTGTTTCTCAGCTATAAAAACATCACATCAGGCTGTCAGTGGAGTTCACAGCACGTCAGTTTCAACATAAACCATGTTCTCTGGAGCTCTGCTGCTGCTGTTGGCAGCTGGATGTGAGTCTCTCTGGATTTGTTAAAGTCAACAGTTCTTCTTTTGCAGTATAACTTGATCATTTGTTACAAAACATTTTCTTTTTTAACAGGTGTGAAGTGTGAACAATTGACCCAGCCAGCCTCTGTGACGGTGCAGCCAGGTCAACGTCTGACCATCACCTGTCAGGTCTCTTATTCTCTTAGTGGCTACTACACAGCTTAGATCAGACAGCCTGCAGGGAAAGGACTGGATTGGATTGGGATGGCAGCTGGATCCACCACATACTACAAAGATTCCCTGAAGAACAAGTTCAGTATCGACTTAGAGACTTCCAGCAACACAGTGACTCTAAATGGACAGAATGTGCAGCCTGAAGACACTGCTGTGTATTACTGTGCCAGAGAGCCACAGTAACACAAACCATCAGTAGACCTGAACAAAAACCCCTCAGAGCCTGAACACTTGTAACATGAAGCCACCAGAGGAGGAGCCCTCAGACCACTAATGGTTTCAACACCAGCTCACTGTTACAGCAAGGAGATAAAGTGTTTTAGGTTCTTAATTAAATTTAACATTAACAGTACAATCAATCAATTTAAATACTCTGACATAACAATCAGTATTACATATACAACCTTTCATGTGATGGATTATATTCTTTGATTTAACTACAGTATAAATTAATCGTTTCTCTTCTATCATATAATTATTTACTTTTCATTAACAATCAAACACATGTTTGTCAGAGATTCAGGTTTCACCTTCTCTTTATTTGAGAACACCTGAACATTTCATCTTCATTTTGATTTATTCAAATATACTTTATTCAGCTGATTTACTATCACCAGTATGTAAATCAGCCTCCTTGTGTGTAGCCTCATAAAGAAGTGTGTGTGTGTGTGTCAGTGCGAGACAGAAAAGCTCACATCAGTTCAGCTTCAACATCAACATGTTCTCTGTAGCTCTGATACTGCTGCTGGCTGCTGGATCCTGTGAGGAGCTTTCAGTGGATTCACTCTAATACACACATTAGAAACCCTGAATAGTCAGATGAATGATGGAGATAATGTTGATTTGTGTTTCCACAGGTGTGAACAGTATTGATCTCATCCAGACAGACTCAATGGTTGTGCAGCCTGGACAGTCTCTGACCATCAGCTGTCAGGTCTCTGGTTATTCTTTGACTGATGACAGCTATGCAACAGGTTGGATCAGACAGAGTGAAGGAAAACCAATGGACTGGATTTGCCATCGGTCGGGTGGAGGAGGCTTTTACCAAAATAATGCTCTGAAGAACAAGTTCCTTTACCACACACTCACGTCTACTAGCTCGGTGACATTAACCGGACAGAATCTGCAGCCTGAGGACACAGCTGTGTATTACTGTGTGCGTGTAAGCGACACAGTGATGCAAACCACCAACAGACCTGCACAAATACCCAGCAACCAGCATGTGACTCAAACATAAATTTACATGAGATTGCTATGGATAAAAGTGTTAAATGTAATGTAATCACTAATTCTTGAGTTCAACTTAACATGTACCATACAAACAGCCTTTATTTATGGTTAAGTGATAGAACAGTAACACTTTATAATAAGGGAATGGAAATCTTTGTGACCGTCACATAAAAAATATTGTCAAGTAGTAAGTTAGTAAAAAGTAAAATTCATAAATATCGTACTTGGGTGAGCATTGTTCTCAAGCATTACTGTTTAAGTGCCTTATGTTGTTGTGAATACAGCAACCATAAAAATGCATCTGCAGTATACTGTATTTTGTGTCAATGTAGTGACCTCAGTATTATTTTGCCAACCCAGTCTTTAAATTCTTAATACATTTAATTTCATGCCACCATTAATCATATCTTTTTAGTCAATGTTAAAGATGGACCAGGTCAGCACTTTATTTGAAGGGCCACAAACATGATGAAGTAATGGATGATGCATTTTTATTTAACCATGATTACAACACTACAGGTTTTATGAATATATGTACACTGCTGTGACTGGTCATCTCTTTGAAGAAGACATGAACATCATTAATACATCAGAAATCTTGATGATTCAAATACCTTAATTGATGCATTAATTAACATTTTGTTCCTGCATTAAGTCATGCATGAGATACTATTAATCCTTGTACATTACTGAAGTACTACATGAATTAATTCTTGTTATTTCATGCATGAAGTCAACCATAATTATAAAGTGTAACCAATAGAACAATACAAAGCAAAAAGTGTTCTTGTCTCTGAATGTGATATTATATCTAACATAGAATGACAAGCAACTATAATTAAAAAATGAACAAATAATAAATGATACAAACTATAACAGAGTGCTGGTTTAGGAGCCACTCCCTCCCCATTATGTCCTGATGCAAATCTCCAGTCTGTGCAGTGTACTTCTGTCCTGCTGACTGCTCTTGTACTTTGTGTGGAGCATCAGATGTCACATCTCCAGCCTCAGGATGATGAACACACTCACTCTTCTGCTGGTTGCTCTCTCTCTGCCCTGTGAGTTCTCCTGCTTCTTGCTGTGTTATCTTTTCTCAGACAACATGGACTGATGGTCAGTCAGTGAGACCAGAAAACTTCCCAGATGACTGTCTGACTTTCTTCTGTGGTTCTTCTCTCCTTTCATCTCATCAGGTTGTACAGGTCAGAGTATGGAGTCCATTCCTTCCAGTTCAGTAGTGAAAAAGCCTGGGGAGACTCTCAGTCTCTCCTGCAGGGGATCTGGTTTCACATTTAGCTGCTGTAGCATGAGCTGGATCAGACAACCTGCAGGAGAAGCACTGGAATGGATAGGGCGTATTTACAGCGATGCTAGTAGAACAGATTATGCCAGCAGTGTGCAAGGACGAGTAGAGGTCACCAGAGATAACAGCAACAGCATGGTGTATCTGAGACTGTCCAACTTAAAGCCATGGATGGCCCACCAAATGCTGCTGAGCAGAATAAATAAATACATCTAAGTGGAATTGAATAAGTTGAAAATAATTTTCATCCTTTAAAAAAATCATAAATTACCAATATTATGAAAGATACATGAATCATATTTTTCCAGAGATGTGTTGAGTTTCTGTTTGAGGAAGAGGAGTCAATGCAAATCTCTGACCTCTTCCATCTCTACATATGTGTTGCAGAGTGAAGGACAGACACTAAATCACTGACATACACACTGTAGACTGGACAGAGACAACTGGCTTTAACAATGATCAGACCTGATTATTTGGTTGTTTTTCTCATCCTGTCATTTAACTGGGCAGGTAAGAACAATAATTGTTTTTATGATAAACCTCATTCACAGAGTAAGCTTCAGTTCAACATCATCACCACACTCAGAGAAACAGTCTCAATAACACTGTTTCATACATACATGTTGTATTGCAGCTCCCCCAGATGTAGTTGAAGCAGACATTAAACAGTGTGTTGATCTGAGTGTAAATGTAAATCTGTTTGTTTTACATGTCTGACTTGTATGAGAAGTTTTGTGAAATCGATAAAAAATAAATGGATGTTCAAACTTCTTCTTTAAGCTGTAGCCTCACTTAACTGTCCATGTTTTACACTTTTTTTAAATGTCATCTTCATTGTGATACTTATTTTTCCTCTGCGCTATAGCAATTATTATTTGTATATATTGTTTCAGTTACTAAGTGATTAATTTCCTCTGGATGCTCCAAGTTTATCTGTATATCTGGCTTCAAACAGTCACAATTTGAAAACAGAAACCTTTACAAAGTCTAAAAAAGAAATCCAGGTCTTCAACCAGCTGCTCGTGTATTCATTTACATGATCTTGCTTTCACTTCAGTTGTTTGCAGTAATAAAATACAATAAAAACAAACATATAAATCAATGACTTGAACAATTCTAATCAGATGTATTCCTTTTACAATTTTATAATTTACGAAAAAAATAAACATTTTTAAATTGTACCAATAATTAAAAAGTCAACAGAAGTAAAGCCATTAGAGTATGTAACTGACATGAGTCAGTCAAATTTTAGAAAACAAATCTGATATTACATTTTTTATGTACACAGCAGTTGTTTTATGGAGGTTCAAATGTGTTTAATCACTATTTGTTACTTGTCAGATTGTTTAAATTATGTTTTATGTTGTGTTTTGTTCAGAGCCTTGAATTTGACTTTAAAAGCAGATTGTAATGTAGGAGGAGCTAACTATAACCAAATTTTCGCAGGGATCCAGTTGACATCATATTTAAAGAGGGATTCATGGATTGCAAAACAGAAGAACACTGTGAACATGGCTTCCAGAAAGCTAACACTCTTGGTGGTTGCTGTGATTCTTTCGGCTGGTGCTGAAGGTCAGACCATAACAGAGTCTGAACCAGCTGTTAGAAAACCTGGAGAATTACCTGCACAACATCTGGATTTAGCTTCAGTAGCTCACTTTGGAACTGGATCAGACAGGCTCCTGGAAAAGGACCAGAGTGGATTGCTTTTATACACACAGAAAGTTCTCCTATCTCTTACTCCCAGTCAGTCCAGGGGAGATTCACCATCTCCAGAGATGACTCCAGCAGTAAAGTCTATCTGCAGATGAACAGTCTGAAGACCGAGGACACAGCACTGTATTACTGTGCCAAAGTATACACAGTGAGAGACGATAATAGGAGAGTCATACAAAAACTACTTCCTCTATTTTCCACCACAACTGATAACATTATATGAAATAGTATTTTTTTTTTACATGTAAAGGATTAGGCTACGTGTTTTCATTAACCATGATTAAAACTTCTACTAATATAATACAAATTTTAAGGACATTAATAGACATCTTAATTCTTCACTAGCACCCCTCAAATTACATATTTTATTTATTTCGATATAAATAAAACAATTCATAGCAAAAAAGAAATGCATTATTTAAACTGGTTGAAATATTTATTTTAATCCCAGGACTTTGACTAAATTATGAGATTACCATCCTTAATAAACTATATATAAACAGGTATGTTTTGTTTTGTAATACATATTGATTTGTAATCAAGGCCTTGACAATTGGTGCAACAAAAATTAAAAAATTAAAATAGATATTACTTCAATTCTTTAATAAAAAAGAACAGCAGATTTTGCCAACTAAACCCTAATAAGTTTATTTCAGACTCCAAGCTGAACCACAGCAGCTTATTGTAAGACACTATATTATTATTATTATTATTATTATTATTATTATTATTATTATTATTATTTATTATTATTATTATTATTATAAATAATAATACAAATATTCATAATTTATTTTTAGCTCCAGACCAACCCACAATCACATGCCATATGTTTGAATCAATGCAAACTCAGAAATCTTCCTGGTGACCCAGTTATAAAGACTTCACATGAGTCAGTGGAGGTTAGAGAGGATCAGAAGCTCACATCTCATCAGTTTCAACATAAACCATGTTCTCTGGAGCTCTGCTGCTGCTGTTGGCAGCTGGATGTGAGTCTCTCTGGATTTGTCAAAGTCAGCCGTTCTTCTTTTTCAGTATAACTTGATAATTTATCACACAACATGTTTGTCTTTAACAGGTGTGAAGTGTGAACAGTTGACCCAGCCAGCCTCTGTGACTGTGCAGCCAGGTCAACGTCTGACCATCACCTGTCAGGTCTCTTATTCTGTTGATAGCTACTACACAGCTTGGATCAGACAGCCTGCAGGGAAAGGACTGGAGTGGATTAGTAGAGATACAAACGTCAAAGATTCACTGAAGAACAAGTTCAGTGTAAACTTGGACTCTTCCAGTAACACAGTGACTCTAAATGGACAAAATGTGCAGTCTGAAGACACTGCTGTGTATTACTGTGCCAGGAGAGCCACAGCAACACAAACCATCAGTAGACCTGAACAAAAACCCCTCAGAGCCTGAACACTTGTAACATGAAGCCACCAGAGGAGGAGCCCTCAGACCACTAATGGTTTCAACACCAGCTCACTGTTACAGTAAAGAGAGAAACATCTCTTTAGATTTTTATAAATGGTTCTAAATTTAATTTAACAGCCATTTAAATACCTTGAAATTACAATCAATGACACATCATTATATGTATAATCTTCAAGTGATGGAATAAATTCAGCGCACATCTTCTGAAAGGGGTGATAAAATGATTATATAGGGTATTTTACACTGTTTCTTAAGGTCTACTAATTCAATTCAATTCAATTCAATTCAATTTTATTTATAGTATCAAATCATAACATAAGTTATCTCGAGACACTTTACAGATAGAGTAGGTCTAGACCACACTCTATAATTTACAAAGCCCCAACAATTCCAACAATTCCAGTAATTCCCTCAAGAGCAAGCAGTGGGACAGTGGCGAGGAAAAACTCCCTCTTGGGAAGAAACCTCGGACAGACCCAGGCTCTTGGTAGGCGGTGTCTGACGAGCCGGTTGGGGGTGTGATGAACAGTGGCGATAGTAGTCACATTAATAATGGAACAGTGACTGGATGTAGCGGGAAGCTGCAGGGTTCAGCAGGACGCAGCATGACATTGCAGGGCATCGCTGAGCTCAGCAGGGAGTGCAGCAGGACCACGGCGACAGCTGCAACCAGGGTCTTGGTGCCAACGTTCTCCAAGGAAATGCGCGGGGGAAAAAAGCATAAGGACTCCGGGGAGTAAACTCCCCAGAAGCTAGGATTAGTAACAAGCATTTCTGGTACGGGCTGCACACAAATAGTAATAGTAATAGTAACAGTAATAGAAACAGTAATAGAAAGGGAGAGGAGAGAGCAGCTCAGTGTGTCAAAGGAAGGAAGTCCCCCGGCAGTCTAGGACTATAACAGCGTAACTATAACAGGTAACTAAGAGAGACAGGTCATAAGGAGAGGTAGCTTTTTCGGGCTTAGAACTCTCCCCCTGCCGGATCTGGCTGACTAATAGGGTATGTAACATTGGTTGGGCTGAAAATTGCCCAAATGCTATTTTATTAGGCCCTTAACTACCCTGTGAATATGGCTCTATTTGGAACAAGAGCTTTTCTTCCATATATGGTATGCTCATAAATATTCAGAATGAGCTACGTGCTGATTGGTTTGAGCAAACTACATAGAAACACATGGGAGACTCGACAGCAGGTCTCATATTTCAGACACTGCAAAGTTATACATTGTTTATCGGGCTATTTCGTTATTAAATTCACTTCTGAGAAATTTGGTAAGACTGTGTGTCGGAGTTCAGCGGCCGGTGCTGCCTGTGTTGCTGCCTTGCTGCCCAGCCTGCCTTCCTTCACAGACCCCGGCCTGCTATGAGGTACTTGGAGCTCCGTCACGGCAGCCCACAGCACTCCATACCCGCGCAAAGTCACTGTTTTTTTGCGCTAATGGACAACCAAACGCCGCTGCCCTGACAGAGCTCCAGGGCCTGCAACTCCTCTCTTCCTGCTAGCTAAATGCCCGGTGTATGTGAGTGAGAGCACGGTCAGCGAGCTTGTTACGCCAGCAATCTCTTACCACAGTTCCAGTTAATCTTTTAATGTGTGTAATTATAATGTGTTGAGTTATTTAAACAAACGATTGGGGAAATAAACGCCGCTTGTCTGCGAGTCCCATTGATAGAGCCTGCGGCTGGATGTAACCAGTTTGTAGCTACAAATCACGGATAGTTAGCTTCATTTTCGGCGCAATTCTGAGTATATTTACAGTTTGAATTTCGTCACGCCACGTATACAACATCTAGCTAAATGTCTTATAAAGCTAACAACGGTGTCCGATTTCAAGTTAATGAATATTTCTGAATTTCAGAGGAATTCTAAGAGGAGGCTAGCTAGCTCTCATTGAAAGAGCTTCATCCAGCCGCAGGCTCTATCAATGAGACTCGCGGACAAGCGGCGTTTATTTCCCCAATAGTTTGTTTAAATAACTCAACACATTATAATTACACATTAAAAGATTAACTGAAACCTGTGGTAAGAGATTGCTGGTGTAACAAGCTCGCTGACCGCGCTCTCACTCACATACACCGGGCATTTAGCCAGCAGGAAGAGGGGAGTTGCAGGCCCTGGAGCTCTGTCAGGGCAGGGGCATTTGGTTGTCTATTAGCCCAAGAGATGGTGACTTTGCGCGGGTATGGAGTGCTGGTGCGGCTTCTCAGTCGTGACCGCCAAGTACCTCGCCGGTGGGGGGCGGTGAAGGGAAGGCAGGCCGGGGCGCAGGCAGCAACACGCACACGGCGGCTGAACTCCGACACACAGTCGGACAAAATTTGCAATTAGCCATCCATTTTCGTAAAGTGGCCCATATTTGAGCTTTACATAGTTGATTTCTCGCATAAAAAAGTTTCAGAAGTGAATTTTGTAATGGAATAGCAGAGATCTGCGTGACCTAGCTAGATTCAGAAGAGTAGCTGATCTCAGGTCAGTTGTGTAGCCTTTATTTTCATTAACAAAGTGTGTTTGTCAGAGATTCCCCCTTCTCTTTGTGTGAGTGTATGTTTATGGAGTTCCCTGAATGGTAGAAGCATTTATTGTTACTGGTAGACGGAGGGAAAGTTGAGAATTTTAATGTATCAGTGTCGATCTCATTTGATTTCCACTGCAGGAGATATCAATATAGAGGAGACTTAGAGAAAGTTGATTTTCTCTTAATACAAGATGCATATAACGCATTTTCATATATATATATATATATAGTTCTGTATTCTGATGCCTAGAAAAAATGTGGAAATTTTTCCTGTTCAATGCAATGTGATAGAAAATAACATCTGATAACTACATTTTAACAGCAACTAGACATCTCTTCACAAATAGGATGACATTTCCCTTCTGGAATTTGGCCAATATGAGAGAAGCTCTAAACTGCTAAACTGTGGGTTAAAGATTGTCAAGGTAGAACATAGTAGTTTATTTCCCATTATTTTCTATCAGTTCAGAAATCAGTTTCATATTTCACAGTTTCCTCTGCTATTGTAGAGATATTCTACTTATGGAAATGTATCTGTGTGACATGTTCCCATTTTAAACCTGTAGAGGGAGGTCTATGCAAACTCTTCCTCTCTCATAAACACACCAACAGCAACTTGTGCCAGAACACCGGGGGAGTTTAATATATTTCTGAAACACTCAGATCAGAAAGCACTGAACTACAGTGTTTCTCACAGAATGGAAAATACCGTTATCTGGAGTTTATTATTTGTACTTACTATTCATGGTGAGAAAATCATTTCTGCAATACTTCCTTAGTGAATGTCCAACCTGTGATTAACAAGTCTGTTAGATGATGATCACTTTTTTTAAAATCAATTTACAGGAGTTTGGAGTGAGATCAAACATGACCAGTCTCCGTCTGAGGTGAAAAGACCTGGAGAGACAGTGAAGATGTCATGTATCATATCTGGTTATAGCATGACAAGCTACTATATTCACTGGATACGACAGAGACCAGGAGAAGCTCTGGAGTGGATTGGGAGGATGAATGCAGGTTCAAACTCTGCTAGCTATGGCAGCTCCTTTCAAAGCCGTTTCATCATGACTGAAGATGTTCCCAGCAGCTCTCAGTACCTCGAGGTCCAGAGCCTGACAGCAGCAGATTCTGCTGTTTACTTCTGTGCTCGACAGACACAGTGACTGAAGACAGTGGAGCAGCTGCACAAAAACCTCCACAGACAACAAACAGCAATGTAATCTTAAGCATCTGAGTTTTTTACCACCTAAGCACTTTGATATATCCACATTAGATTTCCATAATATTTTACTGTACGAGTACATAATTATTTTCATCATGATGTGACATACCTCACAGTAATAGATAGAGTTCTTTCAACGGTCAAAGCATTATCTACTGTAAAACTAAATTGCAAAAGTAATATTCATAGGGAAAAGCCATGATGTTATAATGGTATTAAATGAGTAAGATGAGACGGGTTCAAATTTAGTGGAGCAAAAGTCCTCCTGATTTGTTTAATAAACAATTGGAACAGAAAGCACCTATTGAAATCTCTTAAAGGAACAGACAATCTCTAGCGCGCAACTTCTCTATCTTCTTGGAGACAGAAAGTCTGTGTGATATCCAATCAATTGGCGGCCCACACGCAATGGCGGGAGGAGGAACCTGAAGATGAATAAAAGAATAGGGAAAAGGAAGGTCCGGGGTCAGACCCGGAAAGACTTTGTTGGTGGTTAGGGAGAGAATGTCTCGAAGGAGCGGCTGATCCATATGCATATGAAATATCTGTTTGCAATATAATTTTACTAAAGATTGTTATAGTTTAACTGAACGAATCCTGAGTATTCATTTCTTGGTCTGCCTTTCAACGAACACAAAATTAAAGGGGAAACTTTGAGAAGTGACCGGTGGTTCTTAAAAGACTCTGGCTTTTGGAGCCAGAGTAGAATCGGTCGCTTTTTTTCCTACATATGTTACTGTAATGTGTCAGATCTAATTTTTTTATTAAAATTATAACTGCGGTTGTGGTGTTAATATTAATAAACATTTTACACAAATTATAACATGCCAGGCAAACATTAAAACAGCTGACTTGGAGGGTTGACTCTGACTCAGTTTCATTAAACATCTCCAGTCCAGATGTTTCCTCCCTGTGAGGAGGAGTCAATGCAAAACTCAGATATCTTCACCTCTACTTATCTGAGTGCAGAGAGGAGGACAGAGAACAGTGGACACACAGTTTAACATGATGGACTATAGGACAGGACTGCTGCTTTTAACTCTCTGCTGGGCAGGTGAAGATTTTCACTGATCTTAATCTTAAATATCTTTTATTTTTTTATTTTTTTCATGCAATGTTTTTTATCCTCTTGACAGGTGTTGATGGTCAGACTCTGACACAATCTGAACCAGCGATTAAAAGACCTGGAGAATCTCACAGATTGACCTGTACAGCCTCTGCGTTGGACGTTAATGGCTACTGGTTGCACTGGATCCGACAGGCTGCTGGAAAAGGACTGGAATGGATCGCTTACATTACCAGTGACAGTAGCGGCAGCAGCTACTCTCAGTCAGTCCGAGGCCGGTTTACCGTCTCCAGAGACAACAGCAGAAAGCAGCTGTATCTGCAGATGAACAGTCTGAAGACTGAAGATTCTGCTGTTTATTATTGTGCTCGAGAGCCACAGTGACTGGAGTTGGTTGAGCAGCTGTACAAAATCCTACAGTACTCATTCTTTCAGGCTGGTAGTGCCCAAGCATGAAGTATTTTTCATAACATGTATGTATTTATTTAGTTTTATATTAGCTTTTGTTGTTGTGAGGTTGTTAATTTGTTTAATATGCTGTGATTTACTTGAAATGTTTTTTTAAAATGAAGTAATAATCCTCCCTACATTATATACATTCCTGAAAATGGATTAAAAACAGAAAAAAGATAACTCATTGATGAAAGGTCCAAAGACAGCACAATAATCTGGTTGCTGAAATTAAACTTCTACAAATACATTACTGTTCTACAAAGTAAGACACAATACTGTCTGTAAATGATATGATGTGGAATCTATGAGAATGAAAAATAATGTTACTGTTTCTTTTATAAAATCACTAGAGGACAGTCAGTGTCTAGTTTCTCTCTCCTCTGTTACTAAAAGGAGAAACTCAGATCTGCTGTTCTCATTGATCTTAACTGACTGATACTCAAACTCTAAAATGATTCATATTGCTCTGTAATAAAATCAATAGGTAAATAAGAATATGTCACATACAATACTGTAATTTCATTAAAATCATTTCTAAGAGAAAACAGCTGAAAGTGGAGATCAGTGATGACAGCATTTTAAATTTTTGTTTACATATAAAGTGAATTTACTTGGATGTTGTATTGCTATAACTATTTCATATTAAATGATTTTTAATGTTTGAAAAAAGTCTGGAAAATACGTGGAAATAATATTGACAGTTTAAAATCATCTGTATCTGTATCTGAATATGAAGAAAACAAAAAAATCCAGGCATATTTTCACTCTGCAGATATAATAACACTGAACACACTCTTCTATTGACTCCAGTTAGACCAACATTGATGATTCATATGTTTGATTTTATGCAAACTCAGTGACCTTCCTTGTTTCTCAGCTATAAAAACATCACATCAGGCTGTCAGTGGAGTTCACAGCACATCAGTTTCAACATAAACCATGTTCTCTGGAGCTCTGCTGCTGCTGTTGGCAGCTGGATCCTGTGAGGAGTTTTCAGTGGATTCACTCTAATACACACATTAGAAACACTGAATAGTCAGATGAATGATGGAGATAATGTTGATTTGTGTTTCCACAGGTGTGAACAGTATTGATCTCATCCAGACAGACTCAATGGTTGTACAGCCTGGACAGTCTCTGACCATCAGCTGTCAGGTCTCTGGTTATTCTTTGACTGATGACAGCTATGCAACAGGTTGGATCAGACAGAGTGAAGGAAAACCAATGGACTGGATTTGCCATCGGTGGGGTAGAGGAGACTTTTACCAAAATAATGCTCTGAAGAACAAGTTCCTTTACCACACACGCACGTCTACTAGCTTGGTGACATTAACAGGACAGAATCTGCAGCCTGAGGACACAGCTGTGTATTACTGTGTGCGTGTAAGCTACACAGTGATACAAACCACCAACAGCTGCACAAATACCCAGCAACCAGCATGTGACTCAAACACAAATTGACATGAGATTTCTATGGATAAAAGCGTCAAATGTAATGTAATCACTAGGGTTGGGTATCGTTTGGTTTTTTTTCGGTTCCGGTGCTAAATCGATACTTTTAAAACGGTGCCGGTGCCTAAACGGTGCCTGAACCGGTACTTTTCAATAAAGTTAAAAAAAAAAGAAGAAGAAAAAAAAATAAGGGTAGTAAACAACAGTCAGTGACTTGTTTATTGCTAAGGCCATGGTCAAAATTAAAGATTTAATAATAATGTAATAACTATAACAATAACTTATTTCACCAGTAAATTGCTGTTGAACCCCAGATGGGAAAAGGGTATTTTACAATTACTGTGAATGCACCACGAGGCTACCTGTTTTAAGTGAATCTGTGTTGTTTAATTCCGACAATGGCAGCTGCAAGTGAACGCACCGTCTGTGTTGTTTAATTCCGACAACGGCAGCTGCAAGTGAACGCACCGTCACCGTCTGTGTTGTTTTATTCCGACCATATAAACATATTGTATATCTATGAATTGCGACAACGGCAGCTGCTGCTGCGCTGCAGAGCAGACTGTTACATCCCGCTGTTGAAGTCCTCCACAGTGAAATACAGTCACACTTTACACTGTTTAACGTTAGCTGTCAGCATTTTAACCGTGATTAATCCAGCTGCTAGCTAAAGGTAGGCTAACGTTACATGCTGTCAGGTGTAGTGTAAAGTCGAGCACCGAAATGAGGCACCGAAACTTTCGTTCTTATTCGGTCTCGTTACTACCGTTTACGTCGGCACCGGTTCCCTATTGGCACCGAGTTTCGGTACCCAACCCTAGTAATCACTAATTCTTGAGTTCAAATTAACATGTACCATTCAAACGGCATTTATTGATGGTTAAATGATAGAACAGTAACACTTTATAATAATGGGACTGAAAATCTTTGTGACCCGACACATAAAAAATATTGTCAAGTAGTAAGTTAGTAAAAAGTAAAATTCATAAATATCCTACTTGGGTGAACATTGTTCTCAGGCATTACTCTTGCAATGACTTATGTTGTTGTGAATACAGCAACCATAAAAATGCATCTGCAGTATACTGTATTTTCAGTCAATGTAGTGACCTCAGTATTATTATGCCAACCCACTCCTTAAACTCTTAATACATTTAATTTCATGCCACCATTAATCATATCTTATTTGAGATATCTTATTTTTGGACCAGGTCAGCACTTTATTTGAAGGGCCACAAACATGATGAAGTAATGGATGATGCATTTTTATTTAACCATGATTACAACACTACAGGTTTTCTGAATATATGTACACTGTTGTGACTGGTCAGTTCATTGAAGAAGACATGAACATCATTAATAAATCAGAAATCTTGATGATTAAAATACCTTATTTGATGCATTAGTTATTATATTGTTCCTGCATTAAGTCATGCATGAGATACTATTAGTCCTTGTACATTATTGAAGTACTACATTAATTAATTCATGCTTTTTCATGCATGAAGTCATGCATGAATTCACGGCAATTCATGTACCATAACTTAAAGGCTAACTAATAGAACAATACAAAACAAAAAGTGCTCTTGTCTCTGAATGTGATATTGTATCTAACATAGAATGACAAACAACTATAATTAAAAAATGAACAAATAATAAATGATACAAACTATAACAGAGTGCTGGTTTAGGAGCCACTCCCTCCCCATTATGTCTTGATGCAAATCTTTAGTCTGTGCAGTGTACTTCTGTCCTGCTGACTACTCTTGTACTTTGTGTGGAGCATCAGATGTCACATCTCCAGCCTCAGGATGATGAACACACTCACTCTTCTGCTGGTTGCTCTCTCTCTGCCCTGTGAGTTCTCCTGCTTCTTGCTGTGTTATCTTTTCTCAGACAACATGGACTGATGGTCAGTCAGTGACACCAGAAAACTTCCCAGATGATTCATTTCTTCTGTGGTTCCTCTCTCCCTTTTATTTCATCAGGTTGTACAGGTCAGAGTATGGGGGCCATTCGTTCCAGTTGAGTAGTGAAAAAGCCTGGGGAGACTCTTAGTCTCTCCTGCAGGGGATCTGGCTTCACCTTTAGCTGCTGCAGCATGCACTGGATCAGACAACCTGCAGGAGAAGCACTGGAATGGATAGGGAGAGGCTTCTCTGCTTCAAGTAGTAACACTTATTACAGCAGTGTGCAGGGCCGTGTAGAAATCAGTAGAGATGACAGCAACAGCATGGTGTATCTGAGACTGTCCAACTTAAAGCCAGAGGACTCTTCTGTGTATTACTCTACCAGAGAAACACACTGGTTAAAGGAAGCAGAGAGGCTTGACAAAAAATCTCATACAATTTATTTTCAAGAATACCTCCAGGTGGCAGTAGGAGATAAGATGGCAGATGACACTAAGGAGAATGTCACAGTGTCTCTAAACCAAACACACAAACATACATGCACAGTCTAAAACGAAACAGCTGCTGTTGTGGTTTGTGACTTCATGTTTATATTACAGTAAATGAAACATGCTTTTACAATAATGGTTAATAATGTTTCTATTTTTGATATCGAGCTGCAAGTGATGCATGATATATCCAGTAAATGGATGGTCCATCAAATACTGCTGAGTAGAATATATGAATATATTGAATTTGGTTATGAACAAAATGTGACAGTTGAATAACTTGAAAATCAACATCATCATTTCAATAAAATATCATAGTCATAATGTAAAATTATCATTTCTTTCCCCCCAGAGATGTGTTGTGTTTCTCTTATAGGAGGAGTCAATGCAAATCTCTGACCTCTTCCATCTCTACATATGTGTTGCAGAGTGAAGGACAGACACTAAATCACTGACATACACACTGTAGACTGGACAGAGACAACTGGCTTTAACAATGGTTGTTTTTCTCATCCTGTCATTTAACTGGGCAGGTAAGATCAATAGATGTTTTTCTGAAAACCTCCAGTGGTTAAAAGACCTGGATAATCCCACAGACTGACCTGCACATATTATGAGTTTGGTGGTAATATTAATGCTTGGATCAGACAGGCTGCTGGACTGGAATGGATCGCTTACATCAGCAGAAGCAACATCTACTACTCTCAGTCAGTTCAAGTCCAGTTTACCATCTCCAGAGAAAACAGCAGACAGCAGGTGTATCTGCAGATGAACAGTCTGAAGACTGAAGATTCTGCTGTTTATTATTGTGCTCGAGAGCCACAGTGACACAGGAAGGAGCAACGCTGTACAAAAACTCAACATGTCCAAACAAGTCAAATCTTTGCTTTCTTCTTTTCTTATTCACATAATAAGCTTCAGTTCAATATCATCAACACATTCAGAGAAATCGTCTCAATAAAACTGCTCCATTCAGACAGATGTTTTATTGCAGATCCCCCATATATAGTTGAAGCAGACAATAACTATTCTGTTAATCTGTTGATTCTGTTGTAAATATAAAACTATTTGTCTGACATGTTTGACTTGTGTAAAACAATTTGTGATTAAAAATAAATGGAATTTAAATTTGTTTAAAGTTTGTAATAATAACTGCATTTTTTTTCATGTGTCAAAAATATATTTCATAACACAATTCCAAGCTATCACTTGTGACAGGACAGTCCATCCTTCTTTTATAGCCTGTCAGTATCCTTCTCTATGCAAAGTGAACTTCCTCACAGTCTGCTATAAAGACTTGATATCATGCTGTCAGTTGCAGCAGAAGAAGAGAAGCTCCCATCAGATCACCTTCAATAGCAACCATGTTCTCTGTAGCTCTGCTGCTGCTGCTGGCTGCTGGATCCTGTGAGTCTCACTGAGGCAGAGACACTGACAGTATGATCACAGCACACTGTTCACTGTTGTTACACTGATTCAATATTCAACATGTTTTCCTCCACAGGTGTGAAGTGTGAACAGTTGACCCAGCCAGCCTCTGTGACTGTGCAGCCAGGTCAACGTCTGACCATCACCTGTCAGGTCTCTTATTCTCTTGGTAGCTATCGCACAGCTTGGATCAGACAGCCTGCAGGGAAAGGACTGGAGTGGATTGGAAGTGGACGTGTTGGATACACAACATACTACAAAGATTCACTGAAGAACAAGTTCAGTATCGACTTAGAGACTTCCAGTAACAGAGTGACTCTAAATGGACAGAATGTGCAGCCTGAAGACACTGCTGTGTATTACTGTGCCAGAGAGCCACAGTAACACAAACCATCAGTAGACCTGAACAAAAACCCCTCAGAGCCTGAACACTTGTAACATGAAGCCACCAGAGGAGGAGCCCTCAGACCACTAATGGTTTCAACACCAGCTCACTATTACAGCAAGGAGAGAAACAGACACAACACAACTGTTGTTTAATTAAATTTAACATTAACAGTACAATCAATCAATTGAAATACTATGACTTAACAATCAGTGATACATGATTGTATGCATATTTCATATTTCATATTTTCTACTTTACATATTTTTTGCTTTCAAGTGATGGAAATAAAATCAGTGATTTAACTACAGTACAAATTAACACCTGAACATTTCATCTTCATTTTGATTTATTCAAATATACTTTAGTCAGCTGATTTATACAAAATACTATGGTGGCCCACAGTGGCAAACGCCCTGCAACTTCAGAAAACACATGCAAATAGACAAAACACAACCAAATTAAGAAAACAACTTCATTGATTTGACAACACATGTGCAGCATTCAGCAAACGCACTGCACAGACACACAACACAACCAAATACATAAACGCGATGCAAATACACACAACACAACCAAATACATAAACGCGATGCAAATACACACAACACAACCAAATACATAAACGCGATGCAAATACACACAACACAACCAAATACGCAAACGTGCTGCGAATAAAAAACGATGCAATAAGAAAAGCACACAAACCCCGAAAACAAATGCAACAAAAAACGCTGCATCCAGATTACACAACGGAAGTTCTCCAGACCTCTAGAGGGAGCAACTAGGTGGAACAGCTGGATTTTTGACTCCACGGGGAGAGGGGGAGAGAGAGCGAGAGAGAGAGAGAGCGAGAGAGAGAGAGAGAGAGAGAGAGAGAGAGAGAGATGTTCAATCTCAGAACGGTGTGCAACCATGAGATCACAGACTGTAAATATTAAGTCTTTCTTTGAGATGTTTGTTGTGTATAATAAGGACGCTGGAGGAGAGGTTTTAAACCGCAGCTCACTTTACTTTCAGAGCACAGGACCTACACATTTTTGACCAACACAACTGTCACTTCCGCATGCGCCAAGGCGTTACCAAACGAACACAGGTTACATCGTCCTGAACGGACATAACAATGTTTTCTCTCGTTTGGTGGGTGTGTCTCAGCTCAGGTCACAGGTGATACTCAATCAGCAGAGACGTCTGTAAACTTGTGTAATAAAACATTTAAAACTGCATCAGCGTTTAACGTTGACCTTTGTGTAAGACATATTACATAGCATAGGCGCCGATTTATGTTTTCCTCCGTGGGTGCTCACACGCACGCACGTAGTCAAAAATATTTGCATTTCAGAACCTTAGGAAATGGACAGCGGCCGACACGAACACACACGCCATAATAAAGCCGTAAAGTAGTATATCTTTCAACTCCGGACAGCGCCACTTCTCACAGATACAGATCGGATTGGAGATGAGAAGTTTAACTGACACGTATAACCGCGATCAGCTTCGTGGGAAATTATAAATCAGTGGTACCGACATAACCAATCACACTATGACAGACGCTCCACTTAGCACCACCTGGAATGTTTAATTTTAAATGAATGGAAAAATGAACTGGCAGTCTGGCACATGTGGGTGCTCAGTATTTTCCGTGGGTGCTCGAGCTCCCACGGTATCGGCGCCTATAATGAGAGGGTTTAATTTCCAGGTCCGAAGGCGCATCACTGAAGTGTAGGCCTCCTCAAGTGTAATATTGTGATTATACAACAAAATAAGTGATCAATCCGCGTTTTTTTGTTGCATTTGTTTTCGGGTTTGTGTGCTTTTCTTATTGCATCGTTTTTTATTCGCAGCGCTTTGGTGTATTTGGTTGTGTTGTGTGTATTTGCATAGCGTTTATGTATTTGGTTGTGTTGTGTGTATAGAGTGTGTTTGCTGAATGCTGCGCATGTGTTGTCAAATTAATTAAGTTGTTTTTCTTTTTTCATTGCTTCATTCTTCATTCTTCGGGTTTTGCTTTTCTTTTTGCATCGTTTTTTATTTGCATAGCATTTATGTATTAGTTGTGTTGTGTGTATATGCAGTGCGTTTGCTGAATGCTGCACATGTGTTGTCAAATGAATGAAGTTCTTTTCTTAATTTGCTTGTGTTTTGTCTATTTGCATGTGTTTTCTGAAGTTGCAGGACGTTTGCCCCTGTCGGCCACCGTAAAATACAGTTAGGAGAAAGCCAAAAAAGGAGGAGTTAATGCAAAACTCAGATATCTTCCACCTCTATTTATCTGAGTGCAGAGAGGAGGACAGAGAACAGTGGACACACAGTTTAACATGATGGACTATAGGACAGGACTGCTGCTTTTAACTCTCTGCTGGGCAGGTGAAGATTTTCACTTATCTTAATTTAACATAGCTTTTATTTGGTGTCATCAGCTTATTTCACTTGATGTTTTTTATCCTCTTGACAGGTGTTGATGGTCAGACTCTGACAGAATCTGAACCAGCGATTAAAAGACCTGGAGAATCTCACAGATTGACCTGTACAGCATCTGGATTCACACTCAGCAGCTACTATATGGCCTGGGTCAGACAGGCTCCTGGAAAAGGACTGGAATGGATCGCTTATATAGGCACATCTAGTTCTCCTATCTCTTACTCCCAGTCAGTCCAGGGGAGATTCACCATCTCCAGAGATGACTCCAGCAGTAAACTCTATCTGCAGATGAACAGTCTGAAGACCGAGGACACAGCAGTGTATTACTGTGCACGAGAGACACAGTGAGAGACGATAATAGGAGAGTCATACAAAAACTACTTCCTCTATTTTCCACCACCACTGACATTCACTTGTCTCAGTATCACTTTGTTGCCATACTGCTGATAAGTTCTCTGTGTGATGAAACTGTGTCCACATGTCTTCACAAGTACCTGCATGAAGATCATACAAAATCAACATTTTGGTAACATTTAAAATTAAAAGCTTCCACATTATTTTTCATGAAAATAATTTTCCTTTACAGAACCAAATCCACACAAAATCCTGAAATTAACAATTTATACAGCCATAAAATGGAAGTGAAGATATTTAACAAATCAAAACATTGGTGCCACTTTTGCAGGTCCTACAACATCAGCTTTAGGACCAGCAGGATGATTAACAGCTTCTTCCCACAAGCAGTAGAAATAATCAATGGACTGTGTCCCCTCCCCTCACACAGTCACTCACTACATCCAACCCCCCCAACACCTTGACAGCTAGTCACCTGTCAAGTTGATGACACGGACATTCACCTTATGATGCTTCCTATTAATAGATTTTAGCTCTATTTTAGATATGACTGATAAGAAACAACTTTTCGTTTCTTATGTGAATGCAAGTAGGCCTACTCAGTGAAATGACAGATACAGTGATACTTGATACTTTTTCTTTGTCTGTTTTAAATATCTTCTGACTTGATAGATTGTTTTAATTTGTCTGTTCATAGATCTTAGCAACAACTCTTCCCATTATGAAAGCAGCTGTATCTGCAGATGAACAGTCTGAAGACTGAAGATTCTGCTGTTTATTATTGTTCTCGATGGCCACAGTGACACAGGAAGGAGGAACGCTGTACAAAAACTCAACAAGCCAAAAGTTTGCTTTCAGCTTTTCAAATTCACAAAAAATGTTAAATAACTCAAATAAATCATGAACACATTCAGAAAAACAAAGTCTCAATAAAACTGCTTCATTCAGACAAGTTTTATTGCAGCTCTGGTGTTCTCTCATATTCAGTTGAACCTGGGAACATGAACTATTCTGTTAATCTTAATGCACATGTAAATGTTTTCATCTAACACCTATGACTTGTGTTTGAAGTTTTGTAAAAAATAACATAAATTTACCTTTAAATTATTGTTTTAAAATCATGAATATTTGCTTCCACGTGTCCAAACACAATTTAAAGCTTTACTTGTGACAGGACAGTCCATCCTTCTTTTATAGCCTGTCAGTGTCCTTCTCTATGCAAAGTGAACTTCTTCACAGTCTGCTATAAAGACTTGATATCATGCTGTCAGTTGCAGCAGAAGAAGAGAAGCTCCCATCAGATCACCTTCAATAGCAACCATGTTCTCTGTAGCTCTGCTGCTGCTGCTGGCTGCTGGATCCTGTGAGTCTCACTGAGGCAGAGACACTGACAGTATGATCACAGAACACTGTTCACTGTTATTACACTGATTCAATACTCAACATGTTTTCATCCACAGGTGTGAAGTGTGAACAGTTGACCCAGCCAGCCTCTGTGACTGTGCAGCCAGGTCAACGTCTGACCATCACCTGTCAGGTCTCTTATTCTGTTGGTAGCTACGCTACAGCTTACGGATCGAAACAGCCGGCGGGAAAGGACTGGAGTGGATTGTGAGTTGGCTGTGTTGGATGCACCACATACTACAAAGATTCACTGAAGAACAAGTTCAGTATCAGCTTCGACTCTTCCAGTAACACAGTGACTCTAAATGGACAGAATGTGCAGCCTGAAGAACGACTCTGCTGTGTATTACTGTGCCAGAGAGCCACAGTAACACAAACCATCAGTAGACCTGAACAAAAACCCCTCAGAGCCTGAACACTTGTAACATGAAGCCACCAGAGGAGGAGCCCTCAGACCACTAATGGTTTCAACACCAGCTCACTGTTACAGTAAAGAGAGAAACATCTCTTTAGATTTGATAAATGGTTCTAAATTTAATTTAACAGCCACAGTTTTCATTAATTTAAATACCTTGAAATTACAATCAATGGTACATCATTATACGAATAATCTTCAAGTTATGTAATGAATTCATCTCACAACTTAAAGGATGTGATCTAACTACAGTATAAATGAGACCTCAAAGTCAGTTTCTCTTCCATAATATTATTTAAAACTGGAAATCATAAGTGCATAAGTAACTAAATCACTAGTCTGTTGCCAACTCCAGTGTGATGTTAATTATTTACACCAAAGAAAACATTCTTTTCATTAACAAAGTGTGTTTTTCAGAGATTCCCCCTTCTCTTTGTGTGAGTGTATGTTTATGGAGTTCCCTGAATGGTAGAGGCATTTATTGTTACTGGTAGACGGAGGAAAAGTTGAGAATTTTAATGTATCAGTGTCGATTTCATTTGATTTCCACTGCAGGAGATATCAATATAGAAGAGACTTAGAGAAAGTTGATTTTCTCTCAATACAAGATTCTGAACTACAGTGGTTCTCACAGAATGGAAAATACCGTTATCTGGAGTTTATTATTTGTAGTTACTATTCATGGTGAGAAAATCATTTCTGCAATACTTCCTTAGTGAATGTCCAACCTGTGATTAACAAGTCTGTTAGCTGATGATCACTTTTTTATTAACTTACAGGAGTTTGGAGTGAGATCAAACTGGACCAGTCTCCCTCTGAGGTGAAAAGACCTGGAGAGACAGTGAAGATGTCATGTATCATATCTGGTTATAGCATGACAAGCTACTATATTCACTGGATCCGACAGAGACCAGGAGAAACTCTGGAGTGGATTGGGAGGATGGATACAGGTTCAAACTCTGCTAGCTATGGCAGCTCCTTTCAAAGCCGTTTCATCATGACTGAAGATGTTCCCAGCAGCACTCAGTACCTCGAGGTCCAGAGCCTGACAGCAGCAGATTCTGCTGTTTACTTCTGTGCTCGACAGACACAGTGACTGAAGACAGTGGAGCAGCTGCACAAAAACCTTCACAGACAACAAACAGCAATGTGATCTAAAGCATCTGAGTTTTTTACCACCTAAGCACATTGATATATCCACATTAGATTTCCATAATATTTTACTGTACGAGTATATATTTCTTTTCATCATGATGTGACATACCTCACAGTAATAGAGTTCCTTCAATGGTCAACGCATTATCTACTGTAAAACTAAGTTGCAAAAGTAATATTCATAGGTAAAAGCCATGATGTTATAATGGTATTAAATGGTGAAATGACAATAAAGTAATTGAAACAGAGCCTTGAAAACAAGATTAATTTTGATTCAACAAGTTTGAATTAACCTTTTATGTTACTGTAATGTGTCAGATCTCATTTGTGTATTAATAAAATAACTGTCGTTGTGGTGTTAATATTAATAAACATTTTACACAAATTATAACATGTAAAACAAAGGTCAAAACAGCTGACTTGGAGGGTTGACTCTGTCCCAGTTTCATTAAATATCTCCAGTCCAGATGTTTCCTCCCTGTGAGGAGGAGTCGATGCAAAACTCAGATATCTTCCACCTCTACTTATCTGAGTGCAGAGAGGAGGACAGAGAACAGTGGACACACAGTTTAACATGATGGACTATAGGACAGGACTGCTGCTTTTAACTCTCTGCTGGGCAGGTGAAGATTTTCACTGATCTTGATTTGACATTCCCATTTGTATTACTGACATATTTCACATGAAGGTTTTCTCTGATCTTTGTACATACCTGACACAACATGCCTATTGTTTTTGGTTTGACAGGTGTTGATGGTCAGACTCTGACAGAATCTGAACCAGCGATTAAAAGACCTGGAGAATCCCACAGATTGACCTGTACAACGTCTGGATTGTCATTCAGTAGCAGATGGATGGCCTGGATCAGACAGGCTCCTGGAAAAGGACTGGAGTGGATTGCTACTGATGGTGGTAGTAGCAAATACTACTCTCAGTCAGTCCAAGGCCGGTTTACTGTCTCCAGAGACAACAGCAGAGAGCAGCTGTATCTGCAGATGAACAGTCTGAAGACTGAAGATTCTGCTGTTTATTATTGTGCTCGAGACCCACAGTGACTGGAGTTGGTTGAGCAGCTGTACAAAAATCCTGCAGTACTCATTCTTTCAGGCTGGTAGTGCACAAGTTTGAAATATTTTTTATAACATTTATATATTTTAATGATTATATTAAATTTTTTGTTGTTTTGAGGTTAAGTTGTTTTATATTCTGTAATCTAATTTTCACATATGTTTTATAACAAAAATAACCATCCTCCATGCATTATACACATTTTGGAAAACACATTAAAAACACCAAAAATATCTCTTTTTAATTAAAGGTTCAAAGACAGCCCAACAATCTGGTTGCTGAAATTAAACTACTACAAATACTGTACAGTTCTACAAATTAAGACACAATACTGTCTGTAAATTATATGATGTGGAATCTATGAGAATGAAAAATAATGTTACTGTTTCTTTTATAAAATCATTAGAGGACAGTCAGTGTCTAGTTTCTCTCTCCTCTGTTACTAAAAGGAGAAACTCAGATCTGCTGTTCTCATTGATCTTAACTGACTGATACTCAAACTCTGAAATGATTCATATTGCTTTATTGCATATTGCATATTGCATATTGCATTAGCATGCTAACGCTAATGCTAACGCTAATGCTAACGCTAGCATGCTACGTCGTTCTCAATAGCAAAGCAATGCTACAACACACACAAGTTCACCATAATCTACAAAAGAACTACTTACATGTGCGCCCTCATTTAGAAGTCTCCCAGCTAATCCTGCCTTGTAACTGACCAAAGTTGGAGAAACAGGCTCTCTTTTACTGTCTCTAGATTTAGCTAGCTGACATGATCTACATCTGAACTACTGAGCATGTGCGAGTGCAATCAAAGATAGTACAGAAGAAGAAGATGAAAAGAGGTCTCACTCTGTAGCTAAAACAGAAACCAGGTGAAAAGAGGATCTGCAGCAGTGAGAGAGAGCTGTGCGGTACAACAAAAATATGGTGTTTTTTGAAAATTAAACCATGTAAACCTATTCTGGTACAACCTTAAAATACAGTTATGAACCTGAAAATGAGCATAATATGGGCGCTTTAATGTTATTGTTTACATACAAAGTGAATTTACTTGTATCGTGTATGGAGATATCTATTTCATATAAAATGATAATTATTGTTTGAAGAAAGAATAATAATATAGTCATTAAGGAATTGTTGTTCTGTTTTAAGTGCAGAGAAATATCTAGAATATCTGTGGAGACAATATTGTCAGTTTAATGCCATAAAGTTATCTGTATCTGGATATGAAGAAAATAAAATACAGGCATATTTTCACTCTGCAGATATAATAACAGTCAACAGAGTCTTTTATGCTCCAGTTAGACCAACATTGATGCTTCATGTGTACATTTTATGCAAAGTGATCTCAATTATGATGTAAGATTATTAAGAAAGAGGCACACAATGACAGCAGCAGATGACTTTGTGGTTTTTGACTTTCTGTTTTATTTTTTACCGACCAATGTCATGGTCGGTATGGTATGGTTCGTATCTACAAATTAGGAATTTTGTCAAGCATTCTTTTTTTCGCCTATATTCCCCCGTGCAACATGACTTTTTTGATATTATGACCAAACCTCCCACCTCCAAACATTTGATCTCTCGGTTTGTTAACCTCTTCGTTGTGGCAACCCCTTCTCTCCATATTAAAGATGCGTGGATCAAGGACACCGGCAAAATAATAATGCGCGACTTCAGCTCATTCAGTTTAGAGTAGTTCATAGGTTGCACTATTCCAAGACTAGACTCAACAAAGTTTTTCCTGATGTCTCCCCCACTTGTGATAGATGCAAATCAGCTGATGGAACTCTTGGGCATCTTTTCTGGTCCTGCTCTAAGCTCACAAGGTTTTGGGTTGACATTTTCACTTTGTACAGTGCTGTTTACAATAGACAACTGGTTCCTGACTGTCTCTTAGTTATACTGGGCTGTTCTAACGGCTCTTTGGCTCTTTCATCCGCTTTACAACAAGCCCTCATGTTTGGTATGACCATTGCAAAACGGGTTATCATAAAGGAGTGGAAGTCAGCTTCCCCTCTTTGCTTCAAGAGATGGCTAAATTATATGGTTTCCTGTTTATACCTTGAAGAGGTTTGGTTTTCCATGTCTAACTCTCAAGATAAGTTCAAGAAGATCTGGGGCCCTTTCATAGAATACATCAGGAGGGATAGACCACAAACTGGGACCTAAATGCACTGCTTATTTTTTATTTTTAACTTTTGTTAGTTATCCATACCAAGACTTTGCCACTCCCCTCCGGCTCAGGCCTCCTTGACTCAATCTGTTTGAGTGGACTTTCTGGGACATTTGTTCAGTGAATTGTCATGTATACTTATACTCTTTCTTTTCTATATAATGAGTAAGTGCTGGCTGTATGTTTTGTTTTAATTGTCTGGTTAACTGTCTTTTTTTGTTTGTATTATGTGTGCCTGTATATTTAAAAATCTGCATAAATAAAATTTACAAAAAAAATAAAAGAAAGTAAAATTCATAAATATCCTACTTGGGTGAGCATTGTTCTCAGGCATTACTGTTTAAGTGCCTTATGTTGTTGTGAATACAGCAACCATAAACATGCATCTGCAGTATACTGTATTTTGTGTCAATGTATTGACCTCAGTATTATTTTGCCAACAAACCCCTTAAATTCTTAATACATTTAATTTAATGCCACCATTAATCATATCTTATTTGTCAATGTTAAAGATGGACCAGGTCAGCACTTTATTTGAAGGGCCACAAACACGATGAAGTAATGGGTGATGCATTTTTATTTAACCATGATTACAACACTACCACTACAGGTTTTCTGAATATATGTACACTGCTGTGACTGGTCAGCTCTTTGAAGAAGACATGAACATCATTAATAAATCAGAAATCTTGATGATTCAAATACCTTAATTGATGCATTAATTAACATATTGTTCCTGCATTAAGTCATGCATGAGATACTATTAATCCTTTTACATTACTGAAGTACTACTTTTTCATGCATGAAGTCATGCATGAATTCACAACAATTCATGTACCATAACTATAAAGTGTAACCAATAGAACAATACAAAACAAAAAATGCTGACTGCTCTTGTACTTTGTGTGGAGCATCAGATGTCACATCTCCAGCCTCAGGATGATGAACACACTCACTCTTCTGCTGGTTGCTCTCTCTCTGCCCTGTGAGTTCTCCTGCTTCTTGCTGTGTTATCTTTTCTCAGACAACATGGACTGATGGTAAGTCAGTGACACCAGAAAACTTCCCAGATGACTGTCTGACTTTCTTCTGTGGCTCTTCTCTCCTTTCATCTCATCAGGTTGTACAAGTCAGAGTATGGAGTCCATTCCTTCCAGTTCAGTAGTGAAAAAGCCTGGGGAGACTCTCAGTCTCTCCTGCAGGGGATCTGGCTTCACATTTAGCTGCTGCAACATGAACTGGATCAGACAACCTGCAGGAGAAGCACTGGAATGGATCGGGTGTATTTACAGTGATGCTAGTCAGGGGCGGATCTAGAAAAATATTTATGGGGTGGCGAGAGGGGGGCAGGAATTTTTGAGGGGTGGCAACATATGTCAGACGTATATTTACTGAATTTAATCAGTTATTACAGTTTGATGAGAAATAGTATGTACACACTACAAAAGGACACAGGCTGCCATTTACAAACTCATACAGACAAACTTCATCTCATGCAATCAATGTCCTGCATTTGAGGTTTCATTTGAAACAATTCATATTAGGAATAAGTGACCGTACAATGTGATCTCACTTAATAGGAGATATAGAAGTATGATAGAAGTAAGGGGCATTATCACAGGAAAGGCATTAAGTTAAGACACAGGTGATGAGAGGCAGATGTGTGAGAGGGGAGGCAAACTGTTTTCGACTGTGTCAGAGAGGCAGCGATGCAGGCAGCATTTGTACAAGATTAGGAACTGTCATTGATTAGTTCTAACTATCAGACTGTGTTAACACACACTAACATTTTAGCCTGGGAGAGTATTTTTAGGTTCATTTGTTTATTTTTTGTTTTATTTATATATATTTTTAATTTTTTATATTTAATCTGAGCAATAGATCTAAAATACATTCTACACAAAATATAAAAACTCATCTCCCCATCTCATCACACTTTCAACTTTCCCTAATTATTCATATTTAAGCTTTGTCATTTGTTGTTCTTATTCATATCTAACTTAGTATACTATGCATCAACAATTTCCATACCGTGTGGACCAGCTTGACTGGAGATGGTTGGTGATGGCCCAGGCACTCTGCTTTCCCTTTCACTGTCTGAGCCCTGCACGTTCTCTCGCTTTCTCCCTCCTCATCTTGGTGATGCTCTCCCTCCATATCTTCACCGCTGTGGTCTTCTCCCACCTCCTCCTGTCCCTGGTCGCCTTGGCCTTGTATTCTGTCTGTCGCGTTTTCTTTTGTTTTTCTTCTCTCCTTCCACCTCTTCTCTCTCTCCTTCCACCTCTTTCTCTCTTCCCACACCTCATCGTCTCCATCTACCTTGCTCACTTGTTCATTTTCTATTTCTCTCGCCTTTCTCTTTGGAGACAAAAACTGAATATGCTACCTTTCCTCTTCATTTCTGTAAGATTCAAAGTAACAATGTTTTCCTTGACAGACGTTGAATCAATATTAGCTTTTGTAGCCTACTTTACACAGAACAAACGTCAGACCCTAAGTAACATTGTATAGTTGGCGAAATGACGTTCAACCTGATTTTTATCATCTCAAAATCAGCATCGCAACTATGCTAGCACTGTGCTTTCGTTATAATTTCATCTCTTGATAGATGTTAATCTGTTTTGACCTCTTTCCTCCTGTGTCTCCATTCATCGCGACTCCTGGCTCCCTCGCTTTGCGCCACTCAGTTTTCCAAACAAAACAGGCTCTCTCCGCTCTGGCGTCATCTTATGCTGCATTCACTGCAGTCGGACATTGGAGATGCACGCTCGTAAATTGTCAAATTGGCCATAACTTTTACCGTAATTCGTTGCTGCCAACTGGGTGGCAGTTGCCACCCTATGCCACCCCGGTAGATCCGCCCCTGATGCTAGTGGAACAGATTATGCCAGTGTGGCGGCACGAGAGCTGACGAAACCAAACACCGACAACGCCACCCTGGGAATTTCACCCAGAGAATGATATCACTTACTAATGAATGATTTTACTTCCAATTGCTAGATTATCATATTTAAGGTCACACAGGTCAGTATGCAAAAGTGCCAAAGACAAGGTTCAACTTACAAAAATACAATTTTATTTCAGTAAAAATCAATAAAGTTTAAAAAGCAATCAATTTAAAACACATTCACACCAAAAAAAGGGGGAAAAATAATTAGGCTGAGGCTTACCAGTGGCGGAGAAGGGGGTACGAGGGGGTAAGGGGGATCCCAGGGAAAGTCACCCGTGACACAAAAAAACAACAGTGAACACAGCAAATCAAAACGGGGAAACACAGCACACCGGGAAGGAGATACCACCACCCGGACACCAACACCACCACCTTCGGCTCTCAGTCAACTAAAAAATGGGAAGAGAAATGGGAAACACACACACAAAATTAAAGGGTTTCACTCACAAAAGAAATATCAAAAATCAATAACAGATTATAAGGAAACAAATTGAAAGGAATCAAACACAATATAAATACAATGTAATGGCCAGAACCACTAGTGGTTCCAGAAAGCCGTACCAAAACAAGAAACAGAACACTTATAATTAACACAACATAACCAAGAAAAATCAATATTTAAATAAAAAAACTAACTAAAGAAAACTAAACAAAATACAAGTACAACTTTTAATTAAATTGAAAACAAAATAAAAAGAAAAGAAAGAAAGAACTAAATCAACCAAATTAATATAAGGAGCCAAACCCCTCAACTATATCCATTCATATAAAAACAGGTGGCTCATACTTTGGCCCAGTAGCCATGAAGGCAACACAGGCATGCAACAATGTTTACAATACTCAGGATTTTTAAATAGCAGCAGTGGCAGTCTCGGCAAAAGCCTTCTTAGGCAAAACAGCAATCTCGACAAAAGAGCAGCCTCGGCAAAAGCTTTCTTAGGCAAAACAGCAGCCAGTAGTTGAAGTGTTACAGCTAACAGGGATCTCCCGGCTTCGGCAGCTATGCGGTATACAGAAAATAATAATTAACACTAAATAAGTTTAACAAATAAATCCAACCCCATTTAGCCCACATACCGTTCAAGCAGCGTTTTAGTAGACCCAGAGGGAGGCAGCTCCGAGCATGCAAACCGCAGCAGCTGTCAGTGTTACTCGCTTTTCATTTACGGCGTTCAACCGGTAAGGTGAAGGATGGCCCGCCAACTGAAGATCTACAAAGCGTTCAGTATATAACAACGGCAACAAAATAACCGTGACAATGAGTGTGGAGGCAGCCAAGCCACTACCCTACCTGTAGCACAGCAAAACACCTCACGGAGTGAGCGACCCGGAGAGGACTTCCGTCACCAACGAGCAAGAGAGGGCGGAAGGAGGACAACTAGCTGCTTTTATACAAGGGGGTAAGCTTCGCTTCTGAACGCGAACCTCCGATGGCGCCATTTTGTTGCTACAAAGGTATCACCTCTTGTTAGCATTCCACTGACCGCCATTTTTTTTTTACGTCACTTGACGTAAAAAATAACTTTACATCTGAAGCGTTTAAAGACTCTATTTGTCCATTGTTTAATTCTAAAGAAGCACGACAATGTATAAAAGGCTCCATTACCTTGTACCTCACGTTATGGCTCCGTAGCAGACGTTTTTGTAAAAATACGCTAACGATTGTGTCATAACCAAGTGACTTAGCTACTGTCGCACAGTAGAGGAATTACCGTATAGTACAGGAGAAGCTCGCAGGCAGTTTTGACTTACATTAGCTGTTTAGGTTTAATTACGAATGTTAACTAGCATGTTAGTTAGCAATAATTAGCCTGTGCTTATGTTATCTCCTTACATATACCTACACTCTCCGTCTCTGTAAGATTGGAAATGATTGAGATTTCTCTTGGCACAGCTACCAGAACACTTACAACTTTCAGACAGGTTGCTCACGTCACATTTACGTTGTCTCTGTCAGTTGGAGGCTGCGCAGTAAAGGAAGAGATCACCGGAAAAGTGCTTCTAATAGCCTTCACTGGTCTCAGTCCAGAGCAACGGGGTCTATTGGTCCATTAATATATATGTCAATGCTTTTATACCGGGCCCTTAGCCAGTGATTGGTCAAAAGAGCGCCAGGTAGTTAGGAGTTCAACTCATACTGCTACACCAGCAGTGTGCAAGGACGAGTAGCGCTCACCAGAGATAACAGCAACAGCATGGTGTATCTGAGACTGTCCAACTTAAAGCCAGAGGACTCTGCTGTGTATTACTGTGCCAGAGAAACACACTGGTTAAAGGAAGCAGAGAGGCTTGACAAAAACCTCACACAATTTATTTTCACAAATACCTCCAGGTGGCAGTCAAAGGCCGGTTTACCGTCTCCAGAGAAAACAGCAGACAGCAGGTATATCTGCAGATGAACAGTCTGAAGACTGAAGATTCTGCTGTTTATTATTGTGCTCCAGAGCCACAGGGACACAAGAAGGAGCAACGCTGTACAAAAACTCAACATGTCAAAACTTGTTTTTTCTTTTCTCATTCACAGAGTAAGCTTCAGTTCAACGTCATCAACACACTCACCGTCTCAATAACTATTCGTTGACCTGAGTGTAAATGTAAATCTGTTTGTTTTACATGTCTGACTTGTATTAGAAGTTTTGTGAAGAATAAATAAAAATATTTCAATTTGTGTTAACTTTGCTGTGATAATAATTACATTTTTTTTCAGAATCAGAATCAGAATACTTTATTGATCCACTCAGGGAAAATATTTAGCTGCAGTGTCAAAATACATGTTCATAACACAATTCCAAGCATTTACAACTTTTGAGAGGACAGTCCACCCTTCTTTTATAGCCTGTCAGTGTCCTTCTCTATGCAAAGTGAACTTCCTCACAGTCTGCTATAAAGACTTGATATCATGCTGTCAGTTGCAGCAGAAGAAGAGAAGCTCCCATCAGATCACCTTCAATAGCAACCATGTTCTCTGTAGCTCTGCTGCTGCTGCTGGCTGCTGGATCCTGTGAGTCTCACTGAGGCAGAGACACTGACAGTATGATCACAGCACACTGTTCACTGTTATTACACTGATTCAATACTCAACATGTTTTCCTCCACAGGTGTGAAGTGTGAACAGTTGACCCAGCCAGCCGCTGTGACTGTGCAGCCAGGTCAACGTCTGACCATCACCTGTCAGGTCTCTTATTCTCTTGGTAGCTACGCTACAGCTTGGATCAGACAGCCTGCAGGGAAAGGACTGGAGTGGATTGGATATGGTTGTGTTGGATGCACCACATACTACAAAGATTCACTAAGGAACAAGTTCAGTATCAGCTTGGACTCTTCTAGCAAGACAGTGACTCTAAATGGACAAAATGTGCAGCCTGAAGACACTGCTGTGTATTACTGTGCCAGAGAGCCACAGTAACACAAACCATCAGTAGACCTGAACAAAAACCCCTCAGAGCCTGAACACTTGTAACATGAAGCCACCAGAGGAGGAGCCCTCAGACCACTAATGGTTTCAACACCAGCTCACTGTTACAGCAAGGAGAGAAACATCTCTTTAGATTTTATAAATGGTTCTACATGTAATTTAACATCCACAGTTTTCATTAATTTAAATACCTTGAAATTACAATCAATGATACATCATTATATAATCTTCAAGTGATGGAATTAATTCAGCTCACAACTTCTTAAAGGTTTTAATCTAACTACAGTATAAATGAGTCATCAAAGTCAGTTTCTCTTCCATCATATTATTTAAAAATGGAAATCATAACTGCATAAGTAACAAAATCACTGGTCTAAGGCTAACTCCAGTGTGATGTTAATTAGTCAAACCAAAAAAAAAAATAATAATCTTTTCATTATCAGTGTGTTTGTCAGAGATTTCCCCATTCTCTTTGTGTGACTGTATGTTTATGGAGTTCTCTGAATGGTAGAGGCATTTATTGTTACTGGTAGACGGAGGGAAAGTTGAGAATTTTAATGTATCAGTATCGATCTCATTTGATTTCCACTGCAGTAGAACATCAATATAGAGGAGACTTACAGAAAGTTGATTT
Source organism: Perca fluviatilis (assembly GCF_010015445.1). Lineage (NCBI taxonomy): Eukaryota > Metazoa > Chordata > Actinopteri > Perciformes > Percidae > Perca > Perca fluviatilis. The sequence goes on along the minus strand of NC_053126.1, from coordinate 9,624,423 downwards.
CCTCTCAATACAAGATGCATATAACACATTTTCATAGTATATATATTTTTGTGTATTGTGATGCCTAGAAAAGATGGGGACATTTTTCCTGTTCAATGCAATGTGATAGAAAATAACATCTGATAACTACATTTTAACAGGAGCTATCTTTTCACAAATAGGATGTAATTTCCCTTCTGGAATTTGGCCATTATGAAAGAAGCTCTAAACTGCTAAACTGTGGGTCAAAAATTGTCAAGGTAGAACATTGTAGTTTATGTCCCATTAATTTCTATCAGTCCAGAAATCAGTTTCATATATCACAGTTTCCTCTGCTGTTGTAGAGATACTCTACTTATGGAAATGTATCTGTGTCACATGTTACCATTTTAAACCTGTAGAGGGAGGTCTATGGAAACTCTTCCTCTCTTATAAACACACCATCAGCAACCAGAACACCGAGGCAGTTTAATATATTTCTGAAACACTCAGATCAGAAAGCACTGAACTACAGTGTTTCTCACAGAATGGAAATTACCGTTATCTGGAGTTTATTATTTGTAGTTACTATTCATGGTGAGAAAATCAATTCTGCAATACTTCCTTAGTGAATTTCCAACTTGTGATTTACAAGTCTGTTAGGTGATGATCACTTTTTTGAAATCAATTTACAGAAGTTTGGAGTGAGATCAAACTGGACCAGTCTCCCTCTGAGGTGAAAAGACCTGCAGAGACAGTGAAGATGTCATGTATCATATCTGGTTATAGCATAACAAGCTACTATATTCACTACAGGTTCAAACTCTGCTATCTATGGCAGCTCCTTTCAAAGCCGTTTCATCATGACTGAAGATGTTCCCAGCAGCACTCAGTACCTCGAGGTCCAGAGCCTGACAGCAGCAGATTCTGCTGTTTACTTCTGTTCATAGGTAAAAGTCATTCAATTCACTTCAATTTTATTTATAGTATCAAATCACAACAAGAGTTATTTCAAGACACTTTACAGATAGAGTAGGTCTAGACCACACTCTATAATTTACAAAGACCCAACAATTCTAGTAATTCCCCAAGAGCAAACATTTAGTGCGACAGTGGCGAGGAAAAACTCCCTTTTAGAAAGAAACCTCAGACAGACCCAGGCTGTTGGTAACAGGGCATGGCAGGGCGTGCAGCAGGACCACGGCGACAGCTGCCACCATGATTTAGGTGCCACCCTAATCCAAGGAAACATGCTGGGCGAAAAAAACAACAACAACAGGACTCTGGGGACTAAGCTCCCCAGAGCTAGGTTAGCAACAAGCATTTCTGGGACATGAATGCACACAAATGGAAAGAGAGAGGAGAGAGAAACTCAGTGTGTCAAAGGAAGTCCCCCATCTAAAACTATAACAGCATAATTAAGAGAGACCGGTTAAAGGACCATTCCGGTGCGAAACGAACATAGGGGTTAATAACAGATGTGTACCCACTCTGTCGTTCTCTGGGACATGTTTTCATGCTAATCGAATGTGTTTGTAGCTTGGAACATGCTAGCGAGGACCGCTGATTAGCTTACAACGCTAGTATATGGGGCACAGGGACCCTCAAATTAAATCGCTATTTAATACCACTAAAAAGGCTTAAAATATCACCACACCTTAACGTTAGCATAATGAGGTTCCTAAATGTTAACTAAAGCATTGAGAACGTTGTAAGTGTACGGATAGTTTATTGAAAAGATAGATTATAAAGACAGTCACGTTCATGTTTACATGCAGGTGCCATCTTGGAAACCAGTCATGACTAGCCGAACGCCGTGCAATGTGGAATCTCCCGTGGTCTGATGTTGCCGGAAGAAAGCACTGAGCACATAAGAGACGTACTCAACGCAACAACAGACTATCTAGTGCTTCCACAGGATATGTACACTAAAGAGATGGCGGATTATTCAACCGAATTTCATAACATCGACAACTAACCCTGTCAGTTTCATGGACGTCCTTATCTTTTCGAGCCGGAATATACTGACGAAGATCTACAGGAGCTCCGTGAAAGGGCTACGAGAGAGAGAGAGCTAACGGTAGTGAATGCAGCAACACAGCCTCGTACTTCGGGAAACTGGTGGTGGTACCTGCGGACATTGTGAAGCTATGGCCACCGAACAGGAGTGTCTGGCCACCGAACAGGAGTGTCTGTCCGCCCGCATGTAACATGAACGCGACTGTCTTTATAATCTATCTTTTCAGTATACTATCTGTACACTTACAACATTCTCACTGCTTCGGTTAACATTTAGGGACCCTCATTATGCTAATTTTAAAGGGGTGATAGAATGCAAAACCGATTTTACCCTGTCATAGTTGAATAACGACAGTTCGGTGGGTAAATAGGACATACATAGAAGGTCAAAATCCCATTGACACCCCTTTACTATGAAAATCTCATATTTTGAAACTGCCGCTGAAAACGGGCGAATCTCAACAAAGCTAGTTGCTTATGTAAGCATCTCAAAACCTGTACCTTTGTCACACCCATGGGTGTATTAAGAGAACGGTCACGCCCCAACATTTACATAAGCTACACAACTGACCTGAGATCAGGTAGTCTTCTGAATCTAGGTCGCGCAGATCTCTGCTATTCCATTACAAAATTCACTTCTGGAACTTTTTTATTCGAGAAATCAATTATGTAAAGCTCAAATATGGGCCGCTTTATGAAAATGGATGGCTAATTGCAAATTTTGTCCGACTGTGTGTTGGAGTTCAGCGGCCGGTGCTGCCTGAGTTGTTGCCTCGCCGCCTGGCCTGCCTTCCTTCACAGACCCCGGCCTGCCTTCCTTCAAAGACCCTGGCCTGCTATAAAGTACTTGGAGCTCCGTCAGGGCTGACAGCCCACAGCACTCCATACCCGCGCAAAGTCACCGTTTTTTGGGCTAATGGACAACCAAACGCCGCTGCTCTGACAGAGCTCCAGGGCCTGCAACTCCTCTCTTCCTGCTAGCTAAATGCCCGGTGTATGTGAGTGAGAGCGTGGACAGCGAGCTTGTTACGCCAGCAATCTCTTACCACAGTTCCAGTTAATCTTTTAATGTGTGTAATTATAATGTGTTGAGTTATTTAAACAACATTTCATGTTGAAGCATAGTATAAATGTAATGTATGTATCTGTTGTTTTACTTGTCTGACTTGTATTAGAAATTTTGTGAAGAATTAATACAAATAAATTTCAATTTGTGTTTGGAAATTATTTAGTTCCAGTGTCAACATACATGTTCATAACACAATTCCAATCATTGACAACTTTTGACAGGACAGTCAATCCTTCTTTCATAGGCTGTCAGCGTCACAATTATTTCTGCCGCTGTATACAGCTTGGCTATTATTGTTATTTTTAGCCCAATAACCGCTGTTTTAATCAACAGTTATTCACAAGATCTTATCATGGTCATTTCATTTCTTTTAATGTTATTATTTTTGTCTTATTGCCAAGGAAGCTGGATTTCTTTGTTGTTTATTGATATTTTTAAAATTATAAGGCTACATCTATTAGATGTTATCATGGTATTCATTTCTTTATTTTAAAGGGGTGATAGAATGCTGATGGTGATAGAACTATTTTCATAGTTGAAAATCGACAGTTTGGAGGGTAAATAGGACATACATAGAACCTCAAAATTCCATAGTGTTACGGGGAGTGACAGAACTGACCCAAACGCACGACTCAGTACAAACAAAAGGTTTATTGGGTAATAAAGGGGAAAAGGGGTAGGGAGAGGGCTGTGAGGAGGTGGACACCAAGGAGCAGGATACGGGCACAGGCTGGGACTGGGGGAGGCTAGGGAGCTCAGGGAGAGCGGGGAGACAACAGGCGAGGAGCTCGAGGAAGGACGCTGGGAGCCGAGGGCCGAGGAGTGGAGAGAGGCAAGGCGAGGAGCGGAGGTGGCGTGGAGCAGGGAGCCGTGAGGAGGGGACTGGAGGATGAGGCCAGCTGACTGGAGACAGAGGGATGAAAGGGATGACTGCAGGGAGAGAACACAGAGAGAGAGGTTAGGGCAGAGGAAACGGATAACACTGGGATTATTAGTGATCTCGAGAGGCTTGGAGCTTGTGTCACCACGAAGGCAGAAACAACGATGAAGCGAAAATGGTGAGTCGAGCCAGTTTAAGTACTGTGCTTGATTGGAGATGATGACAGGCAGGTGTGTCTGGCGGGAGGAGGGATTGTGAGAAGGCGAGCAGGTGTGCAATCAGCTGGCTGGCGCAGGCAGGAGGAGAAGTGGGGGGAGAGACACAGAAACTGACAGGGAAGCAAAACAGAAAAATAGCATATAGAGAACAACACAGAAACTCACAGCTGAGAGGGCATCCTGGAAAACAGAAACGGAAATAACAAATAGAAAATGAACAGGAACTCACAGCCAGCCAGACCCCAACCATCACACACTGATACCCCTTTCCTCTGCAAATCTCACAATTTGAAACTGCTGCTGAAAACGGGCGAATCTCAACAAAGCTAAAAGTTGACGTCAACTCCTCAACTCCTAGTCTCTATCAGGCCCCAACATTTGTAGCTGTGGCTACACCACTGACCTGAGGTCAGCTTGGTCTTCTGAATCTAGCTCACGCAGATCTCAGAAATTTTATACAATGTTCGTCTGCAATTCCATCACTAAATTCACTTCTGAGACTTTTATTACGAAAATTGATGGCTAATTGCAAATTTGGTAACACAGTGTCGGACTTCAAGAGCTCCACAATCTGCCGGGACAGGCGGCGGCTGCCGGCCGGGTTTGATGCCTTCCCAGTTGGCCTCTCTCCCTTCACAGACCCGTTATATGAGCTGGAGCTCTGTCAGGATCTCACACACGAGCTGCGCTGTGTACTTTAGAAAGAAGAAAGTTTGGAAGTTTTTCAAGGATATTGGAAATGAACCACGGTCGTAAATGCAGTGTTCCAGGCTATACAATGGAATACTGGCCCAGAGAAAAGTGTTTAGAACGAGTATATCGGACAATGGAGCGGGAGTTTGGATCTAACGCAGCGCCGCAGAGGACGTGTCTGCAGGGATTCACTCTCCGCTAAATTTTCCCAATGCTGACTAGCTACAGGGTGAGTGATTCTTTGGTGGAGGTTTTTTTTATGTCCCAAGGGTAACGTTACAACTAGGGCTGGGCGTATCGATCTAAATATCGATAGTATCGATACCAAGATGAGTATTGGTATCGGATCGATACTGTCGTGATGAGATCGATACTTTTGTTGCAGTTTCTGTCCGAGTTCATACGAGCACAGCGTCTCTCCAAGTCTGTGCGCAGTGTGCAAACAGCGCACCTCTCTTTGTCTTTCTCTCTCTCTCTCTCTCTCTGTCTCTCTCTCTCTCTGCTCCCTCCCCCTCCCTGCTCTGCCGGAGGCGGAGAGTGGAGAGTCAGAACAGTGAGAGAAGCCTGTGATGATGGCGGAAAGAAAGAGAAGCGCAGTGTGGAGTTTATTCACTGCAGCTGATACAGACACTGCCACATGTGATGTGTGCAAAAAAGTAATTCGCCACTGTGGTAACACCACCAATTTGCATAAACACATTAAAACATTTAGATTTGCCTAAAATCTTTGTCCTGTGTTTTATCATAATCATAATCAACTAACTAAAGGCAAAATCACAAAATTATTCAATGATCGTGACGTTACAAGTAAAAAGTATCGGTATCGGTATTGGTATCGGTATTGGTATCGGCGATACTAGCCCTGTATTTACTTGGTATCGGATTGATACAAAAATTCCCAGTATTGCCCACCCCTAGTTACAACAACACTAGTTGTAATGAAAGTGTCAAAACTTTGCATTTTGTCTCTGCTGTTATAGGCGCCCTGCAGCCACGGCTCGCGCCTGGGCATATCTGGGCATGTCACAGAGTGTGTGTGTGTGTGTGTGCGTGTGTGTAGCTCCGTGTCTGTGTGTGTGTAGCTCCGTGTCTGTGTAGCTGTGTGTGTGTGTGTGTGTGTGTGTATGTAGCTCTGTGTGTGTGTAGCTCTGTGTGTGTGTGTGTGTGTAGCTCTGTTTGTGATTGTGTGTAGCTCTGTGTGTGCGTAGCTCCATGTGTGTGTGTGTGTGTGTGTGTAGCTCTGTGTGTGTAGCTCTGTGTGTGTAGCTCCGTGTGTGTGTTTGTGTGTGTGTGTATGTGGTTCGCTCAACCAATCAGCGCGCATCTCATTTAAATATTCATGAGAATACTATATTTGGAAGAAAAGCTGTCGTTCCAAATAGGGCCAAAACACAGGGATGCATAGCCTATTAGGAGACCATAAGGAACAGTGTGAAATACCCTATATAATCATTCTATCACCCCTTTAATAATATTATTTTGGTCTTATTAGCAGTGAAATATTACAGATAAGACAGAACAGTAGGCTACGATATGAGCCAGGTTGGATGCATTCAAAGCCGATATCCCACAATGCAATGCGGGCGTTCATATCAGAGAATCGGACAACGATCAGTGGGTTTAATGCCAGTATTGCTTCAATGTACATATATATATAATGTTGCTGAGCAACGTGTTGTTCCATATCGTAGTGTTCTGTCTTACAGCACACTGTAATATTTCACCGGTGATAAGACCGAAAAAATATTATTAAAATAAAGAAATGAATACCATGATAACATCCAGTAAGATTATTCTCACTGTAAGAATAACACAAATTACGTTAAGGAGAAAGCCATAACATGAAATTATGTTTTGAGGAGAGATTGAACACTGGACACTGTTCAATCAAAAAGGAGGAGTTAATGCAAAACTCAGATATCTTCACCTCTACTTATCTGAGTGCAGAGAGGAGGACAGAGAACAGTGGGCACACAGTTTAACATGATGGACTATAGGACAGGACTGCTGCTTTTAACTCTCTGCTGGGCAGGAGAAGATTTTCACTGATCTTGATTTAACATAGCTTTTATTTGTGTCTTCAGTTTATTTCACTTGATGTTTTTTTTTATCCTCTTGACAGGTGTTGATGGTCAGACTCTGACCGAATCTGAACCAGCAATTGGAAGACCTGGAGAATCCCACAGATTGACTTCTACAACATCTGGATTCACATTCAGCAGCTACTATATGGCCTGGGTCAGACAGGCCCCTGGAAAAGGACTGGAGTGGACCGCTTTTGTACACACAAAAGTCAGAGTTGGTGCACAGACATAATTGTCATCTTGCAGTAAAGCTTAACTTTAAAGGAATACGCCACCGTTTGTTGAAATAGGGCTTATCACGGTCTACCCTGGCTGTAGATAGGTGGGCCAATGCATTTTTTGTCTCAGTGCAAGTAATTAGGTTGTTTTTTTGTCTTTTGTTAGCTCACTTTTACTCACAACATGCTAGCCGGCAACATAGGATTCCATTCACTACGCTAAGCTAACTAGCGGCGGCGCTGCCAGTGTTGCACCGGACTAAAACAATGCATGCACAAAAAATGCGTTGGCCTACCTATCTACAGCTTGGGGAGACCGTGATAAGCTCTATTTCAACAAACGGTGGGCGTATCCCTTTAACAACTGATAAAAATCAGCACAAAACACATAGCTCACAGGATGACATCAGGGGATAATGCTGATCAGAATGTATGTTCTTTAGTCACGTTATGAGGTTTTCACACATTATTTTTGGTATGTCAGGTTTTTGTTCCAGCAATGAGTGGAGATGCAGCACTGTGATTACTTTGACTACTGGGGCAGCGGGACTGAAGTCACAGTAACAGGTAAGTCACATTTTAAACAATATATTTTTGGTCAGAAGTTTTTTTTTAAACTTTTTAATGTCATTATTGGTGCTAGAGAAGTTTAAGTTATAGTCCTATGTTTAGACAGATGTTTTTAATGCAGCTGTTTCTTAGAAAGCATTTGAAAAACTTCCTCTTAATGCAGGTGGTGGTTTGAGTTAATCTTGTAATTGATTCAGCTGGATTGTAATTGGTGTTGATGAATGTTTGCATCTTTTTATTCACATTATTATTCAATACATGTTGTATTACCGTGGATATTAATCACCATACCGTACCTGAATTTCTTAGAGAAAGAGTTACCGTAAATCTGAATAGGCGAAAATATTTTATTTATGCATTTAATTACTGGGTCAATATGTGTTTCAATTAAACAACTGAACAAATATTTATTTAAGTACATACTATTACATAGTATGTAGTAGAGTTTCATTTGAAACACCAAAGCATCGACTGACTTTTGAAAGACCGTATGCATCATTTGCATTGTAGGTTCAAATGTTAGTAGTCTCTTTTAGTTTTAGAGGAATTATTTTTCATTGAGTGATTTTTAATTCTTCCAGACAAATTTTCTAGGTTTTCAGATTTAGCGTTAAAACAAAAGGAGCAAATAATGCTCATTAAAAATCACATTTTATGTTAATAATTTTACTATTAAAGGTATTAATACACTGTTTTTTTTATTCCAAAAAACAGTTTAGGGGTTTTTATTTTATATGTTGGTATAAGCCATTCTATTAACACACTCAACTCGTCTGTCTGAACACAATTATTTATTCCTTCATAAGTTACTATTAAATATAAAGATATAAAGATAAACATTAAGATAAACCGGACACAATGGTAAAGAACAATTTAGGTCCCAGTTTGGGAAATGCTCAAATTCTCCAACAATGAGCGGCATTTTAATATTCACAATAATGCAGATTTTTAGTCGCAGGTGGTAGTTATAACGATAACAAAAAGCATTTTTAATATTAGACCTGAGTTTTAAAAATTAGTTTACATGAGTTAGTTTACAATTTCATGGTTATATCACCAGTTAAAGTTATTTGTATCATTATTTGTTTAATATTTTTTGATTTAGCTTTGGGTCTCTATTTCAGTTATGTGGTTTAACAATTCAACCAATCATTGGCTTTTAGATTAACAATTGATTATCTGTGATAATGTATGCACATTTGTATTCATAGGATTTTAAACTTAAAAAATCTCCTATTCGAAAGATTTTAAAACAGTTCCCTTTGGTTCTGTGCAAAACAATTACCTGTTGGTTGTGTTGCACACACCTTCCACCCAAAGAGTATACCAGCCATGGTATTTTTGTTTAGGTAGATGTTCTTGTCCTCAGTTTTATCATGCAATATTGTGCAATATATTTATTTTATTGGTATTTACATGTTTTAACACAACTGTTTCACAGAAACTACAACTCTGTTCCCTTTGGTTCAGTACAAACCTGGGGCTGCAGATAGAATCACTGTTGGCTGTCTTGCACAAGACTTCTACCCAAAGAGTCTTACTTTCCAGTGGACCAATGCCAGTGGGAAAAGCCTGACTGCAGCTGTACAATATCCTCCAGCTGAGAAAAACAAGAGTCAGTTCGCTCACTGTATCAAAATCTGATTGGGATTCAAGGAGAACTTATAGTTGTTCTGTGACTCACTCTGGAGGCAACACGTGATTTTTTTTATACTTATCATCATGACTGTCTTATGTCTATGGGTCCACCTGCATCATCTTATAAATCTTGTTTTTTTTTAAATGAAAATGTTCACTAATAATGTCTGTTTCTCATGTGTCTGATATTTTACATTCAACATTCTAAAATGAATAATTACAGACTGACTCTTTGATGTGAACAGCAGCAACAAGGCACAGGTACCCTCATCATCTGCCAACGAGCAGGTACTCCAGGTGACAGCCACCCAGATAAAAAAAGTATGTTGACAGCGTCAACCCACGCAAGGCTGCTGGGCCTGACAACATCCCTGGGCGTGTGGTGAAGGGGTGTGCTGAGCAGCTCAAAGATATCTTTGCAGATATCTTTAAGAATGTGTGGTGCCCACCTGCCTTAAAAGCGCCACCATCATTCCTGTGCCTAAAAAGCCAAATCCGAACTGCTTAAATGACGTCCGTCCCATGGCTCTTACACCCATAGCCATGAAATGTTGGGAAAAGATACAGCCTCCACTCCAGAATCAGCAGATTGCTGAACAGCTACTTTCCACAGGCTGTTAGGATTTTAAATGGACTGTGCCCCCTCCCACTGCCTGAACTGCACTTTGTTTGGACTAAACGCATGACTGCATTGCACTTGCACTTTACATAATGTGCTGCTATTCTGCATAATCTGCTACTCTCCACTGCACTTTAATATTCAAGCTCTTCTTATATGTCTATATGCTTTAGATCGTATTTTATGTGTTTTTATCCTATTTATTTACTTGTTTTATACTGACACTAGCTGGGTATTGTATGTATGTATGGAAGTACACATGACAATGACAATAAAGTAAATCTTGAATCTCTTCCACACCCACAGAGGACCCATTGCCTCGAAATGGATCTGTCAAAATTGAATTGAACCAACCAAGTCCCAAAGAAATCTTTAACAACAACCAGGCAAAGTTGAAGTGTATCATTACTGGACAGGACCAGAATGTTAATGTAAATCAAATTCAAATCACTTGGAAAATTGATGGATCCCCTGTGACCAACAACATCCAAACAACACAGACGAGAAGCAGCAGAGTCAGCACAATGACTCTTACCCTCACTGAGTGGTACAAAGTCAACAACGTGGGCTGTTCTGCAACGAAAGCCGATATGACACTAGCTAGTCAAGATCTGACTTTCCGCAAAGGAGGTAAGTTACTGAGTGTCTTTGATGGAGACAGATTGGTAGAACAGTGACCTGTAAGTCTGGGGAGGCAGCCATTTTACACACACACAAACACGTCATAATCGATGTATAGCAAATGTAAAAGCCTAAATATGAAGTTTCTCTTTCAGATGGGAGCGAGCCAAAAGTAACAGTCCACATCCTCCCAGATGAGGACATCATCGATGAGGTCACTCTGGTGTGCCTGGTTTCCAATCCAGAGCAGCAGGATTACTACATCGCCTGGTCAGAACATGGAACAAACCCCTCCAGCTATACTGATGGCATTAACTTCCCCCCAATGAATACCCAACAAGGATACTCAGTTGCAAGTATTTACACGACCACCAAAGACAAGTGGAACAACTTCACCATGTTCTCCTGCCACGTATGGCCTGGTAGAGGCGAAAAGCCTATTCAATCCAGAGATGTGTCTAAGGCCATGAGTAACCCCATTGAATGTGAGAAAGAGTAGATTCAGCTTTAAATGTGGCAGTTTGTGCTAATGTGTTGTTCTGTCTCTGTGTGTACTCTCTGCCATGAGAACCTGTCTTTGTGATTGTAAAACGGTCAATTTACTATTGTTTGTCATATTGTGTTTCAATCTGTCTACGTCACATTGTCTAACAGCTTGAGAAGTGTGCTGACTGTTTCAAATAAATGTTGCATGGAGACACTTTTGTTACACGTTTATGAATGACTTCAATAATTTAAACAATCTATGTATGAGTAGTTTTCAATGATATCTTACAGTAGTACTGTATAATACTACACTGCTCCACTGGATTAGGATCCACACTTTATATGTGATCAAAGTGAATAATGCTTGATTTCAGTTCCTGAGCACAATTCAAGAGGGAAAAACGTCTTATGTGCTATCTTATTAAAAACCCCTCTCTCTCTCTCTCTCTCACACACACACACACACACACACACACACACCTGGTCAAGGTAAACATGCAGGCTTCCTCTGCATTTCAGTTGTACTAAATACTAAAGACTGAATGTAATACAGGATGTGTACATTACAGACCAAGTACTTTACAAGTTAAAGCCCAGTCATGTAAAAAAAACTCTAGCATAAAGGAAAGAATATTTTTGACCTACTCATCTTTGAACAGTTTTTCTGTGGTTGCAGTAGCTAATTTCCATCATCACAAACAATAATGTGCAAGAGAAGAAAAGACTAAATTGCCCGGATTTTATCAGTATAATATGGGATTCCCCTGTAATAAAAATGATTGCATCCATTTTGCAAAATAAAATAAGACATAAGAGATGATGATGAATAAAAAATAAAAATAAAATATGTAATTGATTATAGGCAATTTCTGAAAAGTTAATTGACACCAAATGATTCTTTTTGGCTGGTGAATTGCTCTGACTATAACAAACCTGTAATATTAAAAGTTTATTGTGTTGATTTTAATGGACACAATTACACTGTAAAAACTGCATCACCTTTAGAGTTTATTGGAGAGAATAGGCCATCAATGAGCTCAGGTGTGACTGATCACAATGAGCATCAGCTGAATGAAGAGCCCCACCAAACACAGAAAATGTGCTGGTTTCTGTGTTTTTAAATGCTGCAATAACCATACTAGTATATTAGCGATTTATTAAATTAAACAGAAATGCCATCTTTAAGTAAGTTTAAGTACATAGTTATGTACCAGTAACGGTACTGGTATGAGGATAAACCTTTTTATGCTACTGTTGAAGTTGTTAAAATGTTTTTATTTAGAACCAATAATCTAGTCCAATAGTTTATATACTATAGCCAAATCTGCTGGCCAACTATCTATTATTATTGAAGTATTGAAAACACAGTGATCATGAGTGTCAATTCTCAGGCTGGGTTAAACTCCAGATTGAAGTGATCAATCAAACATTACCACTATTTATCTGTATTTGAGCAGTGAATACATATTTTTTAATTGTTTGTGTGTTTGTTTTTTCAGATGAAGAGAACATAAAGGATGTGATGGATGCACAGCATGATGACGACAGGTCTTCTTGTTTTTTGTCTTTTTTATCTAATTTTTAAAACCATGTACATAATCGATAATCTACCTTATATTTGCCAAAAAAAAATGGTCATCATATATAATGATTAAGTCATTAAAAATGAATTTCTCTGTAACCTGTAGAAAAAATAATAAATACAATTGCAATTCTTAATCATTTACTGTGTATGAATCAGGCTCATGAACATGAATATACAGCTACGAAAAGTAACGCACTGTAATGTATTCCACGTACGTTTTGCTGTATGCACCACATTGACTGCTGCTGTATAAGCGCTCTGTGGAACCGGTGGATGGGTGGCTCATAAAACACAGTGCTTTCATGTCAGGGAGAGGAGTTCACTTCCAGGGGAAAACAAAAGACTTTCACCCAGGAAACACATGTTCATTCCTCAGGAGTGTTTTAATCCAAACCACAATCTTTTTCCTAAACCTAACAAGTGGTTTTGGTGCCCAACCTTAACTATGGATGCCACATTACGCTCACTTGTTGTTGGCTAAACTTAACTTCCACGGCCCCTTAAAGGACCATCATCTTGCGTGCCCTGTAGCTGGCTCCCAGTAACCTTTTGTCAGCTAAACAATAGATGGTATAATAATAATAGAAAAACTGTCTAGGCCTAAAAAAATGAAGCCAATGCAGAAGTGCATTAAACCTGCATTCTATCTACTTAAGGGAGTAACTTAAGGGAAAGTTTGCCAGTTTTCTGTACTGCCTTACATGCAGACGAATGGCGGCAGTTGACTATCCAGAGGTCCGTGTTTACCTGCTGGTAAATCTCCATTGGATGACTCACTTCAGAAGGGTTGGAAATCAGCAACTTTCCCTCTTTAGCATTTAGCTTAGCGCAGCTCCCTTGCGACAATAAAAAACACTGTCTTGGCCGCGTCATCCTTCCCCGCTTACCCTCTGGTCAAATATCGTCAAAAAAAACAAAAGAGCTTGTGTCTCCAAACTCGAGGCTTCAAAACGGCAGTCCATGAACCAAAGGGTGACGTCACAGATGGTACGTCCCCTATTATATATGTCTATGGGCTAAACTCAACTAGCAACGGCCGCTGATACAAGCGATAGCTCACAGAGTTCTGTAGCCGGCATCTTGCCTAATTTCATAGGATGTCATGGTGTGCATTAATTTTCGTACGATATCCTAGGAACCCATTCATTAGAACGTGTTGCAAATACATGTTCCAGCATTGGGTACTGTTGTTTCATTATGATCAGGAAGTTATTGATTACTTTTTTTGAAAACTTTTAGTGTCCTTAAAATGTTGTAGAAATAGACATTCTGTATGTGGCTTTGCATTTCATAGTTTGACTATAAATCTTCACTTTTTATGTTTGGTCATTTTGTTGATCATATTTGCTTTCATCTTTAATTCAATAAATATAATATACAATAAATCAAATTTGGACAGCCACATTATTAAATTAAAGGGAGAATGAATATGAGTGATTGTGCGATGTACTTGTGATAAACTATGGAAAGCTTTTGAGGAATTTGTTGTCATTAAGAGTCACAACACAGGGATCTATGAACATCTAAAATATAAAACACATCAAGTCAACGTAATGGAAACTTCTGGCAGTTAAGCTCTGTAGGTTATCAGTTTCTAAACATATAATCTTTGGCGAGTCACTTCCCCTCTCTGCACCTTTGGGACCACACCTGTCATAGTGAAACTTGTGGAAACGCAGAGCTACAAATAAAGTTCCCACACAAAACACAGGCCCATCTTTCTTTGAACCTTTGCATATCAGCACGTGTCCAGGCCTGAAGCGGCTAACATGCATACAGCAGAGATATCAAATACACATAATTTCATAAGCTCATCAAACAATATAAAAGCAAATGCAAAACATGCAGAGTACAGAAATACCAGATACAGTTCAAATATATTTGTGTACCTATTTTGTTTAGCTGTATAGTGCACAGTTGTTATTTCACATATAGTTTCATATTGGTGTTCTTCTGGATCTAGAACATGGCAGCACACAGCAGAAGGAGCTGGAGAATCCCACAGATTGACCTGCACAGCCTCTGGGTTTATATTCAGTAGCTACAGGATGCACTGGATCAGACAGGCTCCTGGAAAAGGACTGGAGTAGCGTGCGATTATCCACAGTAGCATCTACTACTCTCAGTCAGTTCAAGGCCGGGTTACCATCTCCAGAGACGAGAGCAGAGAGCAGCTGTATCTGCAGATGAACAGTCTGAAGACTGAAGATTCTGCTGTTTATATTATAATAAATATAATACTAAAAGTATTATAATAAATTACCCTTTGTCTCTATGTTATACTACGTCCTGCTTTCCTGAGAAATATTATTACTCAAAATTAAATACACAAAAACACAATTAAGATAACTTGTTGGTAAAATTGCCAAAACGATCTGGTTGCTTAAATGAAACTACTTCAACTCCTGCAGTAAGAAACATTTCTTGTCTTTCCTCATCCTCCCTGGTCTGATAAACTCTGCACTGTCTCACATGACTAATGAAGCTCAGCGTAAGTTCTTAAAAGAAGACTTCATATTCCTTTTCCATCGCTCATAATGACCAGCTGTTTCATGGTGTGTCACTTGTCAGTAGTAAATCAGATCCAGCTGTGTCGTTGTTTGTTAAACCAATCAGAGTCGGCCATTTGTCACGAGCCTATCACAGCATGACAACCTGCTTTAAATCTGCTCTCTCTTCTGCGGTTGGCAGTTGTCATTTCAGGAAATAGAGTGCGTCCTGCCTCCTCCCCTTCTACCACCAGTGGGCCCACGGCCTCGGGTGTCGTCTGCTCTTGGCTGTCGGTGGTTCCTGTGCACCTTCATCACCACCACAGGGTCTGGACTCCATCGGGGGATATGTTTGGGTTTCATTAACTCTTTATGACATTTGGCTTCGATGGAGTCCAATCTCCAGAGACTCGTTACTTTTACATGTTTGTCTGTACAATAAATATGTTCATAATTGATTGTTGTACGACTGGCTTTTAAGAATTCTGAATAAAAGCAAGTAAAAATCATGCTGCATGATATTTGATATATGATTTTATTTCTGACATAAACACACACATATGAAGGTAAAATATGTTGTTTATTACAGAAGAGTAACTTATAAACGGATGAACTACAATAGTTTTCATCTTTGTTACTGTAAAGGATTTAGTTTTTTGCATTGTGTTCAGTTCCTGAGCAGCTGTTTTCCTCTAAAAGGCTCCAAGTTTCTCTGTATGTCTGTTTCTTTAAACATCTGCAAACACTGAAACCATTAAAAGTCTTTTATTAAAAGCTGCAAAATATATTACTATTCACATGATTCTGGCTGCTATCAATGTATTTATGTTTGCAGCAAATAAAAAATAAATGCTGGTAGCAGCTACTACACAGCTTGGATCAGACAGCATGCAGGGAAAGGACTGGTAGTGATTGTACATGGTGGTGTTACATCCACCAAACTACAAAGATTCACTGAAGAACAAGTTCAGTATCGAATTAAGACTCTCCCAGTGACTCATCAGTAGACCTGAACAAAAACCCCTCAGAGCCTGAACACTTGTAACATGAAGCCACCAGAGGAGGAGCCCTCAGACCACTAATGGTTTCAACACCAGCTCACTGTTACACTAAAGAGATGAAACAGTCTTTAGATTTTATTTTAAATGGTGATTTATCTACAGTACAGTATACATGAATCCTCAAAAAGTCAGTTTCTCTTTCATAACATCTTTATTTCTCTTCGTTAACAATCTAAAATGTGTTTGTCAGAGAACCAATTTCCACAATTCCACCACTACCTCTAGTCTTGTCAAGAGAACCTGAATCTGGAAGGGCTTTGAAACTGAACTTTCCATTCAAAACTCTTTTCTTCATCCATTTCTGCCCAAGGCTTGTTTCTGCCACCCACAACATTACTGTGCATCGCTTCCTGGTTTCCCAAAACTAAAGAACGTCCCGAGGCCCAAAACGTGCGTGCATTAATCCTACATCAAAAACAACTAGTGGTGTTAAAAGTGTTTGTGTTAATTCGTGTTAATTTTGACAGCCCTAGTTTAAATAGTTGGAGGTTTCAATCACTGATACATCATTGTCTGTACTCACACAAGACAGACTGAATTAGACTTTTAGAAATCGTTTAACATTAATTTACCTTATTATGTAGTGATTCTGTAGAAATACAGCTGTATTTTCTTCAAAAGTTGAGTTTTGTGCGCTGAATTTTAACTAGTTTAAAAATAAATGTTTGGTCTAATAATATTGTACATAAGCTTTGTTCACATGAAAAACAGCAATTTGATCAAAAATAACTTTGGGAGACATGAGATGTTGTTTACTTTTAGGTTTAAAAGTTAAAAATATGCTTATGTTTTAGTACAATATACTTTTAGGTAACTAAAAATGTAAACTGTTGTGTGACTGAGTGAAGGAATGTTTCAATACTGATTAAGCCTAATCAGCATTTGTTTGGCTCACACCATCTCCAGCTTCTAATAGAATTAATTAGGTCATGTCGGTTATTTAGCATGAAAGTAGATGCTGTAAAAAACTCATTGTCCCCACAGGAAAAGTAGGCTAACTGTTGTCTCTTTTCGGGGAGCCACCCCCTGCTAGGCCAGACGTGATTAGAACAAAGAATGTGTATTCATATAGTTGGATTGATTGGGAACGTACACCTTTCTTTTGAGAGACATCTGACCAATAGGGGAAGATTTCATTTGAGGAACCACCCAGGTTTAGGGGAATAAATGTGTGATCCGGGGAATGTCTCAGGACTTCAAGCCTGGGACCCGACAAGGGCACGGTTTCGTAGTCTGCTGTTTACAGTGTATTGTTTGTCATGTCACATGACTGTTTTTATGTGACTCCACAAGGAGAATCATAGATTCAGTCCGCTGTCAGCTGCAGAGTAACATTTGTTTTGTCATGTCGCATGGCTGCAATCTGTGTCCCCACAAGAGGAAGCATGTTTTGCAGTCTGCTACTGGCCGTGTTTTTTATGTTTTATGTTTGATTGTGTTTTGACTGTTGTTTTCATCGTCTTGTTCATTAAACCTTTTGCTTAACTTTCAATTGGACCCCAGCCTCTCCCTTCCTCCTCCAGAAATGTTAGTAACACGTCTTTTTAGAGATTTCATTACATTACCTATCTCAAGCTGCAAGGTGATTTATCTACTACATGAACTGAAAGCAATTCTTTGAATGAAAATATTATTAATAACTTTTATTCATGAACAGTAACATTATTCCATTATTTGTATGTTGCATTGGACAAAAGTGAGAGTAAATAAACACATTCAAATGTTACAAAGTGACTTAAAGTAAAAATAAATAAAAATAAAGGGATTAGGTAACATCAGGTTAAAAAATATGAAACAAAGTCAAAATGGTAAGAGATATGGTGAGATGATTTGTGAAACACAAAATACAGTTAGGAGAAATCCAAAAAAGGAGGAGTCAATGCAAAACTCAGATATCTTCCACCTCTACTTATCTGAGTGCAGAGAGGAGGACAGAGAACAGTGGACACACAGTTTAACATGATGGACTATAGGACAGGACTGCTGCTTTTAACTATCTGCTGGGCAGGTGAAGATTTTCACTGTTCTTAATCTTATATATCTTCTTTTTTTTTTTCATACAATGTTTTAACCTCCTTGACAGGTGTTGATGCAGCACTCTGACTGAATCTGAACCAGCGATTAAAAAGACCTGGAGAATCCCACAGATTGACCTGTACAACATCTGGGTTGGACGTTAATGGCTACTGGTTGGCCTGGATCAGACAGGCTGCTGGAAAAGGACTGGAGTGGATTGCTTATACTAATACTGATGGTAGTAGCAAATACTACTCTCAGTCAGTCCGAGGCCGGTTTACCATCTCCAGAGACAACAGCAGAGAGCAGCTGTATCTGCAGATGAACAGTCTGAAGACTGAAGATTCTGCTGTTTATTATTGTGCTCGAGAGCCACAGTGACTGGAGTTGGTTGAGCAGCTGTACAAAGTCCTACAGTACTCATTCTTTCAGGCTGGTAGTGCCCAAGCATGAAGTATTTTCACAACATGTATGTATTTATTTATTTTTATATTAGTTTTTGTTGTTTTGAGGTTAATTTGTTTAATATGCTGTTATTTACTTGAAATGTTTTTAAAATGAAGTAATAATCCTCCTGCATTATATACATTCCTGAAAACACATTACAAACTGAAAAAGATCACTCATTGATACAAGGTCCAAAGACAGCACAACAATCTGGTTGCTGAAATTAAACTACTACAAATAAACTACTACAGAAATTGAACACTGTCTGTAAATGATGTGGACTTAAAGCGAGTCATAATATGGGCGTTAACAAATTATGTTGCTGTTTCTTTCATAAAATCACTAGAGGACAGTCAGTGTCTAGTTTCTCTCCTCTGTTACTTAAAGGAGAAACTCAGATCTGCTGTTCTCATTGATCCTAACTGGACTGATACTCAAATTAAAAACTAAAAAACTAAAATCAATAGGTATATAAGAAAAATGTCACTCTTTCCTTTACGTACTGTAGTTTCATTAAAATTATTTCTAAGAGAAAACAGCTGAAAGTGGAGATGAGTGATGACAGCATTTAATGTTATTGTTTACATATAAAGTGAATTTACTTGTATCATGTATGGAGATAACTATTTTATATTAAACGATTTTTAATGTTTGAAGAAAGTCTGGAAAATGTGTGAAAATAATATTAAAAAATCTGTATCTGGATATGAAGAAAACAAAAATTCCAGGCACATATTTTCACTCTGCAGATATAATAACATGGAACAAACTCTTCTATTGGACTCCAGTTAGACCAACATTGATGCTTCATATGTTTGATTTTTATGCAAACTCAGTGACCTTCCTTGTTTCTCAGCTATAAAAACATCACATCAGGTTGTCAGTGGAGTTCACAGCACGTCAGTTAAAAATTTTTTTACAAGACCAACAGGAGGCAGTAGGAGACCTAAAATATAATAATGGCAGTACGAGTATAAAACAAGGAGGCACACAATGACAGCAGCAGATGATTTGGGGGTTTTGACTTCCTGTTTTATTTTTACCAACAATGTAATGATGAATAACTGACTGAGTTATAGTTTTATTGAGAAGTCTGAATGTATTTTTCCTCTGTTATAAGGTTTGTAAAAAATACGAAAATTCAATTTAAGATATTGTGAGAAATCACACACTGTGTAAAACTGGGTAGCACTTGTTGTCATTCACACACATTTGAATGATCAAAATACACAAAGTTTGCCAAGTATAATTTATTGGGCCTTTACATGGTCACACAACTTAGATTATGGAAACAATAGAATATCTCAAACATATATATATATATATATATATATATATATATATATATATATATATATATATATATATATATATATACGGACGACACAAATGTACATAACGAACAGCCAATTAGTGCATTGAACAATAAATGCCCAAGACAAATATACATAAATACATATCTAAAACAATTTTTTTTAGTGCCAAATAACAATTAAAGATCAATGCTTACCTTGAATCACTTAAGTAAAGAATGCCAATCCCAGAACAGTCTGACTTATGGACTCAGAGAAAACATTTAACACCCACATTAAGACAATCACTATAGCACATTAACAGTTAATAGACATTTTGTGCTTGTTTGAGAATCAGATGATAAGAAAATGTAATTTTAATATGTGTCTTTATTACATTTTCTTTCCTTTAATAAAATAAATGGTCATTATAGTCTTGACTACGTGGTATGGGACAGTTCATCCTTCTTTATTGCCTGTCAGTGTCCTTCTCTATGCAAAGTGAACTTCCTACAGTGTGCTAAAAACTTGATATCATGCTGTCAGTTGCAGCAGAAGAAGAGAAGCTCCCATCAGATCACCTTCAATAGCAACCATGTTCTCTGTAGCTCTGCTGCTGCTGCTGGCTGCTGGATCCTGTGAGTCTCACTGAGGCAGAGACACTGACAGTATGATCACAGCACACTGTTCACTGTTATTACACTGATTCAATACTCAACATGTTTTCCTCCACAGGTGTGAAGTGTGTTCAGTTGACCCAGCCAGCCTCTGTGTCTGGGCAGCCAGGTCAACGTCTGACCATCACCTGTCAGGTCTCTTATTCTCTCAGCATCTCCAACACAGCTTGGATCAGACAGCCTGCAGGGAAGGACTGGAGTAGATTGTAATAGGAGGTTTTGGATACACAACATACGATAAAGATTCACTGAAGAACAAGTTCAGTATCAGCTTGGACTCTTCCAGCAAGACAGTATCTCTAAATGGACAGAATGTGCAGACTGAAGACACTGCGTGTATTACTGTGCCAGAGAGCCACAGTAACACAAACCATCAGTAGACCTGAACAAAACCCCTCAGAGCCTGAACACTTGTAACATGAAGCCACCAGAGGAGGAGCCCTCAGACCACTAATGGTTTCAACACCAGCTCACTCTTACAGTAAAGAGAGAAACAGGCACAACTCAAAAGTTTTTTAAATAAATGTAACATTAACAGTACAATCAATCAATTGAAATACTCTGACTTAACAATCAGTGATACATCATTGTATGCATATATAACCTTTCAAGTGCTGGAAAAAAAATCTGTGATTTAACTACAGTATAAATGAATCTCTACTTATCTGAGTGCAGAGAGGAGGACAGAGAACAGTGGACACACAGTTTAACATGATGGACTATAGGACAGGACTGCTGCTTTTAACTCTCTGCTGGGCAGGTGAAGATTTTCAGTGATCTTGATTTGAATTTGTCTTCAAAAAGTTGCTATCATACATGAAGTGACTGTTTTCTTGTTTATCTTGGACAGGTGTTGATGGTCAGACTCTGACAGAATCTGAACCAGCGATTAAAAGACCTGGAGAATCTCACAGATTGACCTGTACAGCCTCTGGGTTCAATTTAGGGCAGCTAACACATGGCCTGAATCAGACAGGCTCCTGGAAAAGGACTGGAGTGGATTGCCTGAATAGTAACGGTGGCACAAAATACTACTCTCAGTCAGTCCAAGGCCGGTTTACCATCTCCAGAGATGACAGCAGACAGCAGCTGTATCTGCAGATGAACAGTCTGAAGACTGAAGATTCTGCTGTTTATTATTGTGCTCGAGAGCCACAGTGACTGGAGTTGGTTGAGCAGCGGAACACAAAATCCTACAGTACTCATTCTTCAGGTTGGTAGAGCAAGTTTGAAGATTTTTTGTAACATTTATATATTTTAATGTTTATATTACAGTTATTTTTGTTTTGAGGTTGTTTAGTTGTTTTATATTCTGTAATCTAATTTCCATATATGTTTTTATAATAAACAAAAAATCCTCCCTGCATTATACACATTTCGGAAAACACGTTAAAAACACAAAAAAGATCTCTTGTTGATACAAGGTCCAAAGACAGCCCAACAATCTGGTTGCTGAAGTTAAACTACTACAAATACTTTAAAGTTCTACAAATTAAGACACAATACTGTCTGGAAATGATATGATGTGGAATCTATGAGAATGAAAAATAATGTTACTGTTTTTGTTATAAAATCACTAGAGGACAGTCAGTGTCTAGTTTCTCTCTCCTCTGTTACTAAAAGGAGAAACTCAGATCTGCTGTTCTCATTGATCTTAACTGACTCATACTCAAACTCTAAAATGATTCATATTGCTCTGTAATAAAATCCAATAGGTAAATAAGAATATGTCACTCTTTCCTTCACATATTGTAATTTCATTAAAATCATTTTTAAGAGAAAACTGCTGAAAGTGGAGATGAGTGATGACAACATTTTACGTTAGTTTACAAAGTAAATTTACTTGTGGCTGTGTATGGAGATAACTATTTCATATAAAATTATAATTATTGTTTGAAGAAAGAATAATAATATAGGCATAAGGAATTGTTCTTCTGTTTTAACTGCAGAGAAATATCTAGAATATATGTGGAGACAACATTGACAGTTTAATGCCATGAAGTTATCTGTATCTGGATATGAAGAAAATAAAATACAGGCATATTTTCACTCTGCAGATATAATAACACTGAACAGAGTCTTCTATGCTCCAGTAAGACCAACATTGATGCTCGATATGTGTAAATTTTTGCAAAGAGACCTTAAATATGATGTAAGATTATTAAAGAAGAGACACACAATAACAGCAGCAGATGATTTTGTGGTTTTGACTTTCTGTTTTATTTTTACCGACCAATGTCATGATGAACAACTGACTGAGTCTCAGCTTTATTGAGACTATTGGTGTCTAAATGTGTTTTCCTCTGGGTTATAAGGTTTGTTCGAGAATGAGAACATTGATTTTAAGCTATTGTGAAATAATAATCACATACTGTAATGCAGACTGTAAAACTGGGTAGCACTTTTTTTTCTTCAGTAATTACACATTTGAGTGATAAAATGACACAAGTTTCCCAAGTATCCTTTTTTTGGTTTCTACATGCTCACACTACTTAGATTCTGTAAAGCAACAGATTATCTTAACATATCATATGTGGACACACATTTTACATAACCATTAATTACTGCATTGAGGGAAATCAATTATTTGATAAGCAAAACCTACATTAAGACAATCACAAAATCAGCCAACTGTCACGTTAACAGAATAGTTAATAGAATTTTTGTTATTGCATGAGAGTCAGATGAGAAGATCATTGTAATTCTAATATGTGTCTGGTTTACATTTCTTTCCTATAATAAATGATATGGTTACAATAGTCTTGACTATGTGTTACAGGACAGTCCATCCTTCTTTTATAGCCTGTCAGTGTCCTTCTCTATGCAAAGTGAACCTCCTCACAGTCTGCTATAAAGACTTGATATCATGCTGTCAGTTGCAGCAGAAGAAGAGAAGCTCCCCATCAGATCACCTTCAATAGCAACCATGTTCTCTGTAGCTCTTGCTGCTGCTGGCTGCTGGATCCTGTGAGGAGCTTTCAGTGGATTCACTCTAATACACACATTAGAAACACTGGGTAGTCAGATGAATGATGGAGATAATGTTGATTTGTGTTCCCACAGGTGTGAACAGTATTGATCTCATCCAGACAGACTCAATGGTTGTGCAGCCTGGACAGTCTCTGACCATCAGCTGTCAGGTCTTGGTTATTCTCTGACTGATACACAGCTATGCAACAGGGTTGGATCTGACAGAGTGAAGGAAAACCAATGGACTGGATTTGCAATCGGTGGGGTGGAGGAGGGCTTTGATCAAAATAATGCTCTGAAGAACAAGTTCCTTTACCACACACTCACGTCTACTAGCTCGTTGACATTAACGGACAGAATCTGCAGCCTGAGGACACAGCTGTGTATTACTGTGTGCGTTAAGCTACACAGTGATGCAAACCACCAACAGACCTGCACAAATACCCAGCAACCAGCATGTGACTCAAACACGAATTTATATGAGATTGCTATGGATAAAAGCGCCAAATGTAATGTAATCACTAATTCTTTGAGTTCAACTTAACATGTACCATACAAACAGCCTTTATTTATGGTTAAATGATAGAACGGGCAACACTTCATAACAATGGGACTGGAATTCTTTGTGACCCGTCAAATAAAAATATATTGTCAAGTAGTAAAGTTAGTAAAAAGTAAAATTCATAAATATCCCACTTGGGTGTGCATTGTTCCTCAGGCATTACTGTTTTAAGTCCGCCTATGAAGTTGTGAATACAGCAACCATAAAAATGCATCTGCAGTATACTGTATGTCTTTGTCAATGTAGTGACCTCAGTATTATTTCTTGCCAACCCACTCCTTAAACTCTTAATACATTTAATTTAATGCCACCATTAATTATATTTTATTTGTCAATTTTTAAAGATGGATTTAACCATGATTACAACACTACAGGTTTTCTGAATATATGTACATTGCTGTGACTGGTCAGTTCTTTGAAGAAGACATGAACATCATTAATAAATCAGAAATCTTGATGTTTCAAATACCTTAATTGATGCATTAATTATTATATTGTTCCTGCATTAAGTCAAGCATGAATTCCACTAATTCACCTACCATAATTATAAAGTGTAACTGATAGAACAATACAAAAACAAAATGAGCTCTTGTCTCTGAATGTGATATTGTTTCTAACATAGAATGACAAGCAACTATAATTACAAAATGAACAAATAATAAATGATACAAACTATAACAGAGTGCTGGTTTTAGGAGCCTCCCTCCCATTATGTCCTGATGCAAATCTTCAGTCTGTGCAGTGTACTTCTGTCCTGCTGACTGCTCTTGTACTTTGTGTGGAGCCTCAGATGTCACATCTCCAGCCTCAGGATGATGATATACACTCACTCTTCTGCTGGTTGCTCTCTCTCTGCCCTGTGAGTTCTCCTGCTTCTTGCTGTGTTATCTTTCTCAGAACTAACATGGACTGATGGTCAGTCAGTGACACCAGAACACTTCCCAGATGACTGTCTGACTTTCGTCTGTGTGTTCTTCAGCAATGCATGGCTTGCATCCTCAAAAGTCAGTTTCTCTTTCATAACATCTTTATTTCTCTTAGTTAACAATCTGAAATGTGTTTGTTGTCGAAGGTAATTTCCACAATTCTACACTACCTCTAGTCTTGTCAAGAAGACCACAGATCTGGAGGCTTTGAAACTGAACTTTCCATTCAAAACTCTCTTTCTTCATCCATTTCTGCCCAAGGCTTGTTTCTGCCACCACAACATTACAGTGCATAAGCTTCCTGGTTTCCCAAACTAAAGAGCGTCCGAGGAGGCCCAAAGCGTGCGTGCATTAATCACCATCAAAAACAACTAGTGGTGTTAAAAGCTTGTGTTAACTCTTTATTATGGTGTTAATTTTGACAGCCTAGTTCCAAATACTTGGAGGTTTCAATCACTGATACATCATTGTCTGCTGTACTCTACAAGACAGACTGAATTAGACTTTTAGAAATCGTTTAACATTAATTTACCTCTTTAAAGTGATTCTGTAGAAATACAGCTGAAGATTTTCTTCAAAAGTTAGGTTGCATTGCTTGCTCTGAATTTAACTAGTTTAAAATAAATGTTTGGTCTAATAATATTGTACATAAGCTTTATTCACATGAAAAACAGCAATTTGATCAAAATAACAGGAACTACCTATCTCAAGCTGACAAGGTGATTTTCCTACTACAACTGAAAGCAATTCTTTGAATAAAATATTGATGTCTTTATTTATGAACAGTATTATTCCTATATTATTTTATGCGTTGCATTGGACAAAAGTGAGAGTAAATAAACATATTCAAATGTTACAAAGTGACTTAAAGTAAAAATAAATAAAAATAAAGTATTAGGTAACATCAGGTTAAAAATGTGAAACAAAGTCAAAATGGTAAAAGATACGGTGAGATGATTTGGTAAAACACAAAATACAGTTAGGAGAAAGCCAAAAAAGGAGGAGTCAATGCAAAACTCAGATATCTTCCACCTCTACTTATCTGAGTGCAGAGAGGAGGACAGAGAACAGTGGACACACAGTTTAACATGATGGACTATAGGACAGGACTGCTGCTTTTAACTATCTGCTGGGCAGGTGAAGATTTTCACTGATCTTTATTTGACATTCCCATTTGTATTACTGACATATTTCACATGACGATTTTCTCTGATCTTAATTTGACACAGATTTTATTTTGTGTCATCCGCTTATTTCACTTGATGTTTTTTATCCTCTTGACAGGTGTTGATGGTCAGACTCTGACAGAATCTGAACCAGCAATTAAAAGGCCTGGAGAATCTCACAGATTGACCTGTACAACATCTGGATTGTCATTCAGTAGCTACAATATGGCCTGGATCAGACAGGCTCCTGGAAAAGGACTGGAGTGGGTTGCTACTGATGCTGGTGTTAGCAGCAAATACTACTCTCAGTCAGTCCAAGGCCGGTTTACCGTCTCCAGAGACAACAGCAGAGAGCAGCTGTATCTGCAGATGAACAGTCTGAAGACTGAAGATTCTGCTGTTTATTATTGTGCTCGAGAGCCACAGTGACTGGAGTTGGTTGAGCAGCTGTACAAAAATCCTATAGTACTCATTCTTTCAGGCTGGTAGTGCACAAGTTTGAAATATTTTTCATAAAATGTATGTATTTAAACATTTTATTTGTGCTGTCAAATGATTATTTTGTTCTTAATCACAATTAATCGCTGAATTTCTATAGTTAATCATGATTAATCACATGATTAAAATTCTATTATTGTTCATTTCAGAACAGTTTTTAAGTACACATTAACAATGGAAAGCAATTCTTACCAGTGTATCTTGATTGGGAATCAAATGAATGCAAAGAAAGTTACTTTATGAACTTGACTTTAAGATTTGTATTTGTTTATTATTTATTTACTGTAAACAAAAGAAAAATGTGTGAATCTGTCATTATTGCACAATTCCTCTAAACAACCAACAATCCCTATCCTTACACCACAGCAATTAACTGTGATGTAACACTAACACTTTGATTATACAAACAAAATGGTCCAAAAACCGGATGCCACAGCAGGACACTTGTAACCTTTAAATTTTTCTAATAAGGAATGTAACAATTCTCCAGGACAGAAAAGGGGGGTGGGCAATGTCCCAAATGACAAAAAATATGATACGTTAACTGTACTATAGCTCATAGGTGATAGCTCAAGCTTGACTTAAATGGTCAAGCACCATCCTCTCTAGATCTATCAGCTCTTAGTACCTTATTGTCCCACTAGAGCACTGCGCTCCCAGAATGCAGAGGTACTTGTGGTTCCTAGAGTCTCTAAAAGTAGACTAGGGGCCAGAGCCTTCAGCTACCAGGCTCCTCTCCTGTGGAACCAGCTCCCACTCTGGGTTCGCGGGGCAGACACCGTCACCACATTTAAGACTAAACTGAAAACGCTCCTCTTTGATAAAGCTTATAGTTAGGGAGTGAGGAGTTGCAGAGTCCGCCTAACTCGGCCCACCTGCTTCTCTTCGTAGTCATCAGATTTATTTATCATATAAATCTGCATAATAAACAAACTTGAAAACACATTAAAAACACAATAAAGATCACTGATTTATACAAGGTCCAAAGACAGCCCAACAATCTGGTTGCTGAAATTAAACTTCTACAAATACTTTACAGTTCTATAAAGTAAGACACAATTATATGTGTAAATGATGTGATGTGGAATCTCTGAGAATGAAAAATAATGTTATTGTTTCTTTTATAAAATCACTAGAGGACAGTCAGTGTCTAGTTTCTCTCTCCTCTGTTACTAAAAGGAGAAACTCAGATCTGATGTTCTCATTGATCTTAACGATTGATGATACTCAAACTCTAAAATAATTCATATTGCTCTGTAATAAAATCAATAGGTAAATAAGAATATGTCACTCTTTCCATCACATATTGTAATTTCATTAAAATTATTTCTAAGAGAAAACAGCTGAAAGTGGAGATGAGTGATGGCGCACGCTTAGTTATTTTTTTAGAGTTAATTTACTTGTATCGTTATGGAGATAACTAATTTATATAAAAAAGACTATTAATGTTTGAAGATAAAATAATAATATAGCCATTAAGGAATTATTGTTGTGTCTTAACAGAAATGAAAGTCTAGAAAATAAGTGGAGACAATATTGACAGTTTAATGCAATAAAAAATGAAACGTATATTTTCACTCTGCAGATATAATAACACTGAAGAAACTCTTCTATTGACTCCAGTTAGACCAACATTGATGCTTCATATGTTTGATTTTATGCAAACTCAGTGACCTTCCTTGTTTCTCAGCTATAAAAACATCACATCAGGCTGTCAGTGGAGTTCGCAGCACGTCAGTTTCAACATAAACCATGTTCTCTGGAGCTCTGCTGCTGCTGTTGGCAGCTGGATGTGAGTCTCTCTGGATTTGTTAAAGTCAACAGTTCTTCTTTTCCATTATAACTTGATCATCTATTACAAAACATTTTCTTTTTATCAGGTGTGAAGTGTGAACAGTTGACCCAGCCAGCCTCTGTGACTGTGCAGCCAGGTCAACGTCCGCCATCACCTGTCAGGTCTCTTATTCTCTCAGCAGCTACTACACAGCTTGGATCAGACAGCCTGCAGGGAAAGGACTGGAGTGGATTGGAGTGAAATATACTGGAGATTCATACTACAAAGATTCCCTGAAGAACAAGTTCAGTATCGACTTAGAGACTTCCAGCAACACAGTGACCCTAAATGGACAGAATGTGCAGCCTGAAGACACTGCTGTGTATTACTGTGCCAGGTACACACACTGGTTAAAGTTAACAGAGGAGCTATACAAAAACCTTAAAAAAGGCAGTAGGAGACTTAAAATATAATAATGGCAGTACGAGTGTTACGACCCCGCCTCTGCAGTGCAGGGGTGGTTCCTCCTGCAGGCAGAGGAGCGTCGTTAGTGATTGGAGCCACCTGGGCTCAGGGTATTTAAACTGCTTCTAACCACTCTTCTCTCTCTCTCTCTCTCTCTCTCTCTGCTCCTCCAGGTATGAACCTGTTTCGTTTGTTCCTTTATAGTTTTACTTAGTTTCCACTCAGTCATTTACACCCATACAGATTCACTCATCCATGCACTTTACATACACTTTACATTATGACATTTTTACACCTCATTCCTTTTTTCTTTGTTTAAAGTTAATAGTTTTGATTTACAATAAAGTATCTTTTTGATTGGCCTATACTTGTTGTTGGTGTCCCCTCATTTCTTTGCCACAGGCCATGAGCCGGTTTGTGACGGAGTATAAAACAAAGAGGCACACTATGACAGCAGCAGATGATTTGGGGGTTTTTGACTTCCTGTTTTATTCTTACCAACAATGTAATGATGAATAACTGACTGAGTTATAGTTTTATTGAGACTGTACTCTGAATGTATTTTTTATGTTATAAGGTTTGTAAAAAATCTGAACATTTAATTTAACATATTGTGAGAACTAATAATCACACAGTGTAATACAGTGTGTAAACTGGGTAGCACTTGTCATTCATACACATTTGAATGATCAAAATGATGCAGTCTCCCAAGTATAATTTTTTGGGTATTTACATGTTCACACTAGATTATGGAAACAATAGAATATTTCAACATAGATATGTGGATGACACAAATATACATAACGAACAGCCAATAAGTGCATTGAACAATAAATGCCCAAGACAAATATACATAAATAAATACATATCTAAAATATTTTGTGTTGGTGCCAAATAACAATTAAAGATCAATGCTCACCTTCAATCACTTAAGTAAAGAATGCCAATGTAATTCTAATATGTGTCTGTATTACATTTTCTTTCCTTCAATAATCTGCTGAACAGTTTGAAGAGTCAGATGAATGATGGAGATAATGTTGATTTGTGTTTCCACAGGTGTGAACAGTATTGATCTCATCCAGACAGACTCAATGGTTGTGCAGCCTGGACAGTCTCTGACCATCAGCTGTCAGGTCTCTGGTTATTCTTTGACTGATAACAGCTATGCAACAGGTTGGATCAGACAGAGTGAAGGAAAACCAATGGACTGGATTTCCCATCAGTGGGGTGGAGGAAACTTTTACCAAAATAATGCTCTGAAGAACAAGTTCAGCTACAGCAGAGACACTTCTGCTCTAACAGTGACTCTAAATGGACAGAATGTGCAGCCTGAGGACACAGCTGTGTATTACTGTGTACGTTACCCCACAGTGATACAAAATATTTTCTTTTTTTAACAGGTGTGAAGTGTGAACAGTTGACACAGGCAGCCTCTGTAACTGTGCAGCCAGGTCAACGTCTGACCATCTCTTATTCTTATTCAGGTCTCTTATTCTGTTGATAGTGACTACACAGCTTGGATCAGACAGCCTGCAGGGAAAGGACTGGAGTGGATTGGATATGGCTGTGCTGGGTGCACCACATACTACAAAGATTCACTGAAGAACAAGTTCAGTATCAGCTTTGACTCTTCCAGCAAGACAGTGACTCTAAATGGACAGAATGTGCAGCCTGAAGACACTGCTGTGTATTACTGTGCCAGAGAGCCACAGTAACACAAACCATCAGTAGACCCGAACAAAAACCCCTCAGAGCCTGAACACTTGTAACATGAAGCCACCAGAGGAGGAGCCCTCAGACCACTAATGGTTTCAACACCAGCTCACTGTTACAGTAAAGAGAGAAACATCTCTTTAGATTTGATAAATGGTTCTAAATTTAATTTAACAGCCACAGTTTTCATTAATTTAAATACCTTGAAATTACAATCAATGATACATCATTATACGAATAATCTTCAAGTTATGGAATAAATTCAGCTCACAACTTCTTAAAGGATGTGATCTAACTACAGTATAAATGAGTCCTCAAAGTCAGTTTCTCTTCCATAATATTATTTATAAATGTAAATCATAATTGCATAAGTAACTAAATCACTGGTCTTTGGCCAACTCCAGTGTGATGTTAATTAGTCACACCAAAGAAAAATGTCTTTTCATTAACAAAGAGTGTTTGTCAGAGATCCCCCCTTCTCTTTGTGTGAGTGTATGAGTTCCCTGAATGGTAGAGGCATTTATTGTTACTGGTAGACGGAGGGAAAGTTGAGAATTTTAATGTATCAGTGTCGATCTCATTTGATTTCCACTGCAGGAGATATCAATATAGAAGAGAATTAGAGAAAGTTGATTTTCTCTCAATACAAGATGCATATAATACATTTTCATAGTATATATACAGTATGTTTGTTTATTGTTATGCCTAGAAAAGATAGGGACATTTTTCCTGCTAAATGCAAAGCGATAGAAAATAACATCTGATAACTACATTTTAACAGCAGCTAGACATCTCTTCACAAATAGGAAGACATTTCCCTTCTGGAATTTGGCCAATATGAAAGAAGCTGTAAACTGCTAAAGCGTGGGTTAAAGATTGTCAAGGTAGAATATTGTAGTTTATTTCCCATTATTTTCTATCAGTCCAGAAATTAGTTTTCTGGACTTTGATATTTCACAGTTTCCTCTACTGTTGTAGAGATACTCTACTGATGGAAATGTATCTGTGTGACATGTTCCCATTTTAAACCTGTAGAGGGAGGTCTATGCAAACTCTTCCTCTCTTATAAACACACCATCAGCAACTTGTGCCAGAAACCCGGAGCAGTTTAATATATTTCTGAAACACTCAGATCAGAAAGCACTGAACTACAGTGTTTCTCACAGAATGGAAAATACCATTATCTGGAGTTTATTATTTGTAGTTACTATTCATGGTGAGAAAATCAGTTCTGCAATACTTCGTTAGTGAATGTCCAACCTGTGACTAACAAGTCTGTTAAATGATGATCACTTTTTTTTTTATCAATTTACAGGAGTTTGGAGTGAGATCAAACATGAGCAGTCTCCATCTGAGGTGAAAAGACCTGGAGAGACAGTGAAGATGTCATGTATCATATCTGGTTATAGCATGACAAGCAACTATATTCACTGGATCCGACAGAGACCAGGAGAAGCTCTGGAGTGGATTGGGAGGATGGATACAGGTTCAAACTCTGCTATCTATGGCAGCTCCTTTCAAAGCCGTTTCATCATGACTGAAGATGTTCCCAGCAGCACTCAGTACCTCGAGGTCCAGAGCCTGACAGCAGCAGATTCTGCTGTTTACTTCTGAGCTCGAGAAGACACAGTGAATGAAGACAGTGGAGCAGCTGCACAAAAACCTCCACAGACAACAAACAGCAATGTGATCTTAATGACATCCCCCCCTTACAAAGCTCTTTGATATATTTACATCATATTTCTATGTATTTTACTTTATACTTATGAGTAAATATGTATTCTCTGTATGATGTTACATAGCTTAGAGTATTAGACAGAGTTTCTACATTTGTCAAAGCATTATCTACTGTAATACTAAATTGCCAAAGTCAAGTACAAACCATAATGTTATAATAGTATAAAATGGTGAAATGACAATAACGTAATTGTCAAAAATTATATTAGCTGTTAATCAGAATGAAATTGCATATGATTGTAAATACTCCATGTGCTGCCTATTGTTCTCAGAATGAATAATGAGAAACAGAGCCTTGATAACAAGATTAATTATAATTTAACACATTTGAATAAACCTTGTATCTTAAAGTGTCAAAGTTCATTTGTGTATTATTTGAATATATTTGGTTGTGGTGTTAATACTGAAACATTTTAAACAAATTAAAACATGTCAGACAAAGGTCAAAACAGCTGACTTGGAGGGTTGACTCTGACTCAGTTTCATTAAATATCTCCAGTCCAGATGTTTCCTCCCTGTGAGGAGGAGTCAATGCAAAACTCAGATATCTTCACCTCTACTTATCTGAGTGCAGAGAGGAGGACAGAGAACAGTGGACACACAGTTTAACATGATGGACTATAGGACAGGACTGCTGCTTTTAACTCTCTGCTGGGCAGGTGAAGATTTTCACTGATCTTAATTTAACATAGCTTTTATTTGGTGTCATCAGCTTATTTCACTTGATGTTTTTTATATCTTGACAGGTGTTGATGGTCAGACTCTGACAGAATCAGAACCAGCGATTAAAAGACCTGGAGAATCCCACAGATTGACCTGTACAATATCTGGATTCACATTCAGCAGCTACTATATGGCCTGGGTCAGACAGGCTCCTGGAAAAGGACTGGAGTGGATCGCTCGCATAAGCACATCTAGTACTTATCTCTATTACTCCCAGTCAGTCCGGGGGAGATTCACCATCTCCAGAGATGACTCCAGCAGTAAACTCTATCTGCAGATGAACAGTCTGAAGACCGAGGACACAGCAGTGTATTACTGTGCACGAGAGACACAGTGAGAGACGATAATAGGAGAGTCATACAAAAAGTACTTCCTCTTTTTTTTCACCACCACAGACATTCAGCTGTCTCAGTCTCACCTTTTTGCCATACTGCTGATAAGTTCTCTGTATTAGTGTGGTTAAACTGTGTCCACATGTCTTCACAAGTACCTGCATGAAGATCATACAAAAATCAAAATTTTTGTAACATTTAAACATTAAAAGCTTTTTACATTATTTTCAGAATGTACACACGTTTTTTATTTTTTTTATGAAAATGATTTTCCTATACAGAACCAAATCCACACAAAATCCTGAAATTAACAATTTGTATATCCATAAAAAGGAAGTGAAGATATTTAACAAATCAAGACATTGTTGCTACTTTTGCAGGTCCTACAACATCAGCTTTAGGACCAGCAGGATGCTTAACAGCTTCTTCCCACAAGCAGTACAAATAATCAATGGACTGTGTCCCCTCCCCTCACACAGTCACTCACTACATCCAATCCCCCCAACACCTTGACAGCTAGTCACCTGTCAAGTTGATGACACTGACATTCACCTTATGATGCTTCCTATTTAACGGACTGATTGTTCTGTCTGAATGTTGGATTTTAGCTCTATTTTAGATATGACTGTTTTTTTTACTCGTAAGTATTTATTCCTGATTTTATGACTGATAAGAAACAACTTTTCGTTTCTTCTGTGAATGCAAGTAGGCCTACTCAGTGAAATGACAGATACAGTGATACTTGATACTTTTTCTTTGTCTGTTTTAAATATCCTCTGACTTGATAGATTGTTTTAATTTGTCTGTTCATAGATCTTAGCAACAACTCGTCCCATTATGAAAGCAGCTGTATCTGCAGATGAACAGTCTGAAGACTGAAGATTCTGCTGTTTATTATTGTTCTCGATGGCCACAGTGACACAGGAAGGAGGAACGCTGTACAAACACTCAACAAGCCAAAAGTTTGTTTTCTGTTTTTCACATTCACAAAAGATTATAGTTAAATAACAGTTCAAAATCATGAACACATTCAGAGAAATTTAAAGCATTACTTATGACAGGACAGTCCATTCTTCTTTTATAGCCTGTCAGTGTCCTTCTCTATGCAAAGTGAACTTCCTCACAGTCTGCTATAAAGACTTGATATCATGCTGTCAGTTGCAGCAGAAGAAGAGAAGCTCCCATCAGATCACCTTCAATAGCAACCATGTTCTCTGTAGCTCTGCTGCTGCTGCTGGCTGCTGGATCCTGTGAGTCTCACTGAGGCAGAGACACTGACAGTATGATCACAGCACACTGTTCACTGTTATTACACTGATTCAATACTCAACATGTTTTCCTCCACAGGTGTGAAGTGTGAACAGTTGACCCAGCCAGCCTCTGTGACTGTGCAGCCAGGTCTACGTCTGACCATCACCTGTCAGGTATCTTATTCTGTTGGTAGCTACTACACAGCTTGGATCAGACAGCCTGCAGGGAAAGGACTGGAGTGGATTGTAAGTGGACGTGTTGGATCCACCACATACTACAAAGATTCACTGAAGAACAAGTTCAGTATCAGCTTGGACTCTTCCAGCAAGACAGTGACTCTAAATGGACAGAATGTGCAGCCTGAAGACACTGCTGTGTATTACTGTGCCAGAGAGCCACAGTAACACAAACCATCAGTAGACCTGAACAAAAACCCCTCAGAGCCTGAACACTTGTAACATGAAGCCACCAGAGGAGGAGCCCTCAGACCACTAATGGTTTCAACACCAGCTCACTGTTACAGCAAGGAGGGAAACAGACACAAAACATATGTTTTTTAATTAAATTTAGCATTAACAGTACAATCAATCAATCAATTGAAATACTCTGACTTAACAATTAGTGATATATCATTGTATGCATATATAACCCTTCAAGTGATGGAAAAAAAATCTGTGATTTAACTACAGTATAAATGAATCCTCAAAAAGTCAGTTTCTCTCCATAATATTGTTATTTACTTTTCATTAACAATCTTATGTGTTTATAAGCGATGCAACCAACTTCTCTTTTGTGATATTCAAAAAGATCACCTGAACATTTCATCTTCATTTTCATTTATTCAAATATGTTTTGGTCAGCTGATTTACTATCATCAGTATGTAAATCAGCCTCCTAGTGTGTTGCCTCATAAAGAAGTGAAGTGTGTGTGTCAGTGCGAGACAGAAGAGCTGACATCAGTTCAGCTTCAACATCAACATGTTCTCTGTAGCTCTGATACTGCTGCTGGCTGCTGGATCCTGTGAGGAGCTTTCAGTGGATTCACTCTAATACACACATTAGAAACCCTGAATAGTCAGATGAATGATGGAGATAATGTTGATTTGTGTTTCCACAGATGTGAACAGTATTGATCTCATCCAGACAGACTCAATGGTTGTGCAGCCTGGACAGTCTCTGACCATCAGCTGTCAGGTCTCTGGTTATTCTTTGACTGATAACAGCTATGCAACAGGTTGGATCAGACAGAGTGAAGGAAAACCAATGGACTGGATTTCCCATCAGTGGGGGGGAGGAAACTTTTACCAAAATAATGCTCTGAAGAACAAGTTCAGCTACAGCAGAGATGCTTCTGCTCTAACAGTGACTCTAAAAGGACAGAATGTGCAGCCTGAGGACACAGCTGTGTATTAGTGTACAAGTAGTACCCACAGCAGCTACAAACAACCAACACACAACTAGCACACAAATACCCAGCAAGCAGCATGTGACTCTAGCACACACACATGTTCTAAATGTGAACATTAATAAAGACAACACTCTCTAATGACTTAATACAATTAATGTTTATGGAATTCAATGAATGGTATTTATCATGTTGTAAAGCCTATAAAAGATGAGAAAAAACATTTTTCCTGTTTTCATGTAACATCTGATAACTAACTACATTTAAACAGTAGCTACATCTCTTCACAAATACACAAAGTAATATTCATAAGTACAAAGCATGTATGTTATTATGACATAGTGAGATGATATTAAAGCAATTTTCAGTATATTAACAATATTATTGTAAATGATCTAATGTGCTGCCCATTATGCTCAAAGTGACTAATGAAACAGAGCATTCATTCCAAGATAAATCAAAAATTTAACACATTTTAATATCCCTTGATTTTTATGTGTCAGATATCATTTATGTATTATTAGAATGAATATGGTTGTGGTGTTAATGCCGGCTAACATTGTACACAAATTAAAACATGTCAGACAAACATTAAAACAGCTGACTTGGAGGGTTGACTCTGACTCAGTTTCATTAAATATCTCCAGTCCAGATGTTTCCTCCCTGTAAGGAGGAGTCGATGCAAAACTCAGATATCTTCACCTCTACTTATCTGAGTGCAGAGAGGAGGACAGAGAACAGTGGACACACAGTTTAACATGATGGACTATAGGACAGGACTGCTGCTCTTAACTCTCTGCTGGGCAGGTGAAGATTTTCACTGATCTTGACTTGAATTTGTCTTCAAAAAGTTGCCATCCTACAGGAAGTGATTGTTTTCTTGTTTATCTTGACAGGTGTTGATGGTCAGACTCTGACAGAATCAGAACCAGCGATTAAAAGACCTGGAGAATCTCACAGATTGACCTGTACAACCTCTGGGTTTAGTTTAAGCAGCAATCACATGGCCTGGATCAGACAGGCTCCTGGAAAAGGACTGGAGTGGATTGCCTGGAATAGTAACGGTGGTAGCACCAAATACTACTCTCAGTCAGTTCAAGGCCGGTTTACCATCTCCAGAGACAACAGCAGAGAGCAGCTGTATCTGCAGATGAACAGTCTGAAGACTGAAGATTCTGCTGTTTATTTTTGTGCTCGAGAGCCACAGTGACTGGAGTTGGTTGAGCAGCTGTACAAAATCCAACAGTACTCATTCTTTCAGGCTGGTAGTGCACAAGTTTGAAATATTTTTTTTATAGCGTTCATATATTTTATTTGGTTTATATTACATTTTTTGTTGTTTTGAGGTTGTTAAGTTGTTTTATATTCTGTAATCTAATTTTCAAATACAGTATGTTATATTATAAATTAACAATCTTCCCTGCATTATACACATTTTGGAAAACACAAAAAAGATCTCCTTTTGATAAAAGGTCCAAAGACAGCCCAACAATCAGGTTGCTGAAGTTAAACTTCTACAAATACTTTACATTTCTACAAATTAAGACACAATACACAATACATAATTACTGTTTAAGTGCATTATGTTGTTGCGAATACAGCAACCATAAAAATGTATCTGCAGTATACTGTAGTTTGTGTCAATGTAGTGACCTCAGTATTATTTTGCCAACTCACTCCTTAAATTCTTAATACATTTAATTTCATGCCACCATTAATCATATCTTATTTGTCAATGTTAAAGATGGACCAGGTCAGCACTTTATTTGGGCCACAAACATGATGAAGTAATGGATGATGCATTTTTATTTAACCATGATTACAACACTACAGGTTTTCTGAATATATGTACACTGCTGTAACTGGTCAGCTCTTTGAAAAAGACATGAACATCATTAATAAATCAGAAATCTTGATGATTCAAATACATTAATTGATGCATTAATTAATGTATTGTTCCTGCATTAAGTCATGCAGGAGATACTATTAATCCTTGTACATTACTGAAGTACTACTTTTTCATGCATGAAGTCATGCATGAATTCACGACAATTCATGTACTATAATTATAAAGTGTAACCGATAGATCAATACAAAACAAAAAGTGCTCTTGTCCTGAATGTGATACTGTATCTACCATAGAATGACAAGCAACTATAATTAAAAAATGAACAAATAATAAATGATACAAACTATAACAGAGTGCTGGTTTAGGAGCCACTCCCTCCCCATTATGTCCTGATGCAAATCTCCAGTCTGTGCAGTGTACTTCTGTCCTGCTGACTGCTCTTGTACTTTGTGTGGAGCATCAGATGTCACATCTCCAGCCTCAGGATGATGAACACACTCACTCTTCTGCTGGTTGCTCTCTCTCTGCCCTGTGAGTTCTCCTGCTTCTTGCTGTGTTATCTTTTCTCAGACAACATGGACTGATGGTCAGTCAGTGACACCAGAACACTTCCCAGATGACTGTCTGACTTTCTTCTGTGGTTCTTCTCTCCTTTCATCTCATCAGGTTGTACAGGTCAGAGTATGGAGTCCATTCCTTCCAGTTCAGTAGTGAAAAAGCCTGGGGAGACTCTCAGTCTCTCCTGCAGGGGATCTGGCTTCACATTTAGCTGCTGCAGCATGCACTGGATCAGACAACCTGCAGGAGAAGGACTGGAATGGATAGGGCATATTTACAGTGATGCTAGTGGAACACATTATGCCAGCAGTGTGCAAGGACGAGTAGAGGTCACCAGAGATAACAGCAACAGCATGGTGTATCTGAGACTGTCCAACTTAAAGCCAGAGGACTCTGCTGTGTATTACTGTGCCAGAGAAACACACTGGTTAAAGGAAGCAGAGAGGCTTGACAAAAACCTCACACAATTTATTTTCACAAATACCTCCAGGTGGCAGTAGAAGATAATATGTCAGTTTACACAAAGGAAAATATGATAGTGTCTCTAATCACACACACAAATACATGACCACAATGGAAGCAACAGCTGATGTTGTGGTTTGTGACTTCCTGTTTTCTGATGGTTAATAATGTTTATGCTTTTGATTTTGAACAGCAGGTGTTGAGAATATTTTTAAATATTTATGCATGATATATCCAGTATATGGATGGCCCACCAAATGCTGCTGAGCAGAATAAATAAGTACATCTGAGTGGAATTGAATAACTTGAAAATAATCTTCATCCTTTAAAAGAATCATAAATTACCAATATTATGAAAGATACATGAATCATATTTTCCAGAGATGTGTTGAGTTTCTTTTTGAGGAGGAGGAGTCAGTACAAATCTCTGACCTCTTCCATCTCTACATATGTGTTGCAGAGTGAAGGACAGACACTAAATCACTGACATACACACTGTAGACTGGACAGAGACAACTGGCTTTAACAATGATCAGACCTGATTATTTGGTTGTTTTTCTCATCCTGTCATTTAACTGGGCAGGTAAGAACAATAGATGCTTTTCTGATAAACCTCATTCACAGAGTAAGCTTCAGTTCAACATCATCACCACACTCAGAGAAACAGTCTCAATATCACTGTTTCATACAGACATGTTTTATTGCAGCTCCCCCAGATGTAGTTGAAGTAGACATTAAATATTCTGTTCATCTGAGTGTAAATGTAAATTTGTTTTACATGTCTGACTTGTATTCGAAGTTTTGTGAAGAATTAATAAAAATAAATTTCAGTTTGTGTTAACTTTGCCGTGATAATAATTACACTGTCTTTCAGAATCATAATCAGAATCAGAATACTTTATTGATCCACTCAGGGAAATTATTTAGTTGCAGTGTCAAAATACATGTTCATAACACAATTCCAAGCATTTACAACTTGTGACAGGTCAGTCCATCCTTCTTGTATAGCCTGTCAGTGTCCTTCTCTATGCAAAGTGAACTTCCTCACAGTCTGCTATAAAGACTTGATATCATGCTGTCAGTTGCAGCAGAAGAAGAGAAGCTCCCATCAGATCACCTTCAATAGCAACCATGTTCTCTGTAGCTCTGCTGCTGCTGCTGGCTGCTGGATCCTGTGAGTCTCACTGAGGCAGAGACACTGACAGTATGATCACAGCACACTGTTCACTGTTATTACACTGATTCAATACTCAACATGTTTTCATCCACAGGTGTGAAGTGTGAACAGTTGACTCAGCCAGCCTCTGTGACTGTGCAGCCAGGTCAACGTCTGACCATCACCTGTCAGGTCTCTTATTCTCTCAGCAGCTACTACACAGCTTGGATCAGACAGCCTGCAGGGAAATGACTGGAGTGGATTGGAATGAAATATACTGGAGCTTCATACTACAAAGATTCACTTAAGAACAAGTTCAGTATCGACTTAGAGACTTCCAGCAAGACAGTGACTCTAAATGGACAGAATATGCAGCCTGAAGACACTGCTGTGTATTACTGTGCCAGAAAGCCACAGTAACACAAACCATCAGTAGACCTGAACAAAAACCCCTCAGAGCCTGAACACTTGTAACATGAAGCCACCAGAGGAGGAGCCCTCAGACCACTAATGGTTTCAACACCAGCTCACTGTTACAGTAAAGAGAGAAACAGACACAAAACAAATGTTTTTTTAATTAAATTTAGCATTAAACAGTACAATCAATCAGTTGAAATACTCTGACTTAACAATCAGTGATACATCATTGTTTGAATATATAACCCTTCAAGTGATGGAAAAAAAATCTGTGATTTACAGTATAAATTATTCCTCAAAAAGTCAGTTTCTCTTCCATAATATTGTTATTTACTTTTCATTAACAATCTAATGTGTTTGTAAGAGATTCAACCAACTTCTCTTTTGTTATATTCAAAAACAACACCTGAAGATTTCATCTTCATTTTTATTTATTCAAATATGTTTTGGTCAGCTGATTTACTATCATCAGTATGTAAATCAGCCTCCTTGTGTGTTGCCTCATAAAGAAGTGAAGTGTGTGTGTGTCACTGAGAGACAGAAGAGCTGACATCAGTTCAGCTTCAACATCAACATGTTCTCTGTAGCTCTGACACTGCTGCTGGCTGCTGGATCCTGTGAGGAGCTTTCAGTGGATTCACTCTAATACACACATTAGAAACACTGAATAGTCAGATTAATGATGGAGATAATGTTGATTTGTGTTTCCACAGGTGTGAACAGTATTGATCTCATCCAGACAGACTCAATGGTTGTGCAGCCTGGACAGTCTCTGACCATCAGCTGTCAGGTCTCTGGTTATTCTTTGACTGATAACAGCTATGCAACAGGTTGGATCAGACAGAGTGAAGGAAAACCAATGGACTGGATTTGCCATCGGTGGGGTAGAGGAGACTTTTACCAAAATAATGTCCTGAAGAACAAGTTCCTTTACCACACACTCACGTCTACTAGCTCGGTGACATTAACAGGACAGAATCTGCAGCCTGAGGACACAGCTGTGTATTACTGTGTACGTGTAAGCTACACAGTGATAGAAACCACCAACAGACCTGCACAAATACCCAGCAACCAGCATGTGACTCAAACACAAATTTACATGAGATTGCTATGGATAAAAGCGTTAAATGTAATGTAATCACTAATTCTTGAGTTCAACTTAACATTTACCATACAAACTGCCTTTATTTATGGTTAAATGATAGAACAGTAACACTTATAATAAGGGAATGGAAATGTTTGTGACCCGACATAATATAATATTGTCAAGTAGTATGCGAGTAAGAACTAAAATTCATAAATATCCTACTTGGGTGAGCATTGTTCTCAGGCATTACTGTTTAAGTGCCTTATGTTGTTGTGAATACAGCAACCATAAAAATGCATCTGCAGTATACTGTATTTTGTGTCAATATAGTGACCCCAGTATTATTTTGCCAACCCACTCCTTACATTCTTAATACATTTAATTTAATGCCACCATTAATCATATCTTATTTGTTATTGTTAAAGATGGACCAGGTCAGCACTTTATTTGAAGGGCCACAAACATGATGAAGTAATGGATGATGCATCTTTATTTAACCATGATTACAACACTACAGGTTTTCTGAATATATGTACACTGCTGTGACTGCTCAGCTCTTTGAAGAAGACATGAACAGTCTGCTATAAAGACTTGATATCATGCTGTCAGTTGCAGCAGAAGAAGAGAAGCTCCCATCAGATCACGTTCAATAGCAACCATGTTCTCTGTAGCTCTGCTGCTGCTGCTGGCTGCTGGATCCTGTGAGTCTCACTGAGGCAGAGACACTGACAGTATGATCACAGCACACTGTTCACTGTTATTACACTGATTCAATACTCACCATGTTTTCCTCCACAGGTGTGAAGTGTTAACAGTTGACCCAGCCAGCCTCTGTGACTGTGCAGCCAGGTCTACGTCTGACCATCACCTGTCAGGTCTCTTATTCTGTTGTTAGATACGCTACAGCTTGGATCAGACAGCCTTAAGGGAAAGGACTGGAGTAGATTGTAATAGGAGGTGTTGGATACAACACATACTACAAAGATTCCCTGAAGAACAAGTTCAGTATCAGCTTCGACTCTTCCAGCAAGACAGTGACTCTAAATGGACAGAATGTGCAGCCTGAAGACACTGCTGTGTATTACTGTGCCAGAGAGCCACAGTAACACAAACCATCAGTAGACCTGAACAAAAACCCCTCAGAGCCTGAACACTTGTAACATGAAGCCACCAGAGGAGGAGCCCTCAGACCACTAATGGTTTCAACACCAGCTCACTGTTACAGTAAAGAGAGAAATAGATATTTAGCCATGAAAAAGTAAAAGTAATATAAATTTGCTTAGTATAATTTGTACAATAATATTAAATAAGTGAAGGCAATTTCCAAAAAGTGTGTTCTCTTTCTGACTCACAATATTTATACAAATTAATCTTCATCTCACATGAAATTATTATTATTATTATTATTATTAGATTTTTTTTGTTTTGACTTAATGGATGTATATTTGTATATATGGATGTATACTGAAAATGGTATGACTCTTGAAGACTTTGTGAAAAAGAGTATAACATAATTAACAACCCTTGTTTTTTTTTAAATGTAATTAATCACTTCAGGGGTAGTGTAAAAAGTCTTCACATGATGCAGACTGTGCTCAATACGTATATAATGTGGTTGTCAGCCTGTTGCACAAATTATACTGAAGGAATGTCTCACGTACAGTAAACATTCATTTTCCAGATTCACCAAACAGTGACTGAGATCAAAGTCAGATCCAGTTCCTCCCTGTGAGGAGGAGTCAATGCAAAACTCAGATATCTTCACCTCTACTTATCTGAGTGCAGAGAGGAGGACAGAGAACAGTGGACACACAGTTTAACATGATGGACTATAGGACAGGACTGCTGCTTTTAACTCTCTGCTGGGCAGGTGAAGATTTTCACTGATCTTGTTTTAACAAACAAAAGTTTTTAATTGTGTAACAACTAAATTCATGTCATGTTTTTTTATATCTTGACAGGTGTTGCAGGGTCATGACACTGACAGAATCTGAACCAGCGATTAAAGACCTGGAGAATCCCACAGATTGACCTGTACAACATCTGGATTGTCATTCAGTAGCAACAGGATGGCCTGGATCAGACAGGCTCCTGGAAAAGGACTGGAGTGTGTTGCGAGTATCTACAGTAGTACTAGCTTCTTCCACTCTCAGTCAGTCCAAGGCCGGTTTACCATCTCCAGAGACAACAGCAGAGAGCAGCTGTATCTGCAGATGAACAGTCTGAAGACTGAAGATTCTGCTGTTTATTTTTGTGCTCGAGACCCACAGTGACTGGAGTTGGTTGAACAGCTTTACAAAATCCTACAGTATTCTTACAGGGCTGATGAAGCCAAATAATGAAGATGATGTATGAATGTAATATTTATATCATATATTTTAATTTAAGTTATATATTATGAGTTTTTTTCCCAAAATTTTACATTACATATTATTTATAGATAATAAATTACCCTTCAAATTGTCTCTTCATTATATTACGTCCTGCTTTCGTGAGAAATATTATTAAAGATCATTTGTTGGTAAAAGTGCCAAAAACATCACAACGATCTGGTTGCTTAAATGAAACTACTTCAACAGGTGAAGGATGAAACAGTCTTTAGATTTTATTTTAAATGGTGATTTATCTACAGTACAGTATAATTGAATCCTCAAAAAGTCAGTTTCTCTTTCATAACATCTTTATTTCTCTTCGTTAACAATCTAAAATGTGTTTGTCAGAGAACCAATTTCCACAATTCCACCACTACCTCTAGTCTTGTCAAGAGAACCATCTGGAAGGGCTTGGAATCTGAACTTGCCGTTCAAAACTCTTTTCTTTATCCATTTCTGCCCAAGGCTTGTTTCTGCCACCCACAACATTACTGTGCATCGCTTCCTGGTTTCCCAAAACTAAAGAACGTCCCGAGGCCCAAAACGTGCATTAATCCTACATCAAAAACACCTAGTGGTGTTAAAAGCGTTTGCGTTAACTCTTTATTATGGTGTTAATTTTGACAGCCCTAGTTTAAATATTTGGAGGTTTCAATCACTGATACATCATTGTCTGTACTCCCACAAGACAGACTGAATTAGACTTTTAGAAATTGTTTAACATTAAT
Organism: Perca fluviatilis; assembly: GCF_010015445.1. Taxonomy (NCBI): domain Eukaryota; kingdom Metazoa; phylum Chordata; class Actinopteri; order Perciformes; family Percidae; genus Perca; species Perca fluviatilis. The sequence continues at coordinate 9,579,632 of NC_053126.1, read as the reverse complement.
TTACCTCATTTAAGTGATTCTGTAGAAATACAGCTGAATTTTCTTCAAAAGTTGAGTTTTGTGCTCTGAATTTTACTAGTTTAAAAATAAATGTTTGGTCTAATAATATTGTACATAAGCTTTATTCACATGAAAAACAGCAATTTGATCAAAAATAACTTTAGGAGACACCTATCTCAAGCTGACAAGGTGATTTTCCTACTACATCAACTGAAAGCAATTGTTTGAATACAAATATTATTAATAACTTTTATTTATGAACAGTAACATTATTCTATTATTTGTACGTTGCATTGGACAAAAGTGAGAGTAAATAAACACATTGAAATGTTACAAAGTGACTTAAAGTAAAAATAAATAAAAATAAAGGATTAGGTAACATCAGGTTAAAAATATGAAACAAAGTCAAAATAGTAAGAGATACGGTGAGATGATTTGTAAAAACACAAAATACAGTTAGGAGAAAGCCAAAAAAGGAGGAGTCAATGCAAAACTCAGATATCTTCCACCTCTACTTATCTGAGTGCAGAGAGGAGGACAGAGAACAGTGGACACACAGTTTCCACTGTTCTTAATCTTATATATCTTCTTTTTTTTTTTCATACAATGTTTTTTTTCCTCTTGACAGGTGTTGATGTCTTACTCTGACTGAATCTGAACCAGCGATTAAAAGACCTGGAGAATCCCACAGATTGACCTGTACAACATCTGGATTGGACATTAATGGCTACTGGTTGGCCTGGATCAGACAGGCTGCTGGAAAGGGTTGCTACTGATACTGGTGGTAGTAGCAAATACTACTCTCAGTCAGTCCAAGGCCGGTTTACCATCTCCAGAGACAACAGCAGAGAGCAGCTGTATCTGCAGATGAACAGTCTGAAGACTGAAGATTCTGCTGTTTATTATTGTGCTCGAGACCCACAGTGACTGGAGTTGGTTGAGCAGCATTACAAAATCCTACAGTACTCATTCTTTCAGGCTGATAGTGCACAAGTATTTTTCACAACATGTATGTATTTATTTATTTTTATATTAGCTTTTGTTGTTTTGAGGTTGTTAATTTGTTTAATATGCTGTTATTTACTTGAAATGTTTTTAAAATGAAGTAATAATTAATTCCAGTTAAACCAACATTGATGCTTCATATGTTTGATTTTATGCAAACTCAGTGACCTTCCTTGTTTCTCAGCTATAAAAACATCACATCAGGCTGTCAGTGAAAACATTTTTTTTTTTACAAAGACCAACAGGAAGCAGTAGGAGACCTAAAATATAATAATGGCAGTATGAGTATAAAACAAGGAGGCACACAATGACAGCAGCAGATGATTTTGGGGTTTTTGACTTACTGTTGTATTTTTACCAACAATGTAATGAGGAATAACTGACAGAGTTATAGTTTTATTGAGAAGTCTGAATGTATTTTTTCTCTGTTATAAGATTTGTAAAGAATACGAACATTCAATTTAACATATTGTGAGAAATAATAATCACACACTGTGTAAACTGGGTTGCACTTGTTGTCATTCACACACATTTGAATGATCAAAATGACGCAAAGTTTGCCAAGCATAATTTATTGGGCTTTTACATGCTCACACTACTTAGATTATGGAAACAATAGAATATCTCAACATATATATATATGGACGACACAAATGTACAGTCTGACTTATGGACTCAGCCGAATAACACATTAATAGAATAGTTAATAGACATTTTGTGCTTGTTTGAGAATCAGATGAGAAAATGTTCTAATATGTGTCTGTATTACATTTTCTTTCCTTTAATAAAATAAATGGTCATAAAATGGTCAAAAATCAGTGATTTAACTACAGTATAAATTAATCCTCAAAAAGTCACATTCTCTTCCATAATATTGTTACTTACTTTTCATTAACAATCTAATGTGTTTGTAAGAGATTCAACCAACTTCTCTTTAGTGAAATTCAAAAACAACACCGGAGCATTTCATCTTCATTTTGATTTATTCAAATATACTTTAGTCAGCTGATTTAATATCACCAGTATGTAAATCAGCCTCCTTGTGTGTTGCCTCATAAAGAAGTGAAGTGTGTGTGTCAGTGCGAGACAGAAGAGCTGACATCAGTTCAGCTTCAACATCAACATGTTCTCTGTAGCTCTGCTGCTGCTGGCTGCTGGATCCTGTGAGGAGCTTTCAGTGGATTCACACTAATACACACATTAGAAACCCTGAATAGTCAGATGAATGATGGAGATAATGTTGATTTGTGTTTCCACAGATGTGAACTGTATTGATCTCATCCAGACAGACTCAATGGTTGTGCAGCCTGGACAGTCTCTGACCATCAGCTGTCAGGTCTCTGGTTATTCTCTGACTGATAACAGCTATGCAACAGGTTGGATCAGACAGAGTGAAGGAAAACCAATGAACTGGATTTGCAATTGGTGGGGTGGAGGAGACTTGATCAAAATAATGCTCTGAAGAACAAGTTCCTTTACCACACACTCACGTCTACTAGCTCGGTGACATTAACAGGACAGAATCTGCAGCCTGAGGACACAGCTGTGTATTACTGTGTGCGTGTAAGCTACACAGTGATACAAACCACCAACAGACCTGCACAAATACCCAGCAACCAGCATGTGACTCAAACACGAATTTACATGAGATTGCTATGGATAAAAATGATTACAACACTACAGGTTTTCTGAATATATGTACATTGCTGTGACTGGTCAGTTCTTTGAAGAAGACATGAACATCATTAATAAATCAGAAATCTTGATGATTCAAATACCTTAATTGATGCATTAATTATTATATTGTTCCTGCATTAAGTCAAGCATGAATTCACAACAATTCACCTACCACAATTATAAAGTGTAACTGATAGAACAATACAAAACAAAAAGTGCTCTTGTCTCTGAATGTGATATTGTATCTAACATAGAATGACAAGCAACTATAATTAAAAAATGAACAAATAATAAACGATACAAACTATAACAGAGTGCTGGTTTAGGAGCCACTCCCTCCCCATTATGTCCTGATGCAAATCTCCAGTCTGTGCAGTGTACTTCTGTCCTGCTGACTGCTCTTGTACTTTGTGTGGAGCATCAGATGTCACATCTCCAGCCTCAGGATGATGAACACACTCACTCTTCTGCTGGTTGCTCTCTCTCTGCCCTGTGAGTTCTCCTGCTTCTGGCTGTTTTATCTTTTCTCAGACAACATGGCCTGATGGTCAGTCAGTGACACCAGAACACTTCCCAGATGACAGTCTGACTTTCTTCTGTGGTTCTTCTCTCCTTTCATCTCATCAGGTTGTACAGGTCAGAGTATGGAGTCCATTCCTTCCAGTTCAGTAGTGAAAAAGCCTGGGGACACTCTCAGTCTCTGCTGCAGGGGATCTGGCTTCACATTTAGCTGCTGCAGCATGAGCTGGATCAGACAACCTGCAGGAGAAGCACTGGAATGGATAGGGCTTATTTACAGCGATGCTAGTGGAACAGATTATGCCAGCAGTGTGCAAGGACGAGTAGCGCTCACCAGAGATAACAGCAACAGCATGGTGTATCTGAGACTGTCCAACTTAAAGCCAGAGGACTCTGCTGTGTATTACTGTGCCAGAGAAACACACTGGTTAAAGGAAGCTGGCTTGAGAAAAACCTCACACAATATATTTTCGCAAATACCTCCAGGTGGCAGTAGAAGATAATATGTCAGATTACACAAAGGAGAATATGACAGTGTCTCTAATCACACACACAAATACATGACCACAATGGAAGCAACAGCTGATGTCATGGTTTGTGACTTCCTGTTTTGTGATGGTTAATAATGTTTTTGCCTTTTATTTTGTACAGCAGGTGTTGAGAATATATTTAGACATTTATGAATGATATATCAAGTATATGGATGGCTCACCAAATGCTGCTGAGCAGAATAAATGAATACATCTAAGTGGAATTGAATAACTTGAAAATAATCTTCATCATTACACAAAATCATAAATTAACAATATTATGAAAGATACATAAATCATATTTTTCCAGAGATGTGTTGAGTTTCTGTTTGAGGAGGAGGAGTCAATGCAAATCTCTGACCTCTTCCATCTCTACATATGTGTTGCAGAGTGAAGGACAGACACTAAATCATTGACATACACACTGTAGACTGGACAGAGACAACTGGCTTTAACAATGATCAGACCTGATTATTTGGTTGTTTTTCTCATCCTGTCATTTAACTGGGCAGGTAAGAACAATAGATGTTTTTATGATAAACCTCATTCACAGAGTAAGCTTCAGTTCAACATCTTCACCACACTCAGAGAAACAGTCTCAATATCACTGTTTCATACAGACATGTTTTATTGCAGCTCCCCCAGATGATGTTGAAGCAGACATTAAATACCTTATTGATCTGAGTGTAAATGTAAATCTGTTTGTTTTACATGTCTGACTTGTAATTTTAGATAGTTTTGTGAAGAATTAATAAAAAAAAATTAAATTTGTGTTAACTTTACCGTGATAATAATTACATTGTCTTTCAGAATCATAATCAGAATGAAAATACTTTATTGATCCACTCAGGGAAATTATTTAGTTACAGTGTCAACATACATGTTCATAACACAATTCCAAGCATTGACAATTTTTGACAGGACAGTCTATCCTTCTTTTATAGTCTGTCAGTGATCTTCTCTATGCAAAGTCAGCTTCCTCACAGTCTGCTATAAAGACTTGATATCATGCTGTCAGTTGCAGCAGAAGAAGAGAAGCTCCCATCAGATCACCTTCAATAGCAACCATGTTCTCTGTAGCTCTGCTGCTGCTGCTGGCTGCTGGATCCTGTGAGTCTCACTGAGGCAGAGACACTGACAGTATGATCACAGCACACTGTTCACTGTTATTACACTGATTCAATACTCAACATGTTTTCCTCCACAGGTGTGAAGTGTGAACAGTTGACCCAGCCAGCCTCTGTGACTGTGCAGCCAGGTCAACGTCTGACCATCACCTGTCAGGTCTCTTATTCTGTTGGTAGCTACGTTACAGCTTGGATCAGACAGCCTGCAGGGAAAGGACTGGAGTGGATTGTACTTGGCTGTGTTGGATGCACCACATACTACAAAGATTCACTGAAGAACAAGTTCAGTATCAGCTTCGACTCTTCCAGTAACACAGTGACTCTAAATGGACAGAATGTGCAGCCTGAAGACACTGCTGTGTATTACTGTGCCAGAGAGCCACAGTAACACAAACCATCAGTAGACCTGAACAAAAACCCCTCAGAGCCTGAACACTTGTAACATGAAGCCACCAGAGGAGGAGCCCTCAGACCACTAATGGTTTCAACACCAGCTCACTGTTACACTAAAGAGAGAAAAAGATATTTAGCAATGAAAAAGTAAAAGTAATATAACTTTGCTTAGTATAATTTGTACAATAATATTAAATAAGTGAATGCAATTTCCAAAAAGTGTGTTCTCTTTCTGACTCACAATATTTATACAAATTAATCTTCATCCCACATGAAATTAACTTAAATAATGGATTTTTTTTGGTTTGACTTAATGGATGTATATTTGTATATATGGATGTATACTGAAAATGGTATGACTCTTGAAGACTTTGTGAAAAACAGTATAACATAATTAACAACCCTTGTTTTTTCTCTTTTACAATTTAAATGTAGTTAATCACTTCATGGGTAGTGTAAAAAGTCTTCACATGATGCAGACTGTGCTCAATACGTATATAATGTGTTTGTCAGCCTATTGCACAAATTATACTGAAGGAATGTATCATGTACAGTAAACATTCATTTTCCAGATTCACCAAACAGTGACTGAGATCAAAGTCAGATCCAGTCCCTCCCTGTGAGGAGGAGTCGGTGCAAAACTCAGATATCTTCCACCTCTACTTATCTGAGTGCAGAGAGGAGGACAGAGAACAGTGGACACACAGTTTAACATGATGGACTATAGGACAGGACTGCTGCTTTTAACTCTCTGCTGGGCAGGTGAAGAATTTCACTGATCTTGTTTTAACAAACAAAAGTTTTTAATTGTGTAACAACTAAATTCATGTCATGTTTTTTTTATATCTTGACAGGTGTTGATGGTCAGACTCTGACAGAATCTGAACCAGCAATTAAAAGACCTGGAGAATCCCACAGATTGACCTGTACAACATCTGGATTGTCATTCAGTAGCAACAGGATGGCCTGGATCAGACAGGCTCCTGGAAAAGGACTGGAGTGTGTTGCGAGTATCTACAGTAGTACTAGCTTCTTCCACTCTCAGTCAGTTCAAGGCCGGTTTACCATATCCAGAGACAACAGCAGAGAGCAGCTGTATCTGCAGATGAACAGTCTGAAGACTGAAGATTCTGCTGTTTATTATTGTGCTCGAGACCCACAGTGACTGGAGTTGGTTGAACAGCTTTACAAAATCCTACAGTATTCTTACAGGGCTGATGAAGCCAAATAATGAAGATGATGTATGAATGTAATATTTATATCATATATTTTAATTTAAGTTATATATTATGAGTTTTTTTCCCAAAATTTTACATTACATATTATTTATCGATAATAAATTACCCTTCAAATTGTCTCTTCATTATATTACGTCCTGCTTTCGTGAGAAATATTATTAAAGATCATTTGTTGGTAAAAGTGCCAAAAACATCACAACGATCTGGTTGCTTAAATGAAACTACTTCAACTCCTGCAGTAAGAAACATTTCTTGTCTTTCCTCATCCTCCCTGGTCTGATAAACTCTGCCCTGTCTCACATGACTAATGTCCTCAGGTCAAGTCATTCAAAATGAGACAACACAGACATTTGAGTATGATTGTTGCATGACGCATTTAAGAATTCTGAATAAAACCAAGTAAAAATCATGCTGCCTGATATTTGATATGATTTTATTTCTGACATAACCACACACATAAAGTAAATTAACATAAATATGTTGTTTATTACAGAAGAGTAACTTGTAAATGGATGAACTACAATAGTTTTCATCTATGTTAAAGGATTTCGTTTTTTGCATTTTGTCATGTTTCAGTTCCTGAGCAGCTGTTTTCCTTTAAAAGGCTCAAAGTTTCTCTGTATGTCTGTTTCTTTAAACACTGCAAACACTGAAACCATTAAAAGTCTTTTATTAAAAGCTGCAAAATATATTACTACTTACATGATTCATGCTGCTGTTAGTGTATTTATGCTTGCACCAAATACAGTCAGTAAGCAAATATATGAAAAAATGAATGCAGGTAGCAGCTACTACACAGCTTGTATCAGACAGCATGCAGGGAAAGGACTGGAGTGATTGTACATGGTGGTGTTACATCCACCAAACTACAAAGATTCACTGAAGAACAAGTTCAGTATCGAATTAAGACTCTCCCAGTGACTCATCAGTAGACCTGAACAAAAACCCCTCAGAGCCTGAACACTTGTAACATGAAGCCACCAGAGGAGGAGCCCTCAGACCACTAATGGTTTCAACAGCAGCTCACTATTAAAGTAAAAAGAGAAACAGACACAACACAAATGGTTCTTACAGTAATTACATTTAACACAGTACAGTTAATCAATTTAAATACTCTGACATTGCAATCAGTGATACAGCATTGAATGTATATATAAAAGTTGTGGAATGAATTCAGTAATTTAACTTCAGTATAAATGAATCCTAAAAAAGTAATTTTCTCTTCCATAATATCATGATTTACTTTTCATTAACAATCCAACATATGTTTGTCAGAGATTCAGGTTTCACCTTCTCTTTATGTGAGATGAAAAACAACACTTGAATATTTCATCTTCATTTTGATTTATTCAAATATACTATAGTCAGCTGATTTACTATCATCAGTATGTAAATCAGCCTCCTTGTGTGTTGCCTCATAAAGAAGTGAAGTGTGTTCAGTCCATTCCATAAGGTCACCCCACAAACTGAAACACACATGCTTTCAACAGTAGTTCGCACAAGAGGTTGCTTAAACATACAATGACCTCTTAGATGATATCCCCCATTTCTTTCATTAATCATTGCACATATGTTACATGGTAAATTATGTTCTTTATCTTTAAACATAAATTGTGCAGTTTTAAATGTAACAATGTCCATAAATTTCAGCAAATGTGATTTAAAGAACAGATGATTAGTGTGTTCATAATACCCCTATTTATTATCCTAATTGCTCATTTTTGCAATGCGCAAATTTTCTTCAAGTTGCTTTTGTAAGTATTTCCCCAAACTTCCACACAATATAACATATATGGTATAATAAGTGTGCAGTACAGAGTATGTAAAGTATTTTTGTTCAAGATGTATCTAGTTTTGCTCAATATACCAATACTCCTGGCCATCTTTGTGCAAAAATATTTAATGTGTGGCTTCCAGCAGAGTTTATGGTCAAGAACAACACCCAGAAATTTATTTTCATAGACTCTTTCAACTGTTTCATTATCAATTACTATTTCAACATCTCTATTTATAGTACGATTTCCGAATTTCATGAACTTAGTTTTGTTTAAAGTTAACTTATTTGAATCAAACCAGAGTTTTAATTTATTCATTTCATTAGTGACCATTTCCAGCGTCTGCTGCAAGTTATCCCCACAACCAAAAATATTTGTGTCGTCTGCAAAAATAGTAAATTTTAGTACATGTGATGATTTACAAATATCATTTAAGTAAAGGATAAAGAATTTGGGGCCTAAAACTGACCCCTATGGAACTCCACAGGAAATATTAAGACTCATTGACCGGTAATTATCCATTTGAACAAACTGACTCCTGTTTTCAATATAGTTTATCCAGTTAAAGGCCACACCTCTTATGCCATACCTTTCCAATTTTTTTAACAGGATTTTGTAATCAACAGTATCAAAAGCTTTTTGTAGATCTATGAAAACCCCAACTGCATAGTTTTTATTTTCAATACAATTTGTTAATCTTTCAACTAACTCAATAAGTGCCATAGACGTTGATCTACCAGATCTGAATCCATACTGACTGTCAATTAGTAAATTGTTTTTATCAATGAAGTTATCTAACTTTTTGACAAGTAGTTTTGCAAGAATTTTTGAGAAATGTGAAAGCAGAGATATTGGTCTATAGTTATTGAAAATATGTGAGTCACCGGATTTATACAATGGGGATACTTTAGCTACTTTCATCTTATCAGGAAATACTCCTGTTTTAAATGATAGATTATATATATATGATAGTGGGTCAACTATCCTGTCTATTACTTTTTTACTAGAGACATATCAATGTCATCACAATCTTTGGACGTTTTATTATTACATTTATTTACAATCTCTATAATTTCCCTGCCTTCTACAGTTCCCAAAAACAATGAATATGGGTTATTGTCCACATGGTCCATCACAAAGTAATTCGTTCCTGTGTAATTTATGTCTTTGGCCAGATTAGGATCCACATTAACAAAGTAATTGTTGAATCTGTCAACCACTTCATTCATATTTGACCACGTCTTGTCATTCTCATTAAAGTCCTTTTGTAATAATGGCATTTATTGTATTCCATGTTCCTTTAACATTATCTTTGTTATTTTCTAGTAATTAGTTATAATACTCCCTCTTACATACCCTCATTATGGTAGTTAACTTGTTTTTATATTTCTTATATTTTAACTCAGATTCTTTCGTTCTATATTTTATGAAATTCCTATAAAGGGTATTTCTTTTTTACAGGCATTTTGAATTCCTTTGGATATCCAGGGTGTTTGAGAATGTTTCCTTTTATTACAATATTGTTTAATTGGACAGTGTTTATTATATAAAGTTATAAATATATCTAAGAATAGTTCATTTGCCTTGTTAGGGTCAGCGTCCTTCATTACTTCCTTCCAATTATACTTTATTAGCTCCATTCTAAATGCAGAAATAGTTTCTTCAGTCCTTAATCTCTTAAATATAGTCTCATTGCACTCAATTTTCCCAATAAAATTAAAGTCATGAGTCACAAAGATTGGTAGGTGGTCACTTATGTCATTGATTAATATTCCACTTAAAGAATTGATTTCCATATTATTTGTAAAAATGTTATCTATCAGAGTGGCACCATTGCATGTTATTTTGGTAGGTTTTGTGATTGTTGGAAAAAGACTCAAACTATACATAGTTTCAATGAACTCTTCCGTCGATTTGTGTTTGTTGGGATTTAGTAGGTCAATGTGGAAATCCCCACATATATAGTTGACTTTAGGCTTTACTTTATTAAACATTTTTTTCCATTATTTCTGTGAATATTTCAACATTGGATCCTGGTTTCGTATATACACAACTTACTATGACATTCTTCATTTTTTTCATACATAATTCAATTGAGATACACTCCATTATATCATCCATGACAAATGTCATGTTTTCAACAACCTTGTAAATTAGCCCTTTCTCAATAAAAAGCACCACCCCCCCTCCACAACCGTTTACTCTATTCACATAATTAAATTCATATCCCTGTAACTCAAAATCCACACCCCTAATGGCATTAATCCATGTTTCTGAAATGGCTATAATATTAAAGGGTTTCTTGAACTGTCCTAAATATTCATTTATATTCTGGAAGTTTGAATACAGACTTCTGCTGTTAAAATTAATGATAGATATGCCATCATCAATTTTAGTATTATTATTAAACTGTTGCTCTGTGTAATAGCTGCAGTTATTATTTATGTTAACATAAAAGTAATTTTCTGGATCAATGTTCTGTTCAAAATCAAGCGCACTTTGGTCATTATCAGAACAACTAGAAAAATGAAAACTAGTCCTATTATTAGACATAACAAAAAAATAAAGCTTTAACAATGGAAAAATAAAATAAAATAATATAAAAGTTACATCAACCAACTCATAGGAATTTGAATTAGGTACGTCCAAACTTGTCGAGCTGCTCAATGCTAGCCTGGTTGACACCAGACCCTTCTCAGCAGAGCAAATCTCAAATTTGCCAGAAGTTCGTCAGGGTTTAACCAGGCTAATGAAAAACAGCAATTTGATCAAAAATAACTTTAGGAGACATGAGATGTTGTTTACCTATCTCAAGCCGACAAGGTGATTTACTACATCAACTGAAAGCAATTTATATTATACATATTACATTATTCCATAATTGGTACATTGCATTGGACAAACATGAGAATAAATAAACATATTCAAATGTTACAAAGTGACTTTCTGTAAAAAAAAAAAAAAAAAAAAGGATTAGGTAACATCAGTTTAAAAATGTGAAACAAAGTCAAAATGGTAAAAGATACGGTGAGATGATTTGGTAAAACACAAAATACAGTTAGGAGAAAGCCAAAAAAGGAGGAGTCAATGCAAAACTCAGATATCTTCCACCTCTACTTATCTGAGTGCAGAGAGGAGGACAGAGAACAGTGGACACACAGTTTAACATGATGGACTATAGGACAGGACTGCTGCTTTTAACTATCTGCTGGGCAGGTGAAGATTTTCACTTATCTTGATTTGACATTCCCATTTGTATTACTGACATATTTCACATGAAGATTTTCGCTGATCTTAATTTGACACAGATTTTATTTTGTGTCATCCGCTTATTTCACTTGATGTTTTTTATCCTCTTGACAGGTGTTGATGGTCAGACTCTGACAGAATCTGAACCAGCAATTAAAAGGCCTGGAGAATCTCACAGATTGACCTGTACAACATCTGGATTGTCATTCAGTAGCTACTATATGGCCTGGATCAGACAGGCTCCTGGAAAAGGACTGGAGTGGGTTGCTACTGATGCTGGTGTTAGCAGCAAATACTACTCTCAGTCAGTCCAAGGCCGGTTTACCGTCTCCAGAGACGACAGCAGAGAGCAGCTGTATCTGCAGATGAACAGTCTGAAGACTGAAGATTCTGCTGTTTATTATTGTGCTCGAGAGCCACAGTGACTGGAGTTGGTTGAGCAGCTGTACAAAAATCCTATAGTACTCATTCTTTCAGGCTGGTAGTGCACAAGTTTGAAATATTTTTCATAAAATGTATGTATTTAAACATTTTTATGTGGTGTCAAATGATTATTTTGTTTTTAATCACAATTAATCGCTGAATTTCTATAGTTAATCATGATTAATCACATGATTAAAATTCTATTATTGTTCATTTCAGAACAGTTTTTAAGTACACATTAACAATGGAAAGCAATTCTTACCAGTGTATCTTGATTGGGAATCAAATGAATGCAAAGAAAGTTACTTTATGAACTTGACTTTAAGATTTGTATTTGTTTATTATTTATTTACTGTAAACAAAAGAAAAATGTGTGAATCTGTCATTATTGCACAATTCCTCTAAACAACCAACAATCCCTATCCTTACACCACAGCAATTAACTGAGATGTAACACTAACACTTTGATTATACAAACAAAATGGTCCAAAAACCGGATGCAGGACACTTGTAACCTTTAAATTTTTCTAATAAGGAATGTAACAATTCTCCAGGACAGAAAAGGGGGGTGGGCAATGTCCCAAATGACAAAAACAGTCAAAAATATCATACGTTAACTGTACTATAGCTCATAGGTGATAGCTCAAGCTTGACTTAAATGGTCAAGCACCATCCTATCTAGATCTATCAGCTCTTAGTACCTTATTGTCCCACTAGAGCACTGCGCTCCCAGAATGCAGAGGTACTTGTGGTTCCTAGAGTCTCTAAAAGTAGACTAGGGGCCAGAGCCTTCAGCTACCAGGCTCCTCTCCTGTGGAACCAGCTCCCACTCTGGGTTCGCGGGGCAGACACCGTCACCACATTTAAGACTAAACTGAAAACGCTCCTCTTTGATAAAGCTTATAGTTAGGGAGTGAGGAGTTGCAGAGTCCGCCTAACTCGGCCCACCTGCTTCTCTTCGTAGTCATCAGATTTATTTATCATATAAATCTGCATAATAAACAAACTTGAAAACACATTAAAAACACAATAAAGATCACTGATTTATACAAAGTCCAAAGACAGCCCAACAATCTGGTTGCTGAAATTAAACTTCTACAAATACTTTACAGTTCTATAAAGTAAGACACAATTATATGTGTAAATGATGTGATGTGGAATCTCTGAGAATGAAAAATAATGTTACTGTTTCTTTTATAAAATCACTAGAGGACAGTCAGTGTCTAGTTTCTCTCTCCTCTGTTACTAAAAGGAGAAACTCAGATCTGATGTTCTCATTGATCTTAACTGACTGATACTCAAACTCTAAAATAATTCATATTGCTCTGTAATAAAATCAATAGGTAAATAAGAATATGTCACTCTTTCCATCACATATTGTAATTTCATTAAAATTATTTCTAAGAGAAAACAGCTGAAAGTGGAGATGAGTGATGGCAGCATTTAACGTTATTGTTTAGAGTTAATTTACTTGTATCGTGTATGGAGATAACTAATTTATATAAAAAAGACTATTAATGTTTGAAGATAAAATAATAATATAGCCATTAAGGAATTATTGTTGTGTCTTAACAGAAATGAAAGTCTAGAAAATAAGTGGAGACAATATTGACAGTTTAATGCAATAAAAAATGAAACGTATATTTTCACTCTGCAGATATAATAACACTGAAGAAACTCTTCTATTGACTCCAGTTAGACCAACATTGATGCTTCATATGTTTGATTTTATGCAAACTCAGTGACCTTCCTTGTTTCTCAGCTATAAAAACATCACATCAGGCTGTCAGTGGAGTTCGCAGCACGTCAGTTTCAACATAAACCATGTTCTCTGGAGCTCTGCTGCTGCTGTTGGCAGCTGGATGTGAGTCTCTCTGGATTTGTTAAAGTCAACAGTTCTTCTTTTCCATTATAACTTGATCATCTATTACAAAGCATTTTCTTTTTTATCAGGTGTGAAGTGTGAACAGTTGACCCAGCCAGCCTCTGTGACTGTGCAGCCAGGTCAACGTCTGACCATCACCTGTCAGGTCTCTTATTCTCTCAGCAGCTACTACACAGCTTGGATCAGACAGCCTGCAGGGAAAGGACTGGAGTGGATTGGAGTGAAATATACTGGAGATTCATACTACAAAGATTCCCTGAAGAACAAGTTCAGTATCGACTTAGAGACTTCCAGCAACACAGTGACTCTAAATGGACAGAATGTGCAGCCTGAAGACACTGCTGTGTATTACTGTGCCAGGTACACACACTGGTTAAAGTTAACAGAGGAGCTATACAAAAACCTTAAAAAAGGCAGTAGGAGACTTAAAATATAATAATGGCAGTACGAGTGTTACGACCCCGCCTCTGCAGTGCAGGGGTGGTTCCTCCTGCAGGCAGAGGAGCGTCGTTAGTGATTGGAGCCACCTGGGCTCAGGGTATTTAAACTGCTTCTAACCACTCTTCTCTCTCTCTCTCTCTCTCTCTCTCTGCTCCTCCAGGTATGAACCTGTTTCGTTTGTTCCTTTATAGTTTTACTTAGTTTCCACTCAGTCATTTACACCCATACAGATTCACTCATCCATGCACTTTACATACACATTTACATTATGACATTTTTACACCTCTTTCCTTTTTCTTTGTTTAAAGTTAATAGTTTTGATTTACAATAAAAGTATCTTTTGATTGGCCTATACTTGTTGTTGGTGTCCCCTCATTTCTTTGCCACAGGCCATGAGCCGGTTTGTGACGGAGTATAAAACAAAGAGGCACACTAGCAGCAACAGCAGATGATTTGGGGGTTTTGACTTCCTGTTTTATTCTTACCAACAATGTAATGATGAATAACTGACTGAGTTATAGTTTTATTGAGACTGTACTCTGAATGTATTTTTTATGTTATAAGGTTTGTAAAAATCTGAACATTTAATTTAACATATTGTGAGAACTAATAATCACACAGTGTAATACAGTGTGTAAACTGGGTAGCACTTGTCATTCATACACATTTGAATGATCAAAATGATGCAGTCTCCCAAGTATATATTTTTGGGTATTTACATGTTCACACTAGATTATGGAAACAATAGAATATTTCAACATAGATATGTGGATGACACAAATATACATAACGAACCGCCAATAAGTGCATTGAACAATAAATGCCCAAGACAAATATACATAAATAAATACATATCTAAAATATTTTGTGTTGGTGCCAAATAACAATTAAAGATCAATGCTCACCTTCAATCACTTAAGTAAAGAATGCCAATGTAATTCTAATATGTGTCTGTATTACATTGTCTTTCCTTCAATAATCTGCTGAACAGTTTGAAGAGTCAGATGAATGATGGAGATAATGTTGATTTGTGTTTCCACAGGTGTGAACAGTATTGATCTCATCCAGACAGACTCAATGGTTGTGCAGCCTGGACGAGTCTCTGACCATCAGCTGTCAGGGTCTCTGGTTATTCTTTGACTGATAACAGCTATGCAACAGGTTGGATCAGACAGAGTGAAGGAAAACCAATGGACTGGATTTCCCATCAGTGGGGTGGAGGAAACTTTTACCAAAATAATGCTCTGAAGAACAAGTTCAGCTACAGCAGAGACACTTCTGCTCTAACAGTGACTCTAAATGGACAGAATGTGCAGCCTGAGGACACAGCTGTGTATTATGCTGTATGCGTTACCCCACAGTGATACAAATATTTTTTTTTAACAGGTGTGAAGTGTGAACAGTTGACACAGTCTGTCTGTGCCGTCACGTTGACCATCACCTGTCAGTCTCTTTTGTCTACACAGCTGTGTATTACTGTGTACGTTACCCCACAGTGATACAAAATATTTTCTTTTAACAGGTGTGAAGTGTGAACAGTTGACACAGGCAGCCTCTGTAACTGTGCAGCCAGGTCAACGTCTGACCATCTCTTATTCTTAATTCAGGTCTCTTATTCTGTTGATAGTGACTACACAGCTTGGATCAGACAGCCTGCAGGGAAAGGACTGGAGTGGATTGGATATGGCTGTGCGGGTGGCCCACATACTACAAAGATTCACTGAAGAACAAGTTCAGTATCAGCTTTGACTCTTCCAGCAAGACAGTGACTCTAAATGGACAGAATGTGCAGCCTGAAGACACCGTGTAGTTACTGTGCCAGAGAGCCACAGTAACACAAACCATCAGTAGACCTGAACAAAAACCCCTCAGAGCCTGAACACTTGTAACATGAAGCCACCAGAGGAGGAGCCCTCAGACCACTAATGGTTTCAACACCAGCTCACTGTTACAGTAAAGAGAGAAACATCTCTTTAGATTTTATAAATGGTTCTAAATTCAACAACCACGTTTTACCGTATTCTTAATTTAAATACCTTGAAATTACAATCAATGATACATCATTATACGAATAATCTTCAAGTTATGGAATAAATTCAGCTCACAACTTCTTAAAGGATGTGATCTAACTACAGTATAAATGAGTCCTCAAAGTCAGTTTCTCTTCCATAATATTATTTATAAATGTAAATCATAATTGCATAAGTAACTAAATCACTGGTCTTTGGCCAACTCCAGTGTGATGTTAATTAGTCACACCAAAGAAAAATGTCTTTTCATTAACAAAGAGTGTTTGTCAGAGATCCCCCCTTCTCTTTGTGTGAGTGTATGTTTATATAGTTCCCTGAATGGTAGAGGCATTTATTGTTACTGGTAGACGGAGGGAAAGTTGAGAATTTTAATGTATCAGTGTCAATCTCATTTGATTTCCACTGCAGGAGATATCAATATAGAAGAGAATTAGAGAAAGTTGATTTTCTCTCAATACAAGATGCATATAATACATTTTCATAGTATATATACAGTATGTTTGTTTATTGTTATGCCTAGAAAAGATAGGGACATTTTTCCTGCTAAATGCAAAGCGATAGAAAATAACATCTGATAACTACATTTTAACAGCAGCTAGACATCTCTTCACAAATAGGAAGACATTTCCCTTCTGGAATTTGGCCAATATGAAAGAAGCTCTAAACTGCTAAAGCGTTGGTTAAAGATTGTCAAGGTAGAATATTGTAGTTTATTTCCCATTATTTTCTATCAGTCCAGAAATTAGTTTTCTGGACTTTGATATTTCACAGTTTCCTCTACTGTTGTAGAGATACTCTACTGATGGAAATGTATCTGTGTGACATGTTCCCATTTTAAACCTGTAGAGGGAGGTCTATGCAAACTCTTCCTCTCTTATAAACACACCATCAGCAACTTGTGCCAGAAACCCGGAGCAGTTTAATATATTTCTGAAACACTCAGATCAGAAAGCACTGAACTACAGTGTTTCTCACAGAATGGAAAATACCATTATCTGGAGTTTATTATTTGTAGTTACTATTCATGGTGAGAAAATCAGTTCTGCAATACTTCGTTAGTGAATGTCCAACCTGTGAGTAACAAGTCTGTTAAATGATGATCACTTTTTTTTTTAATCAATTTACAGGAGTTTGGAGTGAGATCAAACATGAGCAGTCTCCATCTGAGGTGAAAAGACCTGGAGAGACAGTGAAGATGTCATGTATCATATCTGGTTATAGCATGACAAGCAACTATATTCACTGGATCCGACAGAGACCAGGAGAAGCTCTTGAGTGGATTGGGAGGATGGATACAGGTTCAAACTCTGCTATCTATGGCAGCTCCTTCCAAAGCCGTTTCATCATGACTGAAGATGTTCCCAGCAGCACTCAGTACCTCGAGGTCCAGAGCCTGACAGCAGCAGATTCTGCTGTTTACTTCTGAGCCTCGAGAAGACACAGTGAATGAAGACAGTGGAGCAGCTGCACAAAAACCTCCACAGACAACAAACAGCAATGTGATCTTAATGACATCCCCCCCTTACAAAGCTCTTTGATATATTTACATCATATTTCTATGTATTTTACTTTATACTTATGAGTAAATATGTATTCTCTGTATGATGTTACATAGCTTAGAGTATTAGACAGAGTTTCTACATTTGTCAAAGCATTATCTACTGTAATACTAAATTGCCAAAGTCAAGTACAAACCATAATGTTATAATAGTATAAAATGGTGAAATGACAATAACGTAATTGTCAAAAAATTATATTAGCTGTTAATCAGAATGAAATTGCATATGATTGTAAATACTCCATGTGCTGCCTATTGTTCTCAGAATGAATAATGAGAAACAGAGCCTTGATAACAAGATTAATTATAATTTAACACATTTGAATAAACCTTGTATCTTAAAGTGTCAAAGTTCATTTGTGTATTATTTGTATATATTTGGTTGTGGTGTTAATACTGAAACATTTTAAACAAATTAAAACATGTCAGACAAAGGTCAAAACAGCTGACTTGGAGGGTTGACTCTGACTCAGTTTCATTAAATATCTCCAGTCCAGATGTTTCCTCCCTGTGAGGAGGAGTCAATGCAAAAACTCAGATATCTTCACCTCTCTACTTATCTGAGTGCAGAGAGGAGGACAGAGAACAGTGGACACACAGTTTAACATGATGGACTATAGGACAGGACTGCTGCTTTTAAACTCTTCTGGGCAGGTGAAGATTTTCACTGATCTTAATTTAACATAGCTTTTATTTGGTGTCATCAGCTTATTTCACTTGATGTTTTTTATATCTTGACAGGTGTTGATGGTCAGACTCTGACAGAATCAGAACCAGCGATTAAAAGACCTGGAGAATCCCACAGATTGACCTGTACAACATCTGGATTCACATTCAGCAGCTACTATATGGCCTGGGTCAGACAGGCTCCTGGAAAAGGACTGGAGTGGATCGCTCGCATAAGCACATCTAGTACTTATCTCTATTACTCCCAGTCAGTCCGGGGGAGATTCACCATCTCCAGAGATGACTCCAGCAGTAAACTCTATCTGCAGATGAACAGTCTGAAGACCGAGGACACAGCAGTGTATTACTGTGCACGAGAGACACAGTGAGAGACGATAATAGGAGAGTCATACAAAAAGTACTTCCTCTTTTTTTTCACCACCACAGACATTCAGCTGTCTCAGTCTCACCTTTTTGCCATACTGCTGATAAGTTCTCTGTATTAGTGTGGTTAAACTGTGTCCACATGTCTTCACAAGTACCTGCATGAAGATCATACAAAAATCAAAATTTTTGTAACATTTAAACATTAAAAGCTTTTTACATTATTTTCAGAATGTACACACGTTTTTTTTTTTTTTTTATGAAAATGATTTTCCTATACAGAACCAAATCCACACAAAATCCTGAAATTAACAATTTGTATATCCATAAAAAGGAAGTGAAGATATTTAACAAATCAAGACATTGTTGCTACTTTTGCAGGTCCTACAACATCAGCTTTAGGACCAGCAGGATGCTTAACAGCTTCTTCCCACAAGCAGTACAAATAATCAATGGACTGTGTCCCCTCCCCTCACACAGTCACTCACTACATCCAACCCCTAACACCTTGACAGCTAGTCACCTGTCAAGTTGATGACAACTGAAATTCACCTTATGATGCTTCCTATTTAACGGACTGATTGTTCTGTCTGAATGTTGGATTTAGCTCTATTTTAGATATGACTGTTTTTTTTACTCGTAAGTATTTATTCTGATTTTATGACTGATAAGAAACAAATTTTCGTTTCTTCTGTGTAATGCAAAGTAGGCCTAATCAGTGAAATGTCAGATACAGTGATACTTGATACTTTTTCTTTGTCTGTTTTAAATATCCTCTGACTTGATAGATTGTTTTAATTTGTCTGTTCATAGATCTTAGCAACAACTCGTCCCATTATGAAAGCGGCTGTATCTGCGAGATGAACAGTCTGAAGACTGAAGATTCTGCTTTATTATTTTGTTCTCGATGGCCACAGTGACACAGGAAGGAGGAACGCTGTACAAACGACTCAACAAGCCAAAAGTTTGTTTTCTGTTTTTCACATTTCACAAAAAATTATAGTTAAATAACAGTTCAAAATCTAGGAACACATTCAGAGAAATTTAAAGCATTACTTACTTGACAGGACAGTCCATTCTTCTTTTATAGCCTGTCAGTGTCCCTTCTCTGTAAAGTGAACTTCCTCACAGTCTGCTATAAAGACTTGATATCATGCTGTCAGTTGCAGCAGAAGAAGAGAAGCTCCCATCAGATCACCTTCAATAGCAACCATGTTCTCTGTAGCTCTGCTGCTGCTGCTGGCTGCTGTCTGGATCCTGAGTCTCACTGAGGCAGAGACACTGACAGTATGATCACAACACACTGTTCACTGTTATTATACTGATTCAATACTCAACATGTTTTTTCCTCCCACAGGTGTGAAGTGTGAACAGTTGACCCAGCCAGCCTCTGTGACTGTGCAGCCAGGCCTACGCTCGACCATCACCCTGTCAGGTATCTTATTCTGTTGGTAG